>NC_071390.1:155283906-155627906 GCF_022682495.2 Desmodus rotundus | reverse complement strand
TCTGTTTACAAAGACTTAGCAAAAACTTCAAAAAATCTGAAGGAGATGGTGTTACAGTAGAGATGCACAGTGCTTATGTCTATAACATATATGAATCTGGATGTCAATCAACGACATGAGCTCAGATCCACCTTCCGCCTCCTTGGGCCAGGCTGGACTGGTCGCAGATTCCGGTGGAGATGTGGGAGCTCTCCTTAGAGACACAGCAGGGCCTGCTTGGCGGCCCCTCCCCATCACCATTCATCAGGTCTCTGCTTTGTGGTATCATAGGCCCTAATCACTTCGGACTGTGAGACGATTCCATTTTCATCTTGAGAGAAAGCATACCCGTCTGTAAGTTAAAGATAAAGTAGAAATGATCATCATGAAGTCACTGGGAATCTCTGCTCCTCTGAGTTCTGAGGGCTCATTTTCTAACTTGGCAAACTCATGCATTTCCCCCGCACCCCCCACCCTCCAAAGCATGTAGACACTCATTTTTAATGTTGGGAAAAAACACAGACTGGAGTACAAAATGAAGAGGGGGATGGGCGACTGGTTTAGATTCTCTAAGTTCTGCTCCCTAGACGAATGGGCAGACACTCCCAACCCCTCTCCATTCTCTGTTCAGAGTCCCAGGTCCGACCCATCTAATTTCTGCATCCCGGCTACTGGAGGGGTTGGAGGGTCTAGTCTAGTGGGCACATGAATCCCCGCACAGATCAGGCAGAGGAGAGGGAAGGAAGAATAAAAGTGAAGAGGCAAGCACCCATAACTACGAATGGTGGGGAATGGTCTCCTTCCCTCAGACAATATTCTGCTTGGCTTTGGGCAACTACAAAGAAGCTCGCTCCAGCTCCAGCACGGTTGGCGGGGGCATGGATAAGCAATGGCCCCCAAGGGGATCACATCTTGAGGAAAGGCCTCTTGAAGTATAAAGAGCAAAAGCATTAAACACGAGTATATACAAGTGAAAATAAACTGTATGTGGAAACTACATGAAACAAAAGATATATTACTAACACAAATACATTTACTAGAGGGCTTTATATATTATATTCTTTTTTAGATCCTTGGAACGTTAAGAGGGCATGATACCTAGTAATTTGTTACAACTCTAAATGTTCATAAATATTTTCAAAGGGGAAAATATATGTTTCATTGTTCTGCATGAAAGCTGAAAAGGCTATTGCAGTTACTCAAGTAGAAAAGATAATACAGAGGGAGCTTTTAAGACTCCAGATTTATTTTACTGGTTCTTTTTAAGATTTAAGGAAGCAAGGGGCATGTGGAAGTATTTTTCTTTAACTGAAAGCAGCAAAATGTTACAGTGCTCTATCTCTTCTGCTAAATGTGAGATGATTGAGGTTAAAGGACTCTCTAAACATTTGTTATTCACATAACATGCTGCAAAATATGCAAAAGTGGTGTCAGGTGCTAATTTTAAATAGTTCAACATCCCTAAAGTCGAATTACTGTTTTCCTGAACGCCAGGCAGTAACGGCAGACTTTTTACAGAGGTGAGAACGCAGGTACTTACGGAGCAGGTTTTGTTGCAGGGACTCGGACCGGTACAGGTTTACGTGGTTCTTCTTAAAGACGTTCTTCAGCAGCTGCGCCCTCTCGGTGAGGCTGCAGAGCAGGTGCGAACGTGAGAAGTGAATGCTCAGCTCGGCAGGGACCCCCGTGTGCCCACAGGACCACCAGAGAGACGTAGACGCAAACAAAAGACCGCCAGAGAAATCTGTAGTCTAGTGATTTCTTTTTTACCCCACTTTCTCAGATAATGGGATTTCGAGAGTTTAGATAGAGGACTACTTTGTCCCCAATAATCCAGTCAAAAGACTTCCCCACACCCCGGTTATGTTTCAGTCAAATGGAGCTATAGAACCTGCACAATGCAATTAATAAGAAATTAAAAAAAAATCTTCCAGTAGTTTATTAGCTTCTAAAATCTTGGTTGACTTA
Source organism: Desmodus rotundus (assembly GCF_022682495.2). Lineage (NCBI taxonomy): Eukaryota > Metazoa > Chordata > Mammalia > Chiroptera > Phyllostomidae > Desmodus > Desmodus rotundus. The sequence continues at coordinate 155,625,959 of NC_071390.1, read as the reverse complement.
CTATGTATATTTTAAGTATGGCATTTTTAGAATTAAAAAAAATCATTATATCTTTTTCCTACTTTGAATATATTTTGGTGCACAGTATTTTTTTTTGTTATGTAAAGAAATCCTAGAAATTACACAAAGAAGAAATTTCATAGACTTTTTAATTAGAAAAATTTCATTACCACTAATATGGTATGAAATGTGTCCCTTAGTTTCATTTTAAAATAAAAGAACTATTTGCAGAAAGTAATTACAGTAGTAAACTATGACAGCAAAATATTTCTCAATAAATGTTTAGAATAATCTTTTCCACAGGAACAAATTCATGCGGTTGATTATGTAACTCCCAAAAGCACACTGTCAGAAATAATGCGCCTATTTTTTTTTCTCACTACGTGCCGACTGCCTTACACAGTAGGGAACTCCAATGTTGGCTGAATACAGGAATTTGAATGATAATTCTGAAATGTTTTTTGAAAGACCATTGATCCTCCCAATCATGCCATTTCTCTACTGGTTGATTTCTGAAGCCTCGCTTTGATATCAAAGAACATAACAAGCACGAGGAGCTAATAAGTAATCTATATGTGTTGCAGTAAATGTTTATACAACTCTGTTTTAATCGCTGGAAGTAACTCAGTTGAAAATTTTCCATCTTGCATTTTCCCCACTCTAAAAGCTCCAGTTAAATTGCCGTAAGTTATGTTAGGTCCGTATTTTGCTAATGATTCTGAGACCCTGACATGGAATGATTTTTATCACATGGCAAAGAAAGAAAGGGTCCTCTGCAAAATGAACTTGTAATTATACAAATATTTAGGCTTTTGCTAAAGTAAAATATTTAGAAATGTTGACATCTGTAGTAATCTTCCACACATAGTTTTTAAAGGCTAGGGATGTTAACTGGTAATTATTAGACATACTTCATTGTCACTGGGAATTAGCTACATTAAGGCAAGAAAGCTAATTCATCTAAAACTCCAGTGGTTTTGCAAATATTTGTAAAACCTGTTTTTGCCAGTGAAATAAACAGATAAGGGGAAGGAAAAGGGGCCACTTTTACAGTCCCCCCCCTTTTTTTAATTTTACTAACATTACAGCCCCGGGACCCTGAGGGGCATTAAAATATGCAACTGCTTTGGGGAAGTGGGCAGCTTTAGCAGCAGGTGGTCGGGTTTTGTTCACGGAGCCTCAGCCGCTGGGGCGCGGGGAGGTAAAACGGAAAGGACTACATTAGGACCACAAGATTGTAACGCATCATCATAGAGCTGCCCCTTCCCCAAATACATTTTCCAGGTTTCAGGTTGGCCTCTCTGAATGCATAATACGTAAACATGACAACATCAGAGTGGTCAGAAGGCAGACATGAGAATTTTGTCTTTCACATTATGGCAACTTACCTACCTAAGATAATGCAATGTTGTTTGGTAACATTTTCATATAAGGCTACGCTGAATTTTGTTCATCTCTTATATCAAGCTAATGTTTAGTGTCCCAACTGCCCCCGCCCCCCGCCCCGCCCCGCAAAACAAAAAAGCACTAAGAAAGTCTTTTTTGGGAAAGGAGCATATTACTGTGGAGAAAGCATGGGCTTTGCAGACTGTCTTTGGTTTAATTCTGGGTCTGTTACTTATTAGCAGGGCCACCTTGGGCAAACCCTACTCTATCTTCTGTACCACAGGAGGACAATCCCTACCCCTCAGGCAATGGTGTGGCTTCCAGCACAGTGACCGGCACTTAGGAAGCACTCCACAAATGCTTTTCCCCTCACCGCTCCCCAGATCCCCGAGAACTTAATTATAAAAAAGTCAACAAGAACAGAGATCATCACGGAACAAAAGATGCTTTGTGAGGATCAGTTCTGATGCCTTGGTTTATATTCAACACCAGATGTCTATTGCTACATGAGTTTAATTTGATGCCCCTATTCCACTTCCTTAGTAGCAAACTATGAGGATTTTGGTTTTTTTTTTTTGCCTTAGCTACCTATTACTTTAGTTCTTATGGAGCAGGGTCCCCTCTAGAGAACATAAATGTCACTCATAGGCAGATGCTTAATAAATAGTAAGTGATGATGAGTTATATTTTTCTAGTGTTATCCTACCTTAATTAGGGAACTACTCATTAGGTTGAAATAATGCAATTTTGTGCCACTGATGTTTATGGGTACTAATATTACTATCAAGTCACATTATAAAATATACTGGTACTACGTTAACCATGAATATATGTGTTAAAAGTTCAGTTTGTGTTGAACAGCTGCACATGGTGTGAGAAAAAAGTCTCCGGGATCTCTTCTCACTAAAAACTGCATCTTCACAACTCTCCTAGTTTCACTCAGTCTTGTGTGGTCTTTCATTTACATACCAAGCTGTGCAAATTCTGAATTTGTTTAACGTGATTACATACATAACAACCACCACTTACATAGTGTGACTTGATTTTCAAGCCCACTCCAATTTTGCAACTCAGGTATCTGGCGGACGTGAGGTGGCAGGATATTATGTTTTGAAATAGCACTTTATTTTGAAACATGAAAAAGTATAGGTAAAACCATTTATTGCCCTGGAACACGTCGTCACAAGGTATTTCCAGTAACCCTTTAAGAGCGGCAAACTTGCATTTGTCCTCATAGTGGGTTGTCAAGCTATTTTGGTGGACTTCTTAAATTGGATCTCCTCCGGAAAGTGAATAACCCTCCGTTCACGGACGGTTTTGGTGTGTAGCACATGACAGGGACCCTGTGCGAGGTGGAATTATTGGTGGGGATGTAAACAATGGATGTAACAGGCCTGATCTCTGCTCTGGAACAGAGAACATTTCATTGTTCTCTGACTGTTGTTTGCGAGTGCCAGATGGAACCACAGTCATGGTGATGAAAGCGGGCTGGGGAACGTTTGATGTGACTGCCTAGCCTGAAGCCCAAGAAACTGATGAACACTGGTATAAAATCCAGTGAGGAAGCTGAGAAATAGAGTTTCTCTTCTATTAGTTCTCGGGCAATGTCTTAATGGCTTTTTATTAGGATAAACACCACAGGGAAAGACTGGGAGAGGCCACCATCACCATCTACATAGACAAATTATGTGACATCCATACTTCCCCACTCTTTTCTTTAAAGCTACGACTATGGACCAAGCAGAGGTGATGGGCAAAGTAGTGAGCACTGAGCTGAAGATCCGGGGCTAATTCTGGTTAATGTCTATGGTTAGATATGAAAAATTGTGAGTCTTGTTATCATATTTGCCTGTCTGTAGGATGTACTGCTTCATATGCGTATAAAAAATATCCCCCAAATAACTGCCCTGTCTCCAAGGAACCCCGTGTCTACAACCTCTTATTTTAATCCTGTGGGTTTTGAATTTACATTTTTTTAAAGAGCAGGCAAGATGTTGCACACAATTTGTGGATATAATATCCTCAAGTGGGATCTGAGGCCCTCAAATTAATATTTCTGCTATAAAATGTATAAACATTTACATTATAGAAAAAACAAACACTACTAATGTCCTTGTATTTATAGAACAAATGTTTTTGGTTTTTCCAGGAAAGGTCTACTATAAAGCTATGAGAAAAATTGATTTTTGACAAAATGCTTTTTTGGGCTTTGGAATTGCAGACGTTCCTGCTCCCTAGGGTTGGAGCATGCCCACGTAGCAGTTACAGCAAGAACAGGCCTCACTCACGGCATTTTCTTATTCAAAGACAATCAGCCACGGCCACACAGTCATCGGAGTGAGGTCTGGATTTATTCTGCCAATACTTTAGGCTTAAATCAATTTCTGCCACAAGCCATGGCTCAAAAGCAGTCTACTTAAAATGATGAGATACACTTTCCCCCAAAGTGTTGATGTAAAGTTGGAATACATCTAATTTGGTGGGTAATACGGTAAGTGGCATACTATTTCCTCTAACAAAGACTCATTATTTTCACTAAAATGTTTTAATTTTTGAAAATGAGTAAAGATGACAAATAAATTATTGCACACATTGATCTGGATTCACTGCTTAAAGGTACAGTCTCTCTAGCAGAGTTTCATTTTATGTATAGCTTGACATCATAGCATCACTCAGTGAAGATGAACGAAAATTAGGGGTGATCAACTCCAACTGTATCATTCTATGACAAAACATGTAAACCATCATTACTCTGGACATAACTAGTTTGGGAAGTGTAACCTATGTATCAATAGTTCTATGTTCTTATGTATTCTATTTTTAAATAACTACCCACAGGTCAACCACCTATTTACCACCCACCCCTGTTTACTTTCATGTACCGTTTCGTTTCCTTCCGTTCCCTTCCCCTTCTTTTCTTCCCTCTTTCTCTTGACCATTCATTTATCCTTTCACCAAATGTTTGAGTCCTCCCTCCCTCCCTTCCTACCTTCCCTCCCTCCCTTCCTTCCTTCTCTTGACATTCCTGGCACTGTGCTAGGTGTTGGGTTGCTAGGACTACGACACAGGGTCTCTCCTGCAAGGAATTCAATCCAGTAGGAAACAAACAGATATAGGGGAAACAAATACATTGTAATATAGCGGTAATAAATATAGAAACAGAAGAATAAACAAAGTACAGATTAAACAGAGTAGGAATTAATTGTATTTGTGGAAAGTTGAGGTAATTGCATCTACTCTGTACCAGGGTATCAGCTTCCAGACAAGGGAACGCACGTGCAGATAAATACTGGGAGGCGTAAAAAAACACGGTGATTTGGAACTAAAGGAAGTGTGATACTGCTAGAATACAGAGAAATCACAATTTCTCCCTCTTTGAAAGTATAGATAAAATCAGTGAACTTGAAAAAATTTGACATTGATATCATTGTCCAAGATTCCTAAAATAATCCTGGCAGTAAAATCAATCTGACCGTTTCTTACTGCCTCAGAATGCAATTAGTGTAGCATGAAGACTTTACCAACTAGTTTAGATTTTTCTTTTTCCCAGATCTTTTTCCTCCCCCGCCCTCTAGCCATCACCTAGCAGGAAGACCCTGGGCATGCTGAGCACCAGCACCCTTTGACCACCGAGGGCCAGCAGCAGCAACACGGGGTATGTGTTGTACCAGGGGCTTTCGTCTGTGGTAATCAGCTGACAGCCAACTCATTTCTGAGTTCCTGAGAAAAGCTGAAGAGCTATTTTAGGCAAATGAGCTGGGCTGGAGAGTTCATTTTATCTGGTGCATTTTCTATGCAGAATTTGGAGATCATGTGCGCTGGAATTCACTTCCTTCCTTTTAGACTCTCATTTTATTTCATGGAAGGAGCTACATACATCACAGACTTATCACATCTTTGGAATCTAGAGGTCATCACATCAAACCCTTAGCCTGATTTATGAATTGTCTCTACAAACCACAAGAATTAAATATCACATGGAGGGTCTTAATGTAAGTTTTATTAACACACACATCTGAGAAATTTACTCCTGAGGTTAGTAACAAGTATCATCAGAGGACTTTCCCTAACAATTGTTAATAACTGGTTTTATTCACACTTTTGTGAACTAGAACTCATAGCACGTCCTTTGTATAGCTAGGATGAAAGAGAGAGAAAACATTTGCTGAGGGACTATTTATGCCAGGCCATTGGCAGAGTTGGACACTTTTAGATGGAGGAACAGAACGAGGGGAAGGCGGAGGGAGGAAAAGAACATCCTTAATGTTGAAAACAGGTGTCATCATCCCCACCACACACACAGGCACACTGACTTAGACAGGTCAAGAACCTTGTCGGGTCAATGGCAGGCTGTCTGTGCTGCTCTACCCCGTTCTGGAAAGGCAGCACAAGGAGGCAGAACAGTGAACGGTTGGGAGCAGGGACTTGAGAATCCATGGACATGGGCTCAGGTCCCAGCTCTGCCACTTCTGACTTTGAGAACTTGGTCTCCCCAAGCCCCAGTTTCCCCATCCGGGATAAGTGGGGGTGACGGGTCTGTAGGCAGTTGTTACGGGGACTCAATGAGAGAGTGAACGTGAAGCGATGAGTGTGGCGCCTGGCTCGCAGTAAGGGCCCAACAAAAGCCAGTGCTGCTGTTTGCAGAGAGGCACAGGCGGGGTGTGAGGTGCCCCTTAGGCCATGCGGAAGGAAGTGAGGGCTGGCAGCCGCGGTCTCAGATGATGTTCCCAGCCTGACACTTACTCTACTGCATCACACAGAGGAACAACAGTGAGCCATGACGAAGGTGACAGAGACCGGGGCAAAATATTTCTTATGGTTTAGACAAAACTGTTAGCTTATTTTAGTGTGGTGAAAGAGAGGAACATAAATACCTGCATTATCTTCATAACTGTGGTTTGTTATAGATGGCTTCAAACAATCTTAATTTTCTTTTTACAATGCTTTGTGAACGTAGTCACTTTGATTAGCTTTCTAACCTCGCTTTTTTGGAGGCGGTGGTGGGGAGGAAAGGACTGGGAAGACATTAGGTCCCTTCCTCTGTATGACAAAGGCCTAGGTCAGTTCTCAATCATACACCAGGACACATGCGCAACTGCAGGGCGCTTTGCCTGAAGTCAAGCTCTGGTTTTCAGGACACACTAGTGTATTATGGGTACTTTTTTGAAGCTGAAAGTCTTTTTTCCCCTTTTAGTTCAGTAACACAATGCTATCTCTAACTTCCACTTCATTACTGCTCATTAAGCACCCAACACTGAGCTATCTGCTTTATCGATGGTATTTTACTCAATTCTCACAACTAGCCTGAGGGAGGCATCATCACCCCCATTGTAGAGACGAGGAGACTGAGGCCCAGAAGCACTAAGCACCGTGGCTAAGGTCACACACAGCTTAGTGAAATGACAGATCTGATTTGAAGCCACACCTCTCTGATTCCCAAATCTGTCAATGACACCGCTTGCTCCTTGTTAACCGATAAAATACAAGCTTTACCATCTATTTCCAATGTCTAGTAAAAGGAAAACTTAAAGTTCAGTTGGAAAAGACCATATTCAGTGCAGTTTACCTTTTTCCAAGCACGACTGCTCCGGGGTCTTGAGATTTCGCCTCTAGCTCCTGAACTTCATCTACTAATGTTTTAAAAGCGGTCCTCTTGATACTGCAAAAAGGATTTTGCATGGAAATATTCATGTGAAGACTAAAGACCTCACAAAACCGGTGTATTATCATGCTTCTAAGGACAAGAGTGACCAGAGTAGAAATAATAGTTTTTCAAAAGAATATAAAAATTGCAATGATTTTAAGCATTAATATAATTAAAGAACAATTGTCTTAAAGTAAATGGCTTAGGTTTGTAGCATTAAAACTCTCAGTTACTAAGTAAGCATCGTGTAACTAACTTTAATGGTACCACTTTTGTGGGAAGAGATAACATTTTCAAACTTATAATCCTTTAGTAAATTATTAAAGTTCTATAGTTCTGTATTTTATATATGTTTAGAGTCAGGCAAGCAAAAAAACCTTCAACATGTATTTATATATGTTTGCAAGCAAAAAGCTTCATTTCACAAGTATTGTTCACTAATAAGATATATGTATGTGTGTTTGAAGATAACAGAATTTTTCTTCTACCTTGACTGGGTTTTTCAGGGTAATTTCTAAAAACATACTCTCTAATATTAACTGAAACTGCCTGCTTTACTTCTTATTCTGCTTTTCAAACTAATTCAGTTTTCTAGTTCTTCAGTCTTTTCTTCTTTATTTATGTAGAACAAAAGAATATCACTGATTCCTACTCTGGAAACTTCCCATCCTCGAGTCGGTGTTACAAGAAGCGTGTGGGTTAACACACATGTGTGTGTTTATGACGTGGTGGGCCCCACTTACACCTTGTACGCCACGTCGAGCAGCAGGGACGCCACAGGGATGAAGAGCAGGCCCGTCCAGAAGACCCCGGAACTGAACAGCATGGCTGCCTGGGAAAACCGCCAGGAACAATGTGACTTTAAAAACCAGCAAACACACGATTCGTGCTTAGTTTTATAGCATTTTAAGTAAAATAATTTTAAGAATCTCATTCTGAAAGAAGGTGTAATAACTATAAATTTAAAGTTGTGAAATTAAAAGCCAAATGTGTTAATATATGTATTTACTGCATCTATTTTTCCCCCTTTGAGTGTCAAATCTGGCAAAGTTTTATCATGTGGCAAGTCTTGTCATATTTTTCTGGGAGATTTTCATTATTGTGGTCCATACATGGAGCAACAAACTTTGGCCTTCTTTTATAACTTAGAATTATCCCTGACCTTTGTTTATATCTTTATAATATAAACATAAATCCTTTTGAGAAAACTCAAGCATATTCTGGATTAAATTCTCTTATTATACAACATGGAAAATAAATCCTAGTTAGAAACTAACATTACTAATTTACAAATAAAATTAATTGCTTTTATAAAATATGACATGATATTAAAAAATCATCCAGACAAATCATGAATATAGTATAATCAAATTAAGATAGCTATAAAAATATTTTACTATTTTCAGCTGATGTTATATATGATAATCTTAAATTTTGTTCAAAGATTTACATAACTTGTGTTGGTACATTCTGTTACTGATAAAATCAAACCAAATATCTAGCATGTTAAACTCAAGTAGAAGTATATTAAAAATAATTTTAATCAATATTTTGTATCAAATCCTAAATTGCTATATCAATTTTGGGTTGCAAAAAATGTTTCTATGATTACAAAATTAATAAATTCTATTGGTTATTTGCAATTATAAAAAAATTCCTTTGTAATATAATAAGATTACATAGAACTTGAAAGGAATATGTCATACAATGAAACCAAAAGAAATATTTTATTTCACTTCAAGTCTATTTGTTTAGCAAGACTAAATTTGCATTAAATGTATTGTTATAACTCCATTAAATGTAGCCAACTAATGCATGCGTATTTACACTCTGCTAAAAATCACAGTTTTCTTTTCAACCATGTGTGGTTCGGAAATTAAAAATTATCTAGAGTTTAATTCTTATAGGCAGTTTCAGAGTTACACACAATCCTAATGAATCCTCATCAAATAAAAATATTACGAATTTTAAATTATGTTTCAAATTCCCTATTCATTTTGACTTTCAACTGAAGACCAGGAACTGCTGTTTAAATTTTTTTTTACATGAACGCGAGCTTCTTGATAGAGACTGTCGGTCAAGAATGCTAAGATTTTCCCCTTTATAGGATCAAATAGCTCTGTATACTGTTTTCATAAAAATGTGCTGTTACGAAAAATTTCAGAAAATAAATGTTGCCACGTGGATTCAGTGACACAGCGCCCATATTCTAGACACCAACACCACGAGAAATACTCACATAAAAGTCACTTTATTTTATAAGCAAAACATGATCTTCGACATGTTTGCTGACATCCTCAATAGTGAAAACCACAATAACTGTGTAATAGGAAATGTCTGTCAAGTTAGTGGGTTTTGTTGAGAGTGAAGGAAGCTTTTTAGTCAGGTAAGGGCTGTAAAAAACCACATTTCTGTTTCCTCCTGGGGGGAAAAGGGAAGATTCAACACTCTAAGTCACGTCACTGAAAATAGCTCATTTACTTGGCTTAATTTTAATCTCTTTTCGTTGAGGGGGCAAGAGGAGAAAAATTTCTTCTTGCCTTTGCCACCTTGTATTAAGTGTCCGCTGAGGGAAAAGGCGCAAGTGTTGGAGGGGGAGGCGGGCGGCTGCTAATTCTGCCCATTGTGATGTTAACTGGCGCTCACTATTCAGTGCACCAGCCTTTGGCTTTGCAAACCAGCAACATGAATTGCGGGGAAAAAAAGTTTTTCTGCGTCATATCTGAAAGCCTGTCAGATTTTTCTTTTCTTTTGCAGAGTTAATCCAAACCTAAAAGATTTAAAGCTGGCATTCGCATTAAAGACAGAGAGTCTCTGTATTTTTTGGATGAAGAGCGGGGGAAAAAATCCCACAGAGGTATTTCCTTCCTTTCTGTACGAGAGCGCTCCCCCTCCCTCTGCAGAAACCATTTTTGTCTCTAACTTTTCACATGTCTCCACTCGCAGGCAGGTCAGCTGGGGAAAGGCGTCCGATCCCTGCACACAAAGGGGGAACAGGAGCAGCCTGTTCGGGGCTGGGCTCGAGCTCCCTCCGGACCGGTTTGCAAAATGCTCCTAATGTGGGAGATCGGTGGGCCCTGCCAAGCGGCCCCCACCACCCCTCCTCGAGGCCCTGTGAGACCAAAGGGAACAGGCCACAAAAGTGCCTCCCTGGGACTGGGGAAAGGATCAGCCAGGGGAGCCTTAAAGCCGGTAACTGGAGGGCACAGGCCCAGCTCTGTGGAGCGAGGCTGGCTCCACCTGGGACCACGCAGGCTTCCAGAGATGGAGCAGCCCTGTCTGAAAGGGCAAGATGCAGCAGAGGCATGCGGGACTGCTCTGAAATTTCCACGTGGCTTGCAGAGAGGGGACGTTTGAGAAAATGTGAGCTCCCGTGCATTTAGCCAAGGCAAGGGCCTTGACCAGACCAGAGGAGCTTACCTCGGAGCAACCATGCTCCCACCCCAGAGAGGAACACCGTCTCCTTCACCTTCAGGGTCCCCAAGCTCAGTCTCGTAGGAGAAGGAATTTCAAGTGCTACCTGCCTACAGCCCCTCAGCAAAGGGGTTCTGAATTCTACCCCTCCTTTTACAGTACACTAGAAATATCAGAGTGCTGCGCTACGACTCATTGACTCATTCTTGGATAGAGTACAGATACCGTCCAAACAAGCAGGCCCTCTGGGGAACCGAAGGCTGTATCTGCAGACCCCAGCTGGAGCAGGACAAGGATAGTCAGCCCTGAACCCGTCCCGGCTCTGCCCTTCCCAGCTCCCAGGCTTGGGATAAGTGACTTCTGAGTCTGCTTTTTCTCAGCTGTAAAGTGGATTGTAAGAATTAATCCTGATTATGTTTGTAAAGTGGCTGCTTTTATTAGTAACACTGATTAGTAACAAACTTTTCCTTTCTTCATTTTAATTTGCAAATTTCTTTAAACACACCAGTCTTCTTCCTAGTGGCCTCTCCCATGAGCTTCAAGGATGGAAATTTTTATTACCACATCAAATTAAATGTAAGCCAGTTTATAAATATGGTTTCATCGCATTAACATCACAAAATATGCTTGTCGTAAGTCTGATACTGGCCAAAGTAACTGGCCACTAATAAATTCTCATTTATCTCAGTTTGATAATTTAGGAAATTAGATAAATTATTTTCTCATAACATTATTGAAGACTGTATGGGTATAATATATTAATTTTGAAAGGGAAAATTACTCAGAAACTAGTGCTGTAAAACTTAGTTCTTTTAGGGGGGTGGCGGAGAGAGGCAAGATAAATTAATATAAATTTCAGAGGGGTTAAGAGTTAATGTGAATAACAACAAAAAAACCCAAGAAGTGATTATTAAGTGTTTAAAGTTTTATGTAAGGACTTTCTTAGCTTAAAAACTGTGATGCTTTAGAGAACTGACACATAAAAATGTAGAAGCTCCCCATGTTCAAAAATAACATCGCTAAAAAGCAAATGAAAAACAAGAATGACTGCCATATATATATATATATATATACTGTAGAATTATATATATATATATATAATTCTACAGTAATATCTGATTGTAAAAATAGACCACTTATCTTTTTGTGAGAAGGCACTCACAAAAGCAGCAGCAAGTAATCAATAACTTAGAAAAGGGTTGAGTCTCCCTGCAGCTATAGAAACACAACCACATCAGGTCAGATTTAAATTCACTATCACGGTTGAGGGGGGAATGGTGAAACAGTTTATATACCAGCCATTTCTGTATCAGCAATGTACTCGCCTTGGGGAAAGGTATTTGGCAATGTGTATCAAGGACAGGCGTTGATTCCTGTTAATATGATAATGCAATTTCTGGAAGTACGTGTGGAACTTTGAGACAGCTTTTACACTTATGTTAGTATCCCGTACAACTGTTCCATGGTCACTAATCCTGAAAGCACTTTCCCTAGAAAGCATGCCATGGCCCAAGACTTAGTGAAGGTATAAGCAGACCACGGCAACACCCGCTTGGAGAGTCACAGCCAAGCAGCAAATTTAAAGCTTTGAGAAATGACAGTAAAGGACCCTACAGAATAGTTTTATAAACCAAGATTTCCAAATGTCTCTATCAACCTATGCACACTTCCCTCACACACTGCTTACGAACAGCCCATGGAACTAATTTAGGGGAACACAACTATTCATTGTGGGTTTTCACTAAAGCTTTACTAAATGTAGAACTATGGACACTATGTGGCTGTTATGTAAATGTATATGCATTAAGAGAGTATTATCCAAGCTGTTAAAGAGGCTGTTCCCACAATATAATTGGAAAACTGGCTGTTCGGAAGGGCCCTGAATTAAGGGGAAGGTAAACCATCCTGCTATCCTCTCAGGAGCCTTGTTATCATAGAAACACGCTGTTGGAAGGTTGGCGGCTTCTATATTCTATGTAGGGATCAGTCACAACCTCTCTCTGTGGCTTAGATCTCTTGCCTATACTTTAAATACAACTACCTAGCTGTGAACTTGACCATCACACAGGTCCTCCAGACAGATGCATCCCAAATGGAACACACTGTCTTCCCCCCAGACCTGCTTCTCCGTTGTGCGATCTGTCTGGGGAATGCCCGCAGTGCCAGTTCAGCAGCTAAGGCGGAAACTGGGTGCTGTGAGGCGTCTCCTCACACCACATCCAGTATTTCCCCAGGCTCTGTTGTGCCTATACCTTCGGAATCTCTCTCCTTTTCGCCAACCCTGCTGCCGTGATGCCAGTCCAAACTTTTGCCTGTCCTCCCAACAGCCTCCTAACTGGACTTACCAACTCATTTTACTCTGCTTCTAGCAAGCAGACACACTGCAGCCAGAGGGACAGCTCCAAAGTGCACCTTAGATTTTAGCAGTTCTTGGATTAAACCCTTTCAATGGCTTTGTATCACCCTTAGGGTAGAGTACAAAGTCCTTAGTATGATTTCAGGACCTTTCCTACCTGACTTCCGGTCACCTCCCCCACACCATCTCTCCAGCCAGTCCCATCCCTAACTACACCACGTGTTGCAGTTCCTGGACTGCGCCCTTGCACCCAACTTGAACTCTCAACATGGGGCCACTGCATCTGTGACTGCTGTTTGCTCCTCACTTTTCACATGGGATGTCACTTCCTTCCTTAGACTCGGGTGAGCTGACCCTGCTTTGGGCTTTCTTTTTGATGGCACCTGTCACCCATTTTCCAGTTGCTCCTTTGTCTTCCTGTAATATAATCTTTGTAAGAGGAAGAAATATATCTTAATAAATTCTCACAACCCAAGTGCTCAACCACAGAGCAGGTGTTCAATAAATAATGATTGAATAAATAAGTCCTTACAACCTAGTGTTTGGAGAGATTAAAGGTCAAAACACCACAGCTTTGGGACTATGTTCCTAAGATGTGGTGGTTACGGCTTGATTGGGTTTCCTGTGTCTGGCATGGAGTTATTCTGGGAGCAGTTATAACTAGATATTTATGTGACTTGGAGAAAGGGAGGAAGAGGCTGATCCAGCTCCCTAACTATCCTTTGCTAATGTAGGTGTCTTTTCTGGTCAAAAAGCTGAGCGACACGTATTAAAAGCTTAAGTATATTAAAGTACCTTCCTCTCCCTTCCATATGAATAAAAAGAAATACTTTCGTGAGCTACGGAAAGTATAATAACTGGAAGCAATCTAATTTGTGTGTGTGTGTGGGGGGGCGGGATGGGGAGAAGGGATGTAGGATGGCCAGGAAGAAAACATGGTCTCTCCTGTTTACCTCTAGCATTTATTTATCATGTCCTCTAATCAAAATCTTTATTCCATGGCTTCAGGTAGTTTCTGAAATGCTGTGTATGTTTAATGAAAAGTGATCTGCTGTGGCTTCTAGTAATTATGTTAATGACATTTGGGAAACCTTCTGTGACCTGGTCTTTGTGTGACTTTTCAGTGCTGGCCCCAAACATCGGCCACCTAGGAAATCCCAAACTTCCTCTGCGTGGGCCATTCTCTCCTTGGAGAGCCCTCCTCACGCTTTCCTCCCTGAACAGCTCAGGAAGAGCAGTCCCAGGAAACCTTTCCAAACTACCCAAACCACAGCCCGGGGGTCAGGTACCCTCTCCTCCACTGGCCCCTGTGCATCCTGATCATGCTAATTAGCATCTTCCATTCTAATTTTCTGTTAATCTGTTGGTTTACTCCATGAGAATCAAGCTCCTCATGCCTTTTTTTTTTTTTTTTCCGACTTTCGAGCCCCGGACGCCCACTGTAGGCCCTGACACGCAGGATCTCCACTAATCTCAGCTGACTTGAGTGGAACGGGATGCTGATACAAGATGAATGATTACATTCTCCTTAAAAACAGGGCAGAACACCAGAAAATAACTAAGGAGAAGGGTGTTTCAGATAAACCCCAATGTGTTTGCAATTATTCGCAGAATCTCTTGATTACTCAGAGACAAAGAAAACCCTTGGCTTGAATTATCCCAAACAAACAAACAAACAAAAATCTTAGAAAATATGCAAATTCTTTCAAATGAAGAAAATCTTAGAAAATATGCAAATCAGATACTAGGTCACAGTATGTGCTTTCTCCCTTAGATATTTCTGCTGGTGAGGGACTGAAGGAGGGGTGGTGACCTGTGGGACTTCGAACTGATATTCAGTCTGGCTGTGTGATGCCAGAAATAATCTCGGAATCTCCACCCTCTGGCAAGGGAGTCAGGAGGGAAGATGTGACGAGAAGAGACGTTCAGAGGCAAAGGAGGAAGGGCTGGTTGGGGACTGATCCGTCAGAAGTACAAGGTGACTACGTACCAACGCATACCGAGAACTGAGCATGCGAAAGAAAACAGTCCTTCTGAAAATGAAGCCAAGGGCACCGGGACAGGCGTGGCTCTGAAACTTCCTTTTCTGGGGATATAGTTTCCAGAAGAGTAAAAATAAGGAAGAACAAAATTTGTTTTTTGTTTGTTTTATTTTAATCTTTTTTATAGCGCTATTAAAAAAGCTTAACAGTACCAGAAGAATGAGTATACAATTAGCACAAAATATTCTTTTTATTGTGAGAAATATGATTTTAAAATGTTATGGCGATACTAAGTTGTATGACATAGGGAGTCACCTCAGTGTACAACATGTTTACTTGTTTACCATTCTCATGGGTTTTTACAGTTTTTGTGATTGCTCTACTCCTGAAAAACCACCTCCTAATGCATCCAGTGTTCGATTCCTAATAATTCAATCTGCAAAACATAATGAACTGCATAATGACCTTTCAGACTGTAGGGAATTATTTTGTAAAGTTATTTTTTTATTTATTTTCTAGCTTTATTAAGATATCACTGACATAAAGCATGATGGAAGTTTGAGGTGCACGATGTGCTGATTTGACACATTTATATATTGCAAAGTGACTGCCTGCACAGCTTTGGCTACCACCTCTATCCTGTCACATCAGATCATCTCTTTTAGTAACTTCTATTTAAAAAACTCAAAACTTCAAAATGTACTGGGCTATAGAAAGACACATAACAGCTAATACAGCTTATGTAGAAAAATTACTAACTTTCAGAACAGAGACTTCTATTTGCCTTCCCTTCTTATATGCAAACACTTGATTTTTAGCTGACATCCTGTCCTCCAGCTCTTGTTGCAGCTAGGTGTGGCCATGTGACTTACTTTTGGCCAGTGAGGTTTAAGTGGAAATGTGGTGGACGAGGCCTAGGAAAGAACCTCAAAGAGAAAGAGTTCTTCCCTTTCTTGCTGGCTGGAATGTTGGTCAAATGGTGGGAGCTTAAGCAGCCATTTTGGTCTGTGAGGAAGCTCACTATGGTTGGCAATGCCGTAAGACAGAAGAGACCTGGTCCTTGATTGTTTAGCTGCCACATCAGTCCTGGGCTGCCTGTCTCCACTGGATTTCTTTTACACAAGAGAAATAAAGTCCTATCTTGTTTAATGTTTTTTTTTTTTAATATCAAAAACATGCCATAAACTTGCTTTGGATGATACATGCTAGGGAAAGTTAAGTAGTAACTTGAAATAGAGCAGCTTTTGACCACTCCTTCCAAAAATTGTGTCGAATTATTAGCTTTATTAAAGCAGATGGCAGTGACATTCATGCTTTCTTTCATGAGCACTTCTGATAGATTCCCTGGCATATAGCTCAAAAAAAAAAAAAAAGAAGCTATACTGGTCTTATGAACTAAAATGCTGAAGTTAGAGGGGTGAACTGCCCTCTGCCCATCTCATAGAGCTCTTTCCCACCCTCTGCTCTGGCCACACCAGCCTTTTATTCTTCGAACTTGCCAGGCTCATTTCTGCCTCAGAGCACGGCACCTGCTCTGACGTGCTCTCCTTCACCCAACAGGTACCCATCCCCACATCATTTGCGTTTCTGCTTAGTTGTTCCTGCTTCAAAGCCTTCCCTGGAGCACCCATTATAGTCCCTGTTAATCATATCACAGTGCTTTTCTTTGTGAAATTGTCTTTAGTGGAAATTCTCTTTGTGAAATTGTACATCTTTTAGTCATTTGTTAACTGATTTAGTGACTGTTTCTCCTTCCCATCCCCTGGTTCCCTCCATCTGAACACTAACAGGGGCCCTGCCCAACTAACCCGTCACCTTGACACAGAGCCTGGCACCGACTAAGCACTCAACACGTATTTATGGAATGAGTGAATACAAGAATGAATTGACTCTAGAGAAGAGCCAAAACTCTGCCACCCTAAAAGCAGGCTTCATCCAGCTTTCCATGCCCTGGCACCGTGGGTACAGTGCAGAACGTCTCACGGTAGGACACCAACACGCCATCATTAGTAATGAGATCCTCAAGGACAAGGACCAAGTCTGATATCCCTGCATCCTCCAGAGCCTAACGCAGAGCCTGGCAAACATTCAATTCTCCATGTGCATTTGCTCTGTGTTGGAGGAAAAGATGCTGCGTCTACAAATGCAATGCCAGCTCTCATGATGACTCTGAAGAGAGCTCCAACTCTGCACTGTGTGCACGTGTCCCGATCTGCCCTGACCTGTGTCATATCCCTGTCTTTCTTTCCCCATCAGCCTTTCCATGCAGGCTTCTCTCTACCAAATGGGCTTGGAAGTGGCTACACAGCCCGCTGCCTTAAGGACTGTGACGGTCTGCCTGTCTCATTTACTGTCAGGACTAGGAGGACTGTGGCTATGTTTTACTGGACGGGCTCACAACCGTTCACTGAAGAACATCTGACAGAGTCTAGGGTAGTTGTTCCCTCCAGGCCAAACACAGTACTTGGCCATTACTTGGTTAAACACAGTAATCTCGGATGAAACACCATCATATCATAACGCGACCCTACCCCATGTGCAAGGGCCGGTTTTGTGACCAATAAATTATCACATGCTATCTAGGTAATTAAAGGCTGAGAGATGAAGAAGGACTATTTTAACCAGGAAATTCCTCATATGTAAAATAATTTATTATGTTGGTAAAATAGGTAACAGCGTCATTTAGGAAAATCATATCACTAATGTGGTTTATTAATACCTTTCCTACGGGGGTGACACCAAAGGGTTCAACAAAGATTTTTATTGTTTTTTCAGAAAGACTTTACAAACCTCAATCAAGAGATCTGAAATTCTGTAAAACACATGCTCGTTGCTTAACTTCAATTTCCTTCAGTAGTTTTATAGATCCCTTAGGCCAGGGAGAGCAGAACCAGATGGCGCTTTTGGGAGGACGTGGCTGTGCGTGTCTGCAAATGCTGTGATAAATTTAAAGGTTTTGCCGATACTGAGCTTCTGGTATTAATCGTGATATGTAATGATCCTTGATGTGGCTGGCTTTTACTTTTTAATCTGGCATGGTAATCATAGTGGTGAAAATATTTTCTTCTGGAAATTCAAAAAATATCCAGTAACATTATCTAGACAAGCCGGAAAAGCAGGCCAGCATATGTTTATATAACATAGCACTTCTCCCCAGGGTCTACCTTGCCCCATAAATTGTTGTACTGGTGTGAAAAAATACAAGTCAGGTCTGAAAAAAAAAAAAGTCCTCCTCGTAAATCACAACCATATTTGTGAGAGGGGAGGAAGACAGTGACATATTTAAAGTCGCAGCCAAGCTTGTTACATTATTTTCTCTGTATTTTTTCTGTCTTAATTTCTTATCATGGTGGTTTCTACCTTTCGATATCCCACCACCCTGCCCGACCCCCGTCAGAATTCCTTTGTTGCAAATAATTCAATAATTTGTGGTACTGGGACACTTGTTAATCATTACCATTTGCATCATTATTATGGGATGTAGAATTACTGTAATGGAAACAAAGTGCAAAACTATAAGAAGGAATGTTTCCCAAATGGGAACACCCTGCCCACCAACCGAGAATGAGCTGCTCTAAGTGGCTGGAGTAACTGAAGTTTGCACGGCACCAAGATGTTTGGGGGTGGATTTCTGGTAACTGTAGGCAGTAGAATGTGCTGGAGTAAGGGGGAAAGAAACTATTGGACTGTGTGGAAAAAACCTCCTGGATCAGTGATAATGACAGCTGAGCACATCAAGACGCCAATATCACATGCAGACAACGGGTCGCTTAGTTTCCCAACAAGATAGAAGTACTTGGGTGGCGCTGGCGCTCAAAGGCGTCTCCACCCGGAAAATTGATAAGGCCGGGAGGAAAGCCGTTAGTGCAGAACAATGAAAAGGTGAGACCACAAATGTAAAAGGAACAGCAAACAGTGTGTGTGGTGGTGAAAAGGGCAGATTCTGGCTGGGTTTCAGTCACAGCTCGGACAACTACAAGCTGTGTGACCTTGAGAAAAGGAGTTAACCACTCTGTCTGTGAAACAGGTAACTGGACAACCCTCACAGACTTCCCACTAGTGTTCACAGTGTTAAATGAGTGGCGGGCCCTCAGTAATGAAGCCCTGTTATCATCTGAGTCGCAACTGTCCATTCTCTGAGGATGTGGGATGACTGGGTCTTCAGTTCCATGTGTATACTTTTTAAGGAGATGGGTATTCATTAGGCTGTTAATATTACTGTTAAAAAGAGGCAAAAGGCTAGGATATGTAGCGGATGGAATTTCTATCAATGTGTTGAGGGGGTTAGGTGGGTGTTGAAGAGGGGGAATTAAAAATCTGGGCACTTTCAGAACGAGATGGGAACACTTTGCTCTCTGGCTAACTTAGGGAGATAGCGACTAAATCAGGGAAATCAATGCAAGGAAGACGGCTGCCACAAGGAAAAGGGTTCCCATCTGGGAAATAGCAATGGTCCCCACCCCAAAGTATTTAGCTCCTCAGGATGTTGGAGAAAACCAATGGGAATTGAAAAAAACAAACAAAAAACCTGGGACGCATTCTCTGGGCCCCTTGCTTTGCTTACCACACAGGTTTGTAATAATATGGATTGAAAGGATCAAGGACTGCCGGGGACCAAACAGTGCCTTGAGGACGTGGTGGCTGCACAGCAAATGGTGATTCTCTTCTGTCCCCCATTCAGAGAGCTAGGATTTTTTTTTTTAAGATTTTATTTATTGGACCTGGCCTACAACCCAGGCATGTGCCCTGACTGGGAATTGAACCAGCAACCCTTCGGTTCACAGGCTGGCGCTCAATCCACTGAGTCACACCAGCCAGGGCGAGAGCTAGGATTTTTTTTCAACACACTGAGAGAAAGGGCTCTGTCTTCAGACGGGGACCGCAAAGATGAACTGAGAATGCAAACTGGAAATGACTACAAAAACCAGACCTGTGTGTCCGTATGCACCCAGCCATGCACCATGCAATGTAGAAGCATGAGACCTGGACCCAGGAGATGCCTAACTTGTGTGTAATTCACACCCTGAGACCCTGTTAACCGGAGCAAGACAGTCTGTGTCCTTTCAATACGTAAGATGTGCCTCTGGGGAGGACACGGTGAAGAGAAGCACCGAGAACCTGGATCTCAGGATATGGCGGGCCACCTTCGGGGTGCAGACCAGCGACAGTCAGCCAGTGTGCCGCGAAACACAGGTGTGCAGCAAGAAGTTTTAAAACCTGCAGTACCTGACTACTTAACAGGGGCACTGACCTCTTTCCCCTTAGACTGTCAAATCTAAAACTGACAACAGCCAACATAGCCGTCTGGTGTGAATGCCCTGTCTTGAACCATAAATATGTAGATCACATAATGGAGTTGCATCTTATTGGTCACGTCCCATAATAAGATTGTATCTGATTGGTTAATTCTTGGTACCAGAAATCCTTATATTCCTATAAGAATAGGCACCTGATACACTTTACTACGGTACAGTATGTCCTTGGGCGACATGTGTAATTTTCTTTTTTTTAAAAAATATATTTATTGATTATGCTATTACAGTTGTCCCATTTCCCCCCTTCACTCAACTCCATCCTGCCCACCCTCTCCCTCCCACATTTCCCCCCTATAGTTCGTGTCCATGGGTCATACTTATAAGTTCTTTGGCTTCTACATTTCCTACACTATTCTTACCCTCCTCCTGTCTATTTTCCACCTATCATTTAGACATGTGTAATTTTCATCACAATCAATCAAAACAATACCAGTTTTTGTCAGATTGGCAAAAATATATTTTTTGGTGTGTTGCAAAATTTTAGTAAGTAGTTTCTGCATGCCACAAGATGAAAAAGATTGAAAATTGCTGTTGTAGACAAATAAGGCTCTTCCTAAGATCACTAGTGGCTGACCAGCACAGAAAGGGTTGGTTAAATGAGACCAGCAGCCTGCTCTGTTGCTGGAAATTGCTACATGTGGATCTCTGTATGTTAGAAAGATGTTCTATTTGAGCTGAAATCTGGCTCTCTGTCACCTCTACCCCACTGTTTCTCATTTGTTCAAAACAAACAAGCAAGCAAAAAATTTTATTTAATGATCATTTACTTAATGCTTATTTGTGGGGCTGTAGGAGCCCAACACTGCTAGGCTGGAGTGAATGAATGAAGAATGAAGGGGCAGTGGACACTTGAGAAGGGTTGTAAGCATGCTGGAACGGTCACTATGGCTCGGAAGTGGAGAGCAGACTGAGGAAGAGCAAGACCACCAAAACGCCTAGAGACAGAAGCAATGTGGAGGAGGCACTGCCGTCAGGAAAACAGAAAGCAGAGATTTCCCCTTCTACACAAATCCTTGAAATACCTGCAAGGAGTGCTAAGCCCTCCAGAGGTCCGACTTGCAGATGACCTACCACGGTTCCTCCGAACGACTGCGATCAGAGAGTGCGTGGCGCAGCGCTTAAGGCAGCGGACGCTGGGACCAGACAGCTGAGTCAAGTTCTCGCCTGTCACTTAGTGCTAGGGGGATGTCAGTGAGGTACTTAATTTCTCTGTGTATGTTTTCTCATCTGTAACATGGTTGTAATAACAAGTTTTCTGTGGGATCCAGTGTGTTGAGGACAAGCACATCCTAATGATGTTTGTGGCTGAAGCAATGGAGTCTGCCTTGACCTGACCCTCACTCCTCACTGTGAGTCTGTCAACAAATCCTATTGGCTCTTCTACCTGCAAAATAGGTTCAGAATCTGACCACTTTCACCACAGCCACGCTCCTGTCCCAAGCCACCATTATCTCTCCCCTGGTTATTGCAACGCCCTCCTAAGTGTTCCTCCCACAGCAGCCATGATACTGCTGTGAAAACCTAAGTCAGACCATGACACTTCTCTCTTGGTCCCTCGGGTGGCTCTTGATCTCGCCATGAGTAAAAGCCGCAAGGCTCTGTGGGGAACATGTCAAGTCAAGGAATGCTAATAATGGTATTCAGCTTTGTATTATTGACATGAATACATATGTTGCTACATAGAGTATATGTTGTTATTATTATTATTTTTTAAGATTTTATTTATTTATTTTTAGAGAGAGGGGAAGAGAGGGAGAAAGACAAGGAGAGAAACATCAGTGTGCGAGAGGTACATCCATTGGTTGTCTCCCACACACTCCTAACAGGAGACCCGGCCTGCAACCCAGGCGTGTGCCCTGACTAGGAATTGAACTGGTGACCTTTTAGTTTGCAGGCCAGAGCTCAGTCCACTGAGCCACACCAGCCAGGGCAATATATGATTATATTATTGTATAGGTAATACACATAATATTATAATAGTACTATATTGTACATAATACATAATATGTAATAGATACTATATGTGCAATATAATATATTACAGTGGTATTTGCCATGGAAGTTAACAGATGAATCAAATTTTATTCAAGATGGTTGGCCAATTATATATATATGTATAAATATACATACGCATATATATACATACACACAAATATAAATAAAATTCTCATATATATGCACATATGTATGTATGTAACTATACTTTTGATTAAAATATAGTTTTAAGATTAGAAAAGTATAAACCTAGGGTAGTTACTTCTTTATGAAATTAACTGGATTGTAACAGAACTAGTTATTCTCTACATATAATAGAAATGTTCAAAAATTGAGTATTGCTGCAAACATTTTGGGGGCCTTTTACCCTAGCGTCCAGCAAACAGCAAATGCAGAGTATCTCTCCCTGAGAATTAGAGTGGCATTCTCATCATCCTCTTTTTCTGCAGTGGCTGCGAGACTCATTCACACACACACACACATATATATCAAAATGCTTTTCAAGCACTAAAGAACTACATAAATTTCAAGTATTATTCTTTGAATAAATTAAACAGACACATTTTGGACAAGCTAGTCAAGCCTAATGCTGATTAATCTATTTTCATATTTTCAATGGAGCTAGCTATTTAAACATTATGCTCAAAGTATCAGTAGTAATAAAATAACAAGTAAAAGAACCCCTGTTAGCACTTCCCACCGTATATAACATGAAGAGAAACGTGATGGAGTTCAGACATTCATTTCACTCTGAATTAAACACAGCAACACCGCAAATCTCAAGAGATGATATTAAGTTTTGTGTTTGGTTAATACTGGGAATTGTATAGGCACGGGTAGAATTATATTTGGTTGGCAAAAAGCCAACCAAACTTCACACTTGTCATAGAAGTGGGTGGACAAAAACCCTATTCTTGTCATCGAGGCTATTGGCTACAGTTGTTTAAATTATCTGGATCTCAAAATCTTTTGTGTCATCCATTTTGAAGATAAAAAATTAAGAAATGAGATAAAAATTAGGCCAAATAAAAAAGATATTAGTTAGAATTGACCTTGAGGGTACAGTAGGTCCAATGAGACAGAGCACATCAAACAAAAAGAAAGAATAGGACCGGATTTTTCAAGTGGCATCACCAGATGTATATACAGTCTTTGATTTCATTTCCTCAGGACAAATGGACTCAGAAACCAAGATAAGAGGGAGATGCATTCAATCTTTTTCTCTGTTCTCAAAATACGTGCGGTAAATTTCCTAGAGTTCACAGCACACGTTTCAGAAGAAGCCTTCGCTTTTGGTGGAAGGAAGTGCATGCTCTTTGATATGTCTGGTTTTGCTGTAATAGTATATAATGTCTCTAATAAATTTAACCACGAAAAAAAAATTTTTAAATGTGTCTGCATTCTGCTAATTTATAAAAAGCAGGACGCTGTCAGATAAAATTTCATGAACATGATCTATAAACCAGACTGTCAAAAGTGAAAGGTGCTCAGGCAGCACTTAGGGGCCACAAATGCACGGAACCACGGGGAAGGTTTCCTGTGACTTTGGGAAAACAACGTACGGTGAAGGGGCTCACGTTACCTTGATTTGCAAGTTACTGTGAGGTCACAGGAAATCCTGAAATGTTTTCCACATTTTCTTTTATACATTTTATGTCAAATTTCCTGCAAATGAAATCATAAACCCTCCTACTGCTGGAATCCCTTCTGAAGGAAAGGAAATCTTGTGACATTCCCCTATGAACACCTAATAACTCAATTCCTACTAGTGCAACAAGAAGCTGAAAGACAGCACTGAAAATGGACTATGATAAGGCTGCAATGTCAGATGCCCGCACTCTTTCAAAATGGAAACCAAACTGAGTCATTAAGACAACCCTAAAAGTGCATTTAATCTAATGACAGCCGACTTTTCTCTAGAATGAGAGATAACAGAGGAAATGATAGACTGCCCCAAAGACATAAGCCTACCATTTCCCCAAATCTCTCATCCAAAATGTATTTGTGGATTTATGTTCGAATTTTAAAACGGCACTTTCTCTATGGATATTCGTAACATGATTCACGCTTCTGACAACCATATTTTATTGTCCCCCCGATGTTTATGAAAGGCTAAGTCCGATTTAAGTAAAATGTCCAAGTTTAAAATATTCTCTCAAGATTTATTACAACCGTGGAATTTAAAAATAGCTTTTAAATGGTCAAATGCTCTGTTTTACGATAAATCCAAGCTGAACAATTCAGGTTCATTAATGAATACTAATGTTTAAGGCTGTTGCATTGTGAGTTATTAGGGCACATTACCTCTCCTGACATGTCAGGGGCCATCGGAACAGCAGGCCACAGAGATGAGTAGATTCCAAAAAACACCACCCAGAGTGCGATGCTGCCCCAAATCGCTATGTGGCTGAACTGCGAAGGAAGGGAATCAGAGGCAAATGACTTTTAGGTAGACGGAGAACACAGACGTGAATAAAGCTTTCGCAAATTCCCTTATTAATTTTTTACTAAATCCATAAAATATTATCTATGGGCATTTCCAAATAGTTGGGCCTCTGTTTTAACTGGATCTTTCATTAAGTGCTAATCTCTTTGCACAACAGTTATACGATGTTTGCGGGGCTGGCATTTGGGACTGATCTTTACCTCCTTTGGTGTGTCTCTCTTCTACTCTTTTTTTTTTGTAATCTCCTACCATCTTTGAGCCTCCTTGATTTGTTCTGTGCATGTTCTCCCTGGAAGGTGTCAGACACTTGTGCAAATACTATTTGTATGCCCATAGCAGTCAAATTCAAATTTACAGTGCCAATCTTTCCCCAGAGCATCAACTTAAATTTTCTTTTCTCTCCTTCCTCCCTCCCTTCCTTCTTTCCTTCTTCCTTGTATACTAGGTCTCTCTACCTAGATGTGAATATACTTTAACACAAAGGTATCTAAAATGGCACTTGCTTTATCCATACTGGATATTCACAACTGTCTAAGCACAAATCTTTTGCTAATATTATTAGTCTTCAGAATCATTTTGCAATGGATTTCCTGCCAAATGCCAGTCTCGTGACACATTCTACTAAGAAAAGATTCTTTGCTAGAAAGTTTAAAAGCTTCTCTCTCCCCTTTCTGGGCTCTAAGAAATCTTCTGGTAAATAAACTTGCTTTACTCAGTGTTTCCAAACTAGAATCCCCAGTTCTTCCTCCTCCATCCCTGACCCGCCACAAACAACAACCTGTAGAAGGAACTAGGGTGAAAGGAGCCATAAGGTCAGAATGACAAACTACAAAAAAGTGTCAATAACATAAGCAAACATGACCTTTCTTGGTTATGATTAGAGACACTCTTACCCATGTCCAATATGATGTTTCCAATCCAGCTTTCAAACACACAGTTATCACCACAAACTAGAACAGAAGGGAAAATGTTATTTTTAAGTAGATAATAGCAGTTCATAGAATGATTCAAAGTGCGATTTATAAAGAACAGGTATCTCCAAATTAGACAACTGAGCTAGAGTATTCACAGAACCTGGAGTGTGTAACAAGCAAAGCATCAAGTGAATTAGCCGGTGGCTGAATGTTATGATCGTGACCAGCCAGAGCTGCTGCCCATTGGTAGCATCACACTCCTGCCTCCCCCACGGCCTCCCAGTCCATCTGTGCGGCTCCAGAGCGTGTGACCACCTGCTTCTTGGACACTTCAGGAATGGTGACGGAGATGACACCTGCAGTAACTTGCATTTTAAAGCTTGCTTTAATTATGTTTTGTATCATCTTTAATACTTAGGGCCCCTAGTTTCTGAATTTTAAAGATAATTCTAAAAGTAATATAACTGGATATTTAGAAACCTAAACACTTCCTTTGACATACTTTGTAACCCTACGTATTTGAAAGTCTGCGGAGCAGGATATAAGAGCTTGTTGTATGATGTAAACACCCACCCCTCACTGTTGGGGACTGTGCTACTTATTCTGAAGTAAGGGAACCAGGTTAATAAACCACCCTGTTTTCCACAGGATAGCGTAACGGTTAAGTGGACTTGGCCTGGAGTCGGACCATTTGTGCTTAAGACTCCCTCATTTATTAGCTGTTTTTGTTAAGGAACAAGGCAAGTTACTTGACATCTCTGTGTCTCAGCTCCCTTATCTGTAAACTGGGATTGATAAAACCACTTATTGGGATTTGAGTATAAAATACCAAGAACAGTACTTAGCACTGTGCTTTGTTATCATCTATTTATCATCAATGAAACTTCAAACACTGTTAGTAGTTAAGGGAACTCTGGGCACGTTCCATACTTTGCAGTGATGAGAATGTGATGGTGAAATGTCCCCGAAGAGTGGAGACATTCTAGAATAGAGACTTAGAATAATCCAAGAATAGTAAAAGTATTAACAAGGGAAAAGTATTAACAAGGACAGTACAATACAACTGAGGGAAAGGGAGAAGGAAGAGAACAGGGCAAAGAGGGGGTAATACGAGTAAAGAGGGAATGATGAAAATAGTAGGAACCAAAGTCCTATAAAGCCAGTGAACGTAAGTGACAGTTTGATAAGCTAATATAGAATAACTTCTTACTAATCAAAGCATCTCATTTCATTCTTAAAGGGAAGCGCAACCAACTCTTAAATCCAGAAATGCATTTATTTATTAATTTAATTTAATTTAAATTTAATTTAATTTAATTGTTTTATTGTTGTTCAAGTACATTTGCCTGCATTTACCCCACCCCCACACCCCTTCTCCCAACCCCCCTACCTCCCTCCCAATTCCACACCCCTTGAAATGCATGCATTTAAATTTGAAAATAAAATGAGCACATAGAAAGGATTCCATTTTACATGCAAATCAGGCAAATATTCTGCACTCACAGTGTAAACAAAGTTTCCCAACAGCAGATAATCTGAGGTTTTCCCATTTCCAAACACAGTACCTGTGTGCAAAGAAGAGAGAGGCATGTTAGAGAAGAAAATGAAAGAGTTCCCTTCAGGGCTGGAAAGAAGTATAAAGTCCTGAAAGGCAAGGGCCTACATCCAAGCAAAGCTCTTGTTTAGAATGGGAGGGCAGATAAACTGCTACCCAGATAAGATCAAATTAAAGGAGCTCATCATTACCAAGCCCTTATTGTATGAAATGGTAAAGGGACTTATCTAAGAAATAGAAGATCAAAAATAGGAACAATAAAATGACAACTCACAACTATCAACAACTGATCCTAAAAAAACAAAAATGAACTAAGCAAACAACTAAAACAGGAACAGATTCACAGACATGGAGATCACATGGAGCATTATCAGCAGGGAGGAGGAGGAACAGAATGGGGGAAAAGGTAAAGGGAATAAGGAGCAGAAATGGTAGGTACAAAATAGACAGGGGGAGGTTGAGAATAGTATGGGAAATGGAGAAGCCAAAGAACTTATATGCACGACCCATGGACATGAACTATGGTGGGGGAATGATGGTGGGAGGGGGGTACCTGGCAGAGGGGAATAAAGGGGAGAAAAAATGGGACAACTGTAATAGCATGATCAATAAAATATATTAAAAAAAGAAAGAGTTCCCTTCAGAATCCTTTCAAAGGTAAATCAACTTATAAGCAGTAAATCAACAAAAGAACGGAGCCAGGGGCCACACAATGGAGCTAGAAATAAGGCTAAAAAATACTCTGAGGAGTCTCACAGAGTTAGTAGAAGTTGGGGTCACACATTAAAACCACATTTCCAACAGCCAATATGAAGAAGGAAACCTGACTTGTCAGCCGGTTCTCAGGACAAAACAAAACTCATTGCTCAAGCCAAGCCGGACGCTCCGAGCTCTGAGACAGGAGAGGCCTCTGAGCCCTCACCAGAGGGCTGCGGTAACACAGCCACTGGGCGTTTGAGGGGCCTTCCTACTACCTCGTGGTAAAGTTGTTGGCATTGGACGGAAGAGGCTCGTGAGAGCAGCTCACAGACAGCTGAGGAGCACCCCATGAGTCCAGGCACACAGCTCTCTGAGGGCCTGGCTCAACTGAGGGGTATAGCATGGGCATTTTGTAATTCCAGTAATAACGAATGAACACGGCTTTAGATGAAGGGAGTGGTAGCTAACATGTAAAAAGCACTATTACTGATGTAAAAAAATCAAATTAAAATAAAAAATAACTGAGTAATTCATTGGTATCACTGAAAACTTTAAAACCCATAGTGTGTGTAACACAGTATTTTATATATACACACGGTCGATAATATTTATTCAAAGCCCGATGTGTAAGAACAAAACCTGTTGGACTGCAGTGTGGGCTGAGTCAGGGAGAGTGGTGCTGGGAGGGAGAGAGGTGAGACGGGTGGGCGTCAGAGGCACAAAGTTCGGTCCTGTCACTACTTGCATCCTCTTGGGTAATTCATATTCAATCTCTGTGGAACTCAGTTTTTTTACGTAAAAGATGGGGTGAGATTTCCTACCCTGTTGGGGCTTTTCAGTTAAAATGAGGTGACATATGTAAAGGACCAAGCAGGGTGCCTGGCACACGGCAGACGTTCCAAAATGCGACCTGTCCCTCTCTAAAGCGTTCAGGTAAAAGTAGCCCGGAAGGGCTGCCTGCCAGGATCCCAGCCATCCAGGGGACCACCTTTCTCTGTGGGGGGATGCCATGATCATGGATGTAGGGTCTGATGGGCTACGTCTTGTGGGTATGTTGCAGACGAACTTCCAAACGTTTGCAATTAATCTGCAAATTGCCATTAAAAAAATCAACAAACTCAGAAATCTCTAAAATAACTGAAAATATCTTGATTACTTCTGCTGATTACTTTGGCCAATGTAAGCAAGTTATCAAAAATAATCAGAGTTGGACCCAACTAAGCCTTCTAATCACCACTGGTTCATCACAAGGAAAACAGAAATTCATTTCAAAATCACACTGAGAAAAAAATAAAAGCCTCCTGTTGGGTTTGTCAGGTTTAGCATTGGGGTGATTCAGGTGAATCATTCATTCTCATATTTTCTCATCTCTGGACCCTTAAGAGTCTTAAAAATTATTGAGGGTCCTCAAAAGCTTTGTTTATGAAATTTCTAGCTATGGTTACCAAATTAGAAATTAAGACAGAACGCTTAAAAATATGTACTGATATGTTTAAAAATAACAGTAACTACCCCAATAAACGGTACTATAAATAATAGATTTTATGAAAAATAATTATTTTCCAAAATGAAAAAAAAGAGAAAAATAGGCATTGTTTTACATTTAAAAAATCTCTTTAACATCTGGTTTAATAGCAGACAACCAGATTCTCACTGTTTTTCTAAATATATGAGGGAAATCTAACTTCCCAGTGAGGTAGGGTTATAAAGGCGGGGAGTATTTTAGCAATCTTTTCCAATAATTGGGCCTTCTTTGGTAGTAGATCAAAACTCAACAATCAGTTTCTTAAAGAGGCAGAGACAGTTCCTTCGAGGTTTGTTGCAGGGTGGACTTTTGGTACTCTCTTACATTGAAGTGCATTGGTCCACTTGGCACTTGGAATGGGTCTTTTGCCCCGGCACGATACTGTAACCCCAGCTCACAACTCCAACAATCCACAAGGCACTTGACCCTGACACAACCCTGGCACTTTGGTACCCAGCAGAAGTGCTTCAGGCGTACTTCCCATTTTGTCACACACAATATGAGTAAGACAGGTATCAGGTGTAGAGACTTAGTAAAAGTACTAGTTTTACAGTGTCTTCAAGAGTATTCTTAAACTGAAACTGGCTTTTTTAGTGGCTTTTTAAGTGTGGGTACTTGGCAATGAGGAATATAATGACTGCTAGTACAGTGGATTCTCTGTTGCGCCAAAATACCAGCAGTTTTACTCATCATTGCTCTTGTGTCAGCAGTGAAAAAGATGAATAATGTCTTGATAACATTATAAAACATGTGAAGCTACGAAATTTTGATCTCATGGACCTACTGGACCACCCAAAGGTCTTCGGTATTCCCAAAGGTCTACAGACTGTACTTTGAGAACTGCTGAAGTATGTGAGTCAGTAAGTTTATTTGAAAAAATAAACTTTAACTGGAGAACTTGTCTAAGGTCAAGGAATCCTGAATGGTACCCTGGCTTTCCATATCCATGGCTCCAAAACGTGGAAGTAATCCAAATCTCCATCAACCGCTCAATGGGTAGCAAAACATGATAGAGCCTTCGAATGGAGTATTTTTCAGCCACAAAGAGGAAGGAAGTATGGAATCATGCTGCAGCACAGACAGACCAAGGCCACACATCGCAGGCTCCCATTTAGATGAAAGGCCCAGAGCAGAAAACTCCACAGAGATAAAAAGTAGTGGTTACCGGGGCCTTGGGGGAAGGTGGGGGAAGCGGGAAGTGACTGCTAATGGGTATGGGGTTTCCTTTATGGAGTGATGAAAATGTTCTGGCATTAGATAGTGGTGATATTTGCATTATTCTGTGAATATACTAAAAACCACTGAATCGTGTAATTTAAAAAGGTGAATTTTATGGTATGTGAATTATATGTCCAAAAAAAAAATCCCATTGTGGTTCTCCTAGCCTATGGAGTCAGTATTCTATACTTTAATCAGATTTCTTACCGCACTCACTTGCATGGCCTAAAAAATGAGCGGAATTTACTGCTGTACTGGCAAAGCAATGAACAAAGGCACGAGATGAAAATCTCTGCCGAGGACAGGAAACCGCTGCCTTCTCCCAGCCTCCCTCACCCCCTTCTGCCACTCGCTCTCGTTAACTCATCCGTGATGTTCCGAGTGCCTACACGGAGCAGGGCTCTGGTCTAAGTACTGTACCCACAGAAGGGAATAAGCAAACAGTTTCCCGAGTTTCTGGAGCTCTGATTCTAACGGAGGAGAAAGACAATAAAAAATAAGCAGAGATATCAGACCTTGCTAGACAAGCCCCATGAAGAAGACACAAGACAACAAGGGGATAGAGGGACAGGAGCAGTGAGGACAGTGTTGGTGGCTCTTTCGGATAAAGGTGACCTGAGCGGGCCTCTCTGAGCACAGACCTGGGGAGTGAGGGAATGCTTGGGGGCCAGCCGGGAGGGGGAGAGTGGGGGGCAGTCAGATGGAGGAGCCAGCCAAGGTTGGGGCTGTGGATTCTGTTCTCAATGTGATAGAAGTCTGTGGGGTTTTTTAAATCCTTACCCGGGGATATGTTTATTGATGAGGAGAGAGAGAGAGAGAGAAACATTGATTGTTTGCTTCCTGTACACTCCCTGACTGGGGATGGAACCTGCAGGCTAGGTACGTGCCCTGCCAGGATTGGAACCTGCAACGTTTTGGTGTACAGGACGATGCTCCAACCAGATGAACCACCCAGCCAGGGCAGTGTGTGGGTTTTCGAGGAGAGAGGCACCTGGTCAGATGCTCTTATTACAAGGACCACTTTGGCTGCTCGAGGAGAAGCGACTGCAGGTGGGCAAGGATGCGTGGGCAGCCCTCTCTTCTGCGGGCGATCATTAACTCACAGTCAGTGAGGCGAGGCTTGTGCCATCAAGGAGCTGACAGATCCCTGGGTGGGGTTTTAATTAGTATAGTTCAGGAGCAGAGGCACCGAATGGTCGGCTGTCTTCCTCAGAATCTTAAGGCAAGGTCTGCTAGCAGCACCAACTTAAGCATCGCAGAGATCTTTTTCTAAAGTGGCTACTTCATCATTTTTATGTATATAGGAAATTCACCATGATCCTACCTTTCAAAACTGACAGAATAACATCACTTCCTTAAAAGAAGCAGAGAAAGAGCTTACGCTCCAAGATGAACATAAAAAACAGACTGAAAGTCTCATTTCAGGCAGCGGCTCGAGTCTACTCGAAAGTACTAGCTTGTCCGATTAGGTCCAGTGCCGAGAGCGCGGTACAAGCCTCATAGGTGTAATAAAATATTAGCACTATTTTCTTCAAACAATACATCAGCACAGGACCAAAAATGCCCTAAAATTTAATTCTCTGCAAGTTGGGAAAACATGAGAAGTAGAGAAGAAAGGCTTTGCATATATTAAATCACTTTGCTCCCAAAGGAATAATAAAAACCTTTAAAGTGTGTACGGCTTTTGGATGCATGTATTCTAGGTTAAGGAATACCGTTTAATGAAACACTGCTGTAACTTTTAACATATATCGATGATGAATTATTTTTCTAAAAAAGTAAAAAGTCATCTCTTAGCATTCATATCCTTTCTACTTACCATACTGAAGGGCTTTTAGTGGAAACCAAAACAGAATAACTGAGTGGAAGAGGCCATTTAAACAATGAACCCAGAAAACCTGAGGGAAAACAAAAATCCATGAGAACCACTTGCGATCAACTAGCTCTGTGAACTCTGACCTTTCTTTTTATCTGGGAGCTAGATTCACAAAACGTGTCTCTGTCGGGCCACCACTGTGAATTAATAGAACTGACAGACACTTTCTGCCTCTTAGACCTTCATGGGTCATTTATTTATTTTTATGTTTCTCAAAATGTTTTTCAGCTTCACTGAAATTTTTTTTCTACCCTTTAAAACCAAGTATTAAACATTTAAATTTCTGAAAAAGAAAAATAAAATTTATAATAATGCAGACCCGGGA
This sequence comes from Desmodus rotundus, assembly GCF_022682495.2. Taxonomy (NCBI): domain Eukaryota; kingdom Metazoa; phylum Chordata; class Mammalia; order Chiroptera; family Phyllostomidae; genus Desmodus; species Desmodus rotundus. The sequence continues at coordinate 155,593,309 of NC_071390.1, read as the reverse complement.
ATTCTTTTGAGTGGGACTATTTTCATAATTCCAGAAAAAGAGACTTTTGAAAAGATCGAACTGGGTGAAATCCTTACTTTCTCTTTCTCGTGTGCCACAGAAGTGTAAACTTTTCGATGGTAAGGACATAATGCATTCATATTCTTCCTCTTTCTCCATGTATGTGTGTGTCTATATGCATATACACACATTATATACTAAAACTAGCTGGTGTTACATTTAAATCGTATAATTTCCTCGTAAAGCATTGCACTAAGTAAAAATATAACTGAATTTATAAAAGGCTTTCACAATTTTTAATGCCTGTCAACATCAAACTTTGCACAATTATAATATCATTTAATAGTTATTCCTTTCGACATCAATTGCATTTTAAGAACAAGAGAGCAAGCATCACTGGTGCTTTCTTTTGCTTTGTAACCTGAATATGAAGGATTAATTTATAGGAACATTTTAGAATTCTTATGGCCCTTTGAACAACTGCAGTTTGTCATTTAAAAGTGATTCTTGCAAACAAAACTTATGCTAAATAAAACTGTCATGTATTAATAGTTTTAAGCTGTTCAAACAACAGAAATTAAGTTGCCTGCCTCCCAAAATTTTCCACTGTGATCTCAATCTCCTTTGTTAGCTCACGCAGCCACACTGGATTGTATGATCCAATTTACGCTCCAATACATTACACATTTGAACTTGTGTTACTCATTAACCTTTGTCTCTCCCCCTCACTATGTCATTACCACAAGTTTTTATTTGACAGAAAGCACAGGTGGGTGCAAGAAAAATTAGTTCTACTTTTCCATTTTCCTGACCGCTACTTATTGTCACATGCTAATCCTTTAACCCCTGTCACGACCTCCGAACCTCCGACCCTTTTTACCATAACAAACGTAATCATCCTCATTCAGGGTGACAATGCTTCTCCACTGGGTACCCACAGCAACTGCCTGGTGTACAACCCTGCATTTTGTAGCCATTTGTCCCTGAATTTTAAAACACTTACATGGGATTTAATCAGGGAATTTTCACTGAAATCATGAGAAAGATCCATAAACCCTATGAAAAAACGGTGGGCAACTCATGTATATATAAATACTGAAATGGATACAGAAGTACAGGGGTGGGCAAAAGTAGGTTGCAGCTGTTCATATGGGGAAGACAAATGATAAAATAAGTACAACAAGAAAATAGTCTAGCAGACTCACAACTGTGAATCGGCTTGTGCCCAGCCCTGTATAGTCTATTTGGACGGATCTGATGAGTTCTGGTGATGCATGGGCTCTGAGGATAACGAGACACTCTGTGAACAACGACAACAAAAACCAGTAAAGTTTGCAAGGATGGATGCACCCACATTAACACTACTCTACCTGCTATACTTTCTCCCTGGCCACGAAACCATGTCCAAACTGTGACACGTGAAGGGCAGGAAAGGATGTGACTTTCCAGGACTGGCTTTGAGTAATCCTGTGAGAAACTGTGTTGATAAGTGAGAGTCCCAGGGCCAAGTTTGTGGCTGAGAAGGTAACTCTCTAGGGAGCACTTTGGTGCCTGAGCCACAGTGGTTTGGGGACCTGCAGCTGAGGTCGATACAACAGTCTAGGTCACTGAGAGCTATTGTTAGGACGCCAGCATGTCTGGACCGTTCCTAGCTCTCAGCTCACCTTCTCAGCTCACAGGCCACTGTGGCCTGCCATTTGAAAAGACCCACCACAGGTAATGGAAAACATTACGGCAAGGTGGTGGAGTTTAATACAAATTGGACTTCATAAATAAGTTTAAAAAATCCAGAATTAAAACATTCAAAAATTAGAAGCATGGACATTTCATATCATAAATAGCAATAGTTTTAAGAGACTAATAAAAATACTTTTCAGAACCAATGGTCTAAGTCCAAGAATGCTTCAGTTTTTTTTAATTATCCATATTCAATGATTTAAAATAATGCCATGAAGTTGTACGTATGCGCACACCTGGACGTGCATGCGTGGCCCATTCGTGAAGACCTGGTCTCAGAAGGTGAATAGCATCCTGGCCGTAAACTCAACCCTCACATTTATGGTGTGAGCTTAGAGGCACTGAAACACCTGTTTCATTTGATTCTCTTGGTATCCTGAGAAGAAATGTCCTTCAAGAGCTTTAAAAATTAATAAATATTTAAAGTATCCTACACTAACTGTCCTACATTCAAAACACTGAATCGAGGTCACATATAATTATTACTAACATGCTAACGAATATATACCCCATTAAATGGGAAAAATTCAGGGAAGATGTATTATATTTGCTACTTTTATTATAGTTTCCAAATGGCATCTATTTAGGCTGTTCGAAAATTAGAAGTTTTTTTTTCCTCATACTAATCTGAAACCAGAATTACTAGAAAATGCCACTGGAAACACTTTAGAACGTGTACTTCCAGGGAAGCAAACTGCAGAAAACGAGCAGTTTCTCTTGGGGTGAGTCAACGCCACAGACCAAGTGAGGCCAGATGTAAACCCAGAACGTGATTTTAGATAAAATGTTGGATATTTGACCTTGTATTTCAAATTTTATGGCCTGGAAATACTGAGTATGATGACTAAATGAGTTATTTCCCAGAGACTACCATTTTTAATGCTCAATACACACAATCTAGTATTCTAAAAAGGACAAAGTTAGTCCACACAACTGCAAATTAATAAAGAACGCTCCATCCCCCTTCACCACTTTGCACGTGTAAAGACAGCCCCTCCCCCCACCAGCGGCCACCTCCCCATAGCCCTGCCGGGACAGACAAACTAGCCAGGGACCGAAGGACACTCCCGGCTGTCTGTCAGCCCCCGTTTCCTGCTGCCTGGCAAATCCCAGCAAATCATGGACACATTTTCAGTTTATTACAAAGTGCACCGAGCCCTTATCAGTCCGTACCTGCACCTCAGGCAGATCTGACTTGCCAGGGTCCACACCCTGGAGCTGCTTCCTTCACTTTGGAAGAAGACCAGGTACCCAAGCAGTCAGAGCGGTAAAGCAAGATCCCGCTCCCCCGTGTGCTGGGACATCATATCCTACCTTGGTGTTGAAGTCCAGGGCGTTCTGAGATGTTTTGTATAACTCCGGATACTTCAGCATATTCTCTTTCCTGCACGATCTCTCAAAGATTCCCAGAGTTAAGGGAGGCATTGCTGTGAACATCTGAAGGGCACAAACAGGTCATCACACCCAGCAGCCACAGGCAGGGTGAACCTTCATTCCAAAGTGTTCAATAAAACAGGAAGGACCAACTGTCCCGGACTTACCACATTATAAAGACCTATACACCATCTCTCAAAGAGGATCTGTCCCGAAAAGCCGTTAACAAAGGCAAACCAGATCTGGAAAGAAAACCCAAACCCCCCCAAATTAGAACACACAAAAATAAGTGCACTGTGTACTCAACACTGCATAGTAGCGTATGTTCACGACTCTCTTGAAAATGGTATTTCTTTGCTTTACTTTTTAATTTGAAGGAAGCTTTCATGAAGGATCTGTTATTTAAGTCAAAATTGGTTCCACTTGAATTAAAAAAAAAAAAAAACCCTGACATCACTAGATAATCATAGGTTTAAAAAAATTTAAATATAATCTTGTTTTCTAAAAGGCACTTCAGGGGCTATGTTTTATGCCATTACATTTGTAGAACTTTATTTTCCTTTTAAAGTATGTCCTGATAGTTATTTAAAGATTATTGTTTTTTATTATAAAATAACACGTTTATTTAGAAAATAATTTCCTGTAATAATACCATCATCATTTATTTTCTTCTGTGTTAACTGTATCCATATATGTATCATTTATATACATTCAGAAATTTACCTTACAGGAACCCTGCTGTATACGGATAATGCCATGTCCTACTCCACCTCCTGTTAACATCATGTAACACACGTTTTTTCAAGTTGTTACGTATCCTTTAAAATGATGTGAATGGATGTGTAGCCTCTGCAGGTGGCTGTAACTATTTCTGGATGTCTAGCTTGGTTCCAGTTTTTGCTATTATACATGATTCTGAACTGCATTTTCTTATACAGAAGTCCCACACATTTCTATTTCTTTAGAATGAGTTCTTTCATTTAACAAAAGGCAGCTTTGTTGAAATATAATTGATATACAACAAACTGCGCACATCTAAGGTACACACCTTGGCGAGTGTGAATATGTGTACATACTCGTGGAACTGTCACCATAATCAAGACAACAGACACAGCACCACCTCCAAAAATTTCCTTGGTGCCTCTTTGTTTTTGTTTGTTTCTGGTTTTTTTTTTAGAATGAATTCTTAAGAAGTAGAATTAATAGGTCAAAGTATATGAACTTTTTAAATAGTTCTTGATAATTACAGCCATTAGAATATGAAATATGAACTTATGTTAAAATATTTTATAACAGATTTATGCTTTGATAAAAATAGATCTTTAATAGAACACAATGTTATATACTTTGTAATTCTCTTAAAAACAGAAATCTTAATGTTGGATACAAAATTAAGGGGGAATATAGAGAGATTTTCCCTAATATGTTTAAGACAAATGGTAGCTAGAGTGATATTAGTAAATCAATAATTCCTACATTATTTAAAATGCAATTAAAATCACGTTGACCTGGGAGAGTAAAAAGCTGGCCCAGCCATGAGATTACACAAATACAAACACAAAACCAAAACATAAAAACAACAAGAAACCTGTTTGGAGGAACGCAGGCTTGACATGCCCCTCAAGTGAATTTTTGAATTGGAGTTGCAGGGACTTTGCTACACTTCACGTTTCATTTAACCTCATTATGGAAGCATGAATTGCTACACATTCACCATTTATCAACATGTACCCAGGCGGGCCTCCCCATGAACAGTTTCTGTACCCACACTGATCTTTCTTCTTCTTATCGGAAAGGAAGGATTGAGCATAGGTAAAAAAAAACGAATGTTTACTTCATGCGATGAAAAACATAAAAACAAAGTAGCAATAGCACACAAAAATAAGCCCAAGTTGTGTTAGGGTTGTAACACACGTGAACAGCAACGCCCATTATCTGCACAACAGCAGCACAGAAACTGGACACAAATTTGATATTGTTGCTTGCTCTGCCACATATATTTACAGAAAAACTTGAACATTCGTCCTAAACAAGGAGCTTCATCATTCATTTGTGTATGCAAACTTGAAAAGAATTTAGCATCTTCGTGTGAACTTAAATTTATTCTTTAGGGTGGTGCCGCTGACTTTACTTTTTTTTTTTTTTTTAAAGTGTTAAATATACATAAATTGACAAGACAGACTTCAATGCTTGCTATTGGGGTTTCAGGTTTGGCCTTTGTGAGATGTGGATTATGTAAATACATATTTGTGATACTCTGAGTGATGGTAATGTTCTCTCTGAAGGTGACTATGGTCTATTGTGGTGTTACACACAAAGAAACTCTTAGGGATTTCCTAGGGTACGATGGAAATATAAGGAATTTTTAAACCCAATTTTTCATAATGGCCTCATTAGTCATAAAAACGCAGTTTAATCTTTGTTGGTTTGAAGAAAGCTGAAGCTGTGTGCACACCGAATTAGTCCGATGGGCGTGGGTCAGCTCAAGGCATCTGCAATCATCATTACTGAACGATATAAAAATTTATGTTAATAAACTTATTGTGTGTGAGTAATATTTGCAAATGTGAACAATCTCCCAGTTTCTTCGCAAAAATCAAGAGGCGCTGATTCAAATGTGCTACTATGAGCTTGGAATTTAAGAACCTCCCTCAATCTATGAATATTTACAAAAAGTTTCAAACTCCAAGTAATTTGCAAATAAAGCAACATGTCTGTTTTCATAGTTTATTTTAAAAATGCATGAATTTACTGCTTTATGACAGAAATGCAGAAATTTTTAAATGGATAGCTATAAATACATTTTTACCTTTTTAGTTCTCCTACTGAAAGATAAGTACTTTTTAGACATTTTCTTCCTGCATTTTAAAAAAGTTAGTATTCTAATTCCCTTTTTAAAAAAGGAGACACCTTCCAATATAGTACCCTGTGCCTTCCTGCAAACATTTTGGCATTCAAAACCAGAAGGTCTTTAACAGTGAAGTCTGCCAGAAGGCTGATTTCAAGTTAGTCTGAGGTCGTAGTTAAAAGATAAATTAGACACACATCTCACACTAAATAAAACAATGCATACATTACTATAAATACATGAAAGCCCCTCCTTTGACTCAGCCAACACCAGAGATGCAGAAAGAAGACATCGGTTCCTCTGGAGAGGCATCTGTATTATTTAAATTCACAGGAAACCCACACCCCAGCACAACGTGTGGGAAAAATATCACCTCACTGACTTTAATCATAGCTTCTAGAAATTAGAAACACTACATTGTTTTGGGATCTTACCAGAAAACCTGGACGCAACCAATCGTTTGAAAGGAAAAAAATCTTATTTTGGTAGGAGGGAGTCAGATGTCTCAAAGAAATGGTACACAAATCACGTTAGAAAGAGCCAGTCATTTCAATGAACACCTAAAGCTGCTGCTGGGCGGCCACCATCAAGCAGGCGTCTTATTCAGCCACCTGCCAAATCTGTATGTATTTGTTTGGCTGTAATTTATGGCCACGAAGTAGCCAGAGAGTGGCATTCCTGGCAACACGGCAATGGGAAAAGCAGTTTTCGCAGATAATCTGTAAACCCCACAGTGTTCCAGACTATTCCTGTATTAGCAAAGCAACTTCAGACCTGCCTCTCCTGGTATTATTTCCAGAGGTCCACGTCCCAGCAGAGGCGTGGCTGCGAAAGCTTCACACGCAGTTTCCCGATGGAGCATTTCTGCATATTAAACAGCAGCTTACACACAGTCAACGACTCTGCTCCCACGCCTGATCAGCACAAAACGCTGAAAGGGGAGACTGGAGACTGGCAGTTGTCCTCACTAGGGACATTCAGTGATGTGTTTTCTGTCTATTCATTCACAGTATTGACATGAGCCATTAACATCTGCAGGACTTGTTTTAGCTGGCCCACGTTGGGTATCTGGGAATTGGTGGAAAAGGTCAGTTTGGCTCCAAGATAGTTGAATTCCATTCAAAGTACATTTCCTTAAAGGGCTAAAAGAAAAATAACTTAAAAAAAGAGTTTTCCAGTAGAGTTTAGGACTTAACTTCTTTTTCAACGTTTAAAGAATTTGGTCAGTGTTAAATATCTCATGAAGGGGCTTTAAATTCAAAGCCAAGTGAAATTTAGGGCTAATCAAACACAAATTGTATAATGCTGGGTGGAAAAGAGTACAGAGTCGGTTTTCCATTTCAGTTTAATTTATTTTATTTCCCCTATTAGTACATTAGTTTTGCCCACTTCACTGCTGATTGTCAATGATCTAGATTAAAAAAAATTGAATTGAGTATTCTTATTTCATTTTATAAAATTAAGTTTTTGTAAGCAGACTTAACTGTTACCCCTGGCTTTAAAGTCCCAGTATCTTTAAAACTGTATGAAAATAAAGTATATAAATAGACATTATTTTGAATGAGAAAAAGTATAATTAGAAAAGCAAATAACTACATTGGAGACTGGTAATCAAAAGTAATTATTTCAGGAAAAAGGTCACAAATTTATATATACAAAAAATAATATATAGTTTATATATACAAATACATACTATGTATTATATATAAATATTATATTTTATACATACAAAAATAATAATTTTGGATCTCATAAGCTATTTTGGAGGCACACTTTGCTTCAAAACACGGACCCCTATAGACCAAGTCAGTTGTAGTGAACAATTAGTTAAGTTTACAGATTATCCTGTTTGTGTTTCCAAGTATTTGATTATTTTATCTAATGGGTTGTAACCTAATTACAGATTTTTAGTGACCAATAAATCAAACGGCTTGCACACTTGAAAACTAAGTTTCAGTTTGCAAGCTGACTCATGGTAAGAACTGTGCTCAGTCAACACTTAACACAGAGACAAGCATTCCGACAGAGGCCCAGAGAACGGCTGAGCCAAACTTGCAGTAGTCCCAACTCATCTGTCAACAGGGTAAACGTGAAGTCTAGGTTTTTGTTTGTTTGTTTACAGTGTTGCTTCTATGGTGTCAAGCATGGGATGCTATTTTCAGACAGCAACGGTTAGGCTGCATCTCTTCTCACAGATGTGTGGGAACAGCCAGCAGGTTAGAGGGCGAGGTGGCATAAACAACATCGGCAGGGAAGCCCTGGGCATAGGTGCCTCTGGCAGGAGGGGCGGAAGGAGGGTTTCCTTAACACGCTACAGAGAGGCCACCTGCATGCTCCCAGGAGCTGCAGGAGGAGCAAGAAACTGATAACATCTAGAGCTTAAGTATATTACAAATACTGCTTCTGTTGACAAAACGGCCATATGTGGGGGGAAAAAAAGGTAACTTATATGTTACTTCCTGATTGACGGTGCAGATCACTTATTTATGCACTGGTGCTTTGCTGCCCAGTATGGCAGCCGCTGATACGCATCTGCTTTTGAACACTTAGTATGAAGAAGAGAATGTAAAATATCACCTTAAGGACTTTATAGTGATTGTATGTTGAAATGATAATATTGAATATACTGAGTTAACTAAAATGTCACTTAAAAATTAATTTGGACTTTAATTTTTACTTGCTACTAATGTGGCTTCTAGAAAAATTAAAATTATGCCTGTGGTTTGCATTGTATTTCTATTAGCAAGCACCTGGAGGACAAGCAATAAGCTTGATTTACTATGTAGTTGCTGAAGGGAGCCTGGTGCCCAGCACCCACTGGGTGCTGTGTGCAACATTGTAGGACAAAATACATCCCTTTGGAAGGGAATATTCTTGACCCAGGTTAAGTTTTCATTTAAAAAATATATTTGACATATGAAAAAGAACATGGAATTTCTTGCTATCCAGACACAGGAATTAAATATTCCGATAATTTTTAGATTGATTCCTCATTATCTAAACTCTTAACTACCAACCAAACTCAGAAACCAAAACAGATTGGTAGCAAGGGATACTTATGTATACAAGTGCCTAAGTTTGAAACGTAGTAAGAACTACAGGATGACCAATACTAGCATAAGTGCTGATGTAGCCTTTCTGGTTCTGTTTCTTTGCTCCCCCCCCCCGGCCCACTGCAGAACTGCTATCCTCAGTTTTCTGTCTATCAGTCCCTTCGTTTTCTTTTAAAATACAACTTGTATTTATGTATCCCTGAACAGTGTATTATTTTCTCTTGTATGTTTTTGAGCTTTATAAAAATTCTATATAGTTTATAGTCTTTTTAAAACTGAAAACAATATTTCCCCAGCAATTCTCAGTCAACATTTCTTACCAAAGCAATGTACCTTTTTTAGCCAGAATTTAAACATTAATTATTCTCCATGGCTGACAACCTTTTGTTACAGGGGTGTCCAACCTTCTGATGTGTCTGGGCCACACTGGAAGAAGAGTTGTCTTGGGCTGCACAGTAAATACACAAATGCTAACAAAAACAAAAAAATCTATTACCGTGTTAAGTAAATTTACGACTTTGTGTTGGGTCGCATTCCTGGTCATCCTGGGCTGCATGTGGCCTGTGGGCCGCGGGTTGGACACCACTGTAACATGTTTAGAAGTCATATAAAGTGGGCAAACGGATTAACTAAGATGAGAACATGTCTTCATAAAGAAAATTTCCTTACATATCTATGCAAGTAGCAAGGAATTAAACCTTAACCTGCTATTACCTCGATGATGTAGAGGACTATATTCTTGTAGAAGCAGTACAAAATGCACTTGGAGACTCTGTTATAGTTCCAGGCACCGTGAACCATCAATAAATTCTTCAAATACTTGAACTGAAACAAGAGTGGGAAACGTCAGTATTTTCCTTTTCCGCGTGTCAGCGGACTGACTTGGCTGGTGGGCTCTGCAGCCCACCATAGCTCCCTACCTGAGCTATGGAGTAATCTGAAGAATTGGCTGCCTGGAGGCCTTCGTTACCGCTTATGCCCACACCCACGTGCGCCGTCTGAATCATGCTCACGTCGTTGGCTCCGTCGCCGATTGCGAGCGTTATGACTTTGACTTGTTTCTTCACCATCTCAACGACTTCGGATTTTTGAAGAGGAGAAACCCTTCAATTAGAACAAGTGATCAATTAGCTCTGTTTTCTGGGGGAAAAAAAGCCATTCTGAAATGTCAATTGTCTTGAAGGACAGAAGAAGCAGAAGAGCCAAATGAATATGTAATTCTATGCAGAACCATTATGGAAAAGTCTTAGGTTTGCAAATGTTTGGTTCTCTGTTAACCTGGATGCCACTTCAAGGGAAAAAAATAACACTGAAGTCTTAGAAGCAAACCTCTAGGAGACAAACCAAAACTATGATACCTGGTTAAGACTAGTTTATCAGTTTATAAGTACTAGTTTATTTTTCTAACAAGTTTGCATTAACTTGTTAGAGAAATACCACTTGAGTTCAGAAATTCCATTACTTCCTAACAAATTACATCAGCATTTCTAATTTTTCACTTTTGAATGAAAAAAGTCAGACCGGCTGTTGAACAGTAGTCCAAATACTAACTTAGGCCTATACCATTTGTGGAAGTGAAAAGCTCTGAGCCACTGAAAGCTGATTGTAGGCAATGTAACACATTTAAAACTACTGAAAACTCTACTTAAATTAACAGTAGGGAACTGGCTAGCCTCTCGACCTGTTCTCATACACCATGGTCAATCAACCATGGTAAATACCAAACGCTTGGTTATGTAGTTCATGCGCCTCAATTTCCTTTCAAAGCTACTAACTAATGGCCAACTAGAACCAAACGACCTTCTGCGTAAACGGGATTCAGGAACAGAGAACAGCAGCACCCATACTGAAATCATTCTTGGTATTAACTTTGGATCAACTTATCACACACTCTTAAGAAATAAACCCCCCAACGACAGAAGGGTTCAAAGACAGAGTGCGTGATTGCAGTGAGTACACTGTGTACTCTACCTTGGCGACTTAGGAGAAAGAAAGGAAAACTAAACGGTGAACTGGCTCGGAAAACTATGAAGATAGTAACTAAATAGTGAGAAACAACTATCAAACAATACTCGTGAACAAGAAAAAATAACTCAGAGCTAAATTCTTTATCAAGTGGAGTGGTTCTCTCAGAATGTCTACTGGAACATCTGGTACATCACTTGTTACTCTATTTAAAAACAAAGATCACTACTCTGAAAGAGTCAGCATCTTGCTCATTTCCCTGATTGCCTCTTTGGGAAAAATTCCTAGCAGCGGATATTCAGCACAGATATGTACTTTCAAGAGGCCCCACGGCCCTTCAGAAAGGCTCCATTCAGCCAGAGCAGCTCTGGGTTTGATTTCAAGTTTGAGAATCATCACCTTAGGCTCTGAGTCGCGTGCAGAGTGAACCAGTCTCCTCGTTTGGTATACCTAGAGCTGATCCCAGACAGGTGCTCAGTAAAAGGTTGCTATATGAACGACTTATTTTCAAGGGTTTCTTTGGGTTTCCTTCCCGAGTCCCGCAATCGCGCGAAGTGGCACAACCGTGAGCACAGTAGGATGGATGAGGATCAGGCCATGCACTAACGGGCTTTTGCGCTGTTAGCCCCCATTTTTCTTTGACGCAATTTTCATGTCATTTTCAAATTTTATCTAATTTTTCTTAACAGACTAATAGAAACTGGTAACCCCACTAGCTTTAGGCCAGCGTTGTAGACCTGACATTCAGTAAAGGTGGAAACTTAAATGGACTAAAGACCCACAAATGGATCTTAAATGGACCCATGTAAAAACACAAATGGGAAATGGGCATGAAAAGAGAGACTCATTTGAAAATATTTATCGAATTTTCTTCACAATTTAACAGTCTTACAATGTAAACACACGAAGTCGCACTATCAGTGGAGCTAGAAAGCAGTGGCATTTTTTCATAAGTGAACATGTTACAAAGGAGCCATCTCCACATCGTAGCTAGTGGTAGCGATTTAAAGAAGCATCAGAAAAGAGCTGGATTAAACTTTGTTTTCTTTCTTCACGGCTACAATGACCAATCACTGCTTTCTCTGCTGGACACTGCAATTTTCAATCCCCCCAAATCAGAACTGTGTGCAAATCTTCCCCAACTCTGTGGGCGTGGTTAACTCAGGTGTTAAACACAGAATACAAATCCCCGTGGCAAGAACAAGGTCTATTTTTTAAAAAAAAATCTGATGATGAGGTGAGAGACATCCCCCAATCACCCGCTCCTGTTACTCGCTAAGGCATCTGCTTCTGTTACCAAGTTAAAGGAGACAGCTGGGTTGGACAAAGACTCAAGATACAGTGGAAACCTCTTTATTTGAGGGGTGTGATGTAGCAACTGGATGCTAAATAGATGTCAGATTTAAGTGGGGATTCATAAAAAATAAAATACACCTACTTCAAACGTTAACTCAAAATATAATGTACACACGTGTGATGCAGGGTTTCAAAGAACCTTACTTTCTTTGCCTAGGGGTCTGCGTTTGCAATTCTACATATTTTGGTTGCAGGAGCCTCCCTCATGAGGTACCATCCATGGCTGCTCTCATTAAAGTGAAGACCAGAATGCAATGCTGCCCTTCACCCAACTCAAAAAGTCTTTCTAGAGCATTATACCTGGTTTCTCTGGCAACAGTTTTGACTAGATTATTCTTTTGAAGACTTAGGACATATTTAAATAGGGGAGGATGACTTTAAGCAGCAGCACAGGAATAAAGAGATTAGGGAAGAAGCACCCACTGATATCCGGTAAACACTCCGTCTGCCCCTGGAAGCAAAGAGTGGGGATGCACAAACAAGCGACCTTCCCTCTCTGGCGTGAGGTGCTGGGGGCACCCGCCAGCACGCCTCAGGGAAGACATGTGGTTTCAGGGGGCTCCAGGTACCCAAGCCGAAATCAGTTGAAATGATCCTCTATGTTTTCAAAGCATCCATTTAAAAAATTGTTCCTTGCTATACAAAGGGGCTACAAGATGGCAAAATAAATGACAAGACATTAAAAATGAGTGCAGCATAAAGCTTTTTGATATAATTCGCAGTACCTGACGATGCTGGAGGATATAGAAATTAGATTGATGAGCTAGAATTTGACTTGGTCTCAACAAGGAAAGCTCATAGCAGGTAAAAGAAATAGCATACATTAAAGTTTTTTAACTTCATGTTAAAAATTATCCACAATATATTCCTTCCCACTGTTTTGTTCCTACCTCATAAAAGGTCACTTACTTCACTCATTAAAGTTCCTTTCCTTTTCTTTTGTACACTTGCTTCCACTTTGTACAATTTCCATAATAGTCTAGAACAGCTATTTTCAACCTTTTCATCCCATGGCACACACACACTAATTACTAAAGTCCTGCGGCAAGCCAAAAAATATATTTCTTGCCGATCTGACAAAAAATAGGTATAATTTTTATTCATTCACACCGGACAGCTATCGTTGTGTTGCTGTCTTTTTAAAAAAAAAATAATTTGACAATCCAAGGGAAAAGAGGTCAGTGCTCCTGACTAAATAGCCAGGTGTTGCCTGCTTTAAAAATTCTTGCGGCACACCAGGTGAAGATTTCCGATCTAGAACACAATCACTATGCAAGTGAATCCTTCCAAATGTCTGTCAAAATCCACACATCCATGGTTGAGAATATTTAAAACCTTAATTTTACAAACACCCATTGTGACCCATGTAAAATCCAGAAATGTCATACAAGCACTGTTTTCTACCCTAGATACAAATATTTACCACTCACGGATCTGCATTAGGATGTAAATTATTCACAGTCCTCTTCTCTTCTCCCGTTGCTCTTTATTCTCCAGGAGAAGTCAGAGCCCCTGTAGCAGAATAGCGCGTACCCAACACGTCCTGTAAGGGTCTGCTTCTCTTCCCCGTGGCTCCACAGACAGAGGGTGGTCCTTTGCGACACAGCCTAGCAGTGCGCTGAGCGCAGTATGCTTTTCAGATGCTATTTTGGCTGTACTTTCTGCACATGCTATTCATTACTTTCTTTATTTGCCGTGTAGTAACTCTCACGGCCCTGTGAACATTAGAGTGTAGTACTGGAAGTTTTTTACCATTGAAACTAGAATATATATAGAGTGGCCCAAATGATATGAGCCTCATTTTGCACTCTTTTAATGAGATGAGCTCAATGAATCACCTCTTTGAATGAAAAATGGATAAAAATTATATATGCAGGTATACACATAGACACATCATAAGGAACATTTTAAGGGACTTTCTGTAGGTAGCCAAAAAGGGTACAATAATCTATCTTACTGGATTGTATTTTAGATTAATAACCTTGGAATATCTTCTATCGTAAAAATTACGCTGATGATACAATCTTACCTCAATAACTTACACTGTGAACATAAAAGTTACTAGTGAATCTAGCCCTGGCTGGTGTGGCTCAGTGGGCTCAGTGCCAGCCTGTGAACCAAAGGGTCACTGGTTCCACTTCCAGTCAGGGCACATGCCTGGGTTGTGGGCCAGGTCCCCAGTGGGGGGCATGTGAAAGGCAACCACACATTGATGTTCCTCTCCCTCTCTTTCTCCCTCCTTTGCCTTCTCTCTAAAAATAAGTAAGTAAAAGAAGGCAAATCTAGAAAAAAATAAAGAACATGGAGGAACATAGTAATTCCTTATTATCCTGAAATGTTTTTACAGTGACTCGGTGTGGACAGAGCCCCTGTGTTTACTGAGCTCGAGGGCTGCTCCTGGGGACTATTTGGAGATCAGGCTCATTAGTGTGCGGATCTGCTGTACTTTCCCTCGCAACAAACTTCCGAAGATTTCTCCTTGGGAATATCACTCCATTCCCCATTGAGCCATATTCTGCTGACTAATAAAGAAATTACAAAAAGAGAGAGAAAAACCTAAGAGAAAAACTTAGGAGATCTTCCGTGATTGTTTCTTGAACTGAAATTTGCGAAGCTCTTAAAAAGTTTTAAGTCGAGGAGGAATTAAAACACGGCAAAAAAATTGTCTTCCACGCACCAAAACTGCACAAGTGTCACAACCTCCTAGAAACCCGCCACCAGTTTATTACTGGAATGGAAACAGCCACTTACATAGCAAACCCTATAAACAATACTTAGCATATGGTACCTAGTGCAACACTCAACCATTTCTAGGTCAGAGAACTGTGGTATTCAAGTGCACGAAGAGTGGGCGCTCTCCTCGCCTCCAGACGCAGCATCTGCTGGTCCTGCGCTGCCAGAGGCATCAGGGGGCCTCATTACATCGGGATGGAGGCTGCAGAAATCAAATGCAGATGGCCTTTCCACGGGACACAAAAAGGAAAGTAGCTTGAAAAAAGATTTCCCTTTGCAATGCATTTTAGATGCAAGACTTCTCTCTTATGGATTTAGGTGGTTGTAGGTAAACTACTACTCTTTTCCATTTCAATGGTTCAGATAATATTTAAAACAGTGATCGATCATATTGACAGCATATATTTGAATATGCGTGAATGTGTGTGTGTTCGTGTATGTGCGCATAGGCACCCGAATTACTAGCTGGCAATATTGTAAAAGGCACTAAAAAGAAAACTCTTCCTAGTAGGAATTTTTATTGGAGTATTCATGTCATAGAACAATTTGTCCATTGTGCTATTTATTTTTAAAAATATATATATGTCAGTCATCTAGTTTGTCTGGAACTTAGTGTTGTACGCAGCACGCAGCAGATGTGAAAATGGTAGTGGAACTGAATGGAAATTTTGCAAGAAAAAGAGATTCATCTCATCTCATGACACTAACTTTGTAACTCATTCATTTCTGACTGTTCGCTGTTAGGGGGCAGTCTGGGTGATCCGTGTCTAGAGAATGGAGGAACTCTACTCTAGGGTTTTGAACTTTCCAGGCTTTCTCACGTGCATGGGAAAGAGGTGAATACTTGTTAGGTGGAGAAGAAAACATACTCCTAATTCAAATAGAAAGAGGTATATTCAGAATGGACTGGAGCCGGATGACAGGGGCCTCTGCATGTCACGATGAATGTGACTGTCATAGCCTCTAAGCAATGGGTGTGAGGGGAAACCGGAAAGGGTGGACACCTGTTAGAAAGTAAATGGCACAGAGGGAGAGTGGTGTATCAGGGGCCGAGATGAACAAACAGGCGGGAAGCTTTTCAGCTGCACTGTTCACTCCCCACGGTGCCCGGTGCAGGCCCAGGCTGGCCAGTGTGAGGGGGCGTGAGACTGGGCTGGAAGGAGCAAAGGGGCACCTCGCTCATCACAACTGTAAACTCTGGCTTAGGCGTGGAGCGGTGAAAACAGAAAGTCCCCCCAAATAACATGCTTGAAGAATAACATCCCAGTTCCAGGAGTATCCCCAATATATCCTGAAGACAGGAGTATCTTCCCCTGAAGCTAAGACCCCAGGAAGATTCCCATCACGCCTTGAAACAGGAACATCAGAGATATGTGGGCAACCTCAGGGCATGCAGCCAGGCAGGGACAGATGCCAATAGCATGCCTGTGACGACAGACCCTTGAAAGTCACCCAATTCTCTCAGAATGTGGCTGCCTCTAACAAGAGGTGTGGTGGGTAAAGAAGTAGGGAAAACAGAGATTCGCTGAGCTCAGAGTCAGGCCTGTCTTTAATTTCATCTAAGTTAGGACCTAGCTTTTACCTTTCTCTCATTTGGGCAAATGGGGAAATGTGGTCTCACAGGGAAAACTTTCAAGACAGAAGATCATAAGCACAAAGGCAATAAATGACTTATAAGAAAGTAGAACTAGTAAAAATATATGTAAGAAGAATTTAAAAGAAGCGCGATTAAAAAAAACCTTGGAAAGATACAGGAAGATAGAACCAACTGGATAATAAATAAGTCATACAAAAATATAACTGCTAAAAGAAAGAAGCCAATAGTAAAGTGAGTAGTCAATATGATAGAGCTTAAAAGTTCAAATACAACCAGAGACTTGGAAATAAAGAACAAACTGACAGTGACCAGAAGGGAGGGGGAGGGGATAATGGAGGAAAGAAGGGGAAGGAGCAAGAAAAGGAACAGGAATAGAGGACTCACGGACACAGACAATGGGAGGGATTGACTGTGGGAGTGGGGGGGGACGGGGTAGGGGCGAGCAATGGGGAAAAGGCAGGACAACTGTAACTGAACAACAGTAAAAAAAAGTTCAAATAAATAAACTGTCCCAAAAGATAGGAGGAAATTAAAGAACAGATTGAAAGAAAAATGAAAAGATATGGAGGAATAGAGATGACTGCATACATATAATGTGAGTCGGAGAAGAGAATAAAAAGGGTCACAATGAAAAGGAATGAGTGATAATTTCTCAGGGTTAAAGAAAGACGTGGCCTTAGACTGAAAGGACTCATTCAGTGCCAAAAAGAAATGTAAGAAAAGGTACCTACTTGTAGACACATTATGGTTAAATTAAGAAAAATTTCTGAAAGCTTCTAGAGAGAAAAAGCAGGTTACTTACAAAGAAATAAGATCTGACACTCGATGAACACACAAAATTACTTTAATACCTTTGAAGGGGCAGGGAAAGGAAGACATAGTAACATAGATAATAAGCACAAATATGGTTGTGAAAACTATAGAAATAACCAGACATAGATTAGACGCAGATTGTAAAGCTTTCAAGCCAGCAGCAGAAAATCTGATTTAGACAGTATGGAAAGTAAGGGGAAGAAAAAAGCAATGAAAAGCATAGTAAATGAAAAACAGAAAATAAGATAGGAGAAACAAGGCCTAAGATAGCAATAATTACGATAAATATACATGGGTTAAACTCACTGATTGAAAGACAGAGTCTTAGGTTGAATTAAAAACAAACAGGACCAGGAAGTTGGTGTCTAAAAGAGACACACTTTATAATGACAGTTAATACACGTAAGACAACACGTATTTGAGTTCTAAGCTCTTCCATTTTCAGAAAAAGTCTATGCGAGATAAGTCTCTAATGTTTTCATTTTACAAATGAAGACACAGGGGAAAAGGAAGATTATATCGTTTATGGTAAACCAGCAAGTGAGTGGTGAAGTCAGGATCAGCCCTAAGTGGTGTGGATTCAGAGACAGCATTCTTAGTCACTATATTATACAGAAGGATTGAATATAACCACTCGGGGGGAAAAAAAAGAGAAGGCACACAGGAAATAAAGGAATGCCAGGTCAGTGATTTTAATACCAGACAAAATAGTGTTTAGGACACAGGAGAGGCCATAAGGCTCAGAGAGAGATCTTTACGTATGATAGTATTCCTCTTACCAGAAATATTCAAGCAGGCCACATAGAGAAAATCTGATGGTGTTTCTAAGAATAACATAATTTTTAAGAATAGCTGCCAGTGCCTTGAATACATATATTAACCCATTTGTTCCTGACACCTTTATGATAACAATTATTTTTATCTCTACTTCAAAGATGAAGACGTTAGGCCACGGGTTACTCAGCTAGTAAGAGGTGCAGCCTGTGCTTAGATTTTGGAAGTCCGGCCTCAGAGCCTGAGTGCTGGAGCACACGGCATCCTGGCCCCGGGAACGGGGGACCGTTCAGTGAGTGGTACTGGGGGAGCTCATTCCCTGTGTGGAAGTGAGCAACACCGGATCCCTCTCCTTCATAAGATGCACAAAAATAGACTCCTACTATGAATGAGAAACCTATGTGGACAACAGAAGGCTCTGAAATTAACAGAAGAAAAAAATAGAATATCTTTGTGAGTAGGATGTTCTTGGTATTCAAGAAGCACAAACCATAAAGGAAAAAATTAATGAAATTGGTAGTAGTGAAAGTAAATAAACTTGTTCTACATCTAGTAACATGGACAGATCTTAAAATTGTACAAAAATCAAAAGAGCAAAAATTTATGGTGAAGTATTATTATAAATATGTATCTATCCCTTAATTCAACACACATATAACAACATCACATATTTTTGAGAGCTACATGTGTGCAAATAAAGTAGGGAAGATGGGAACATATTAACTACCTGAGATTGTTTTCCTAAGGCAGAGTGAAGAGCAAGTGATCGGGAATGAAGAGAAAAATTAAATAACAAAAATACGAGAACTTGTTTCAGTTTAAGACTCCGGGGTGCTTGCAGCTTCGGGCGAAGGCTAGCTTGTCCATCTTCCCGCCTGATCCTACACGGGCATTACCCGGTTGTACCTTGCTGGCACTTCTAGGGCACAGGAAGGTCGTTTTGGTGACAAGGCAAGATCTGATGTTTGTGGTCCTGGGTTCCTCTTATTTTCCTTGCTGAGACATATAAATATTTATTGACACCTCATTTAAAAACAAACTGACTGCTGGAACTATCCTCATTTTAGGGGTTATCTTGAATCCAAGAGCACAGAGAAATTTGACGGCATCTCTGGACTGTGCAGCGGTCGCCACAGAAAGAGTGTCAGTCATTTTTGAGGAAGCACGGAGAAGGGGAAACATGCCAGGTGAGATGGGGAAAGGTCCCCATTTTCAAGAAGACAGTCTGGAAATTACTGGTGAGGGCACTCGGAATAAACTCCATCAATATTCTAGGTAAGCCTGTCAGAACCAACTCCCTCTACACTCATTCGTAGCCACAGACACTGCACAGCAGGGGCTGGCTGGCTGACGTGGCCCCAGGGCCAAATCCAGGCAGCGGCCTGTTTTCTCCATCAGTTCACGCCACCAAGGCAGACACCGTATCACCTACAAAGCCTAAAATATCTATTATCTATCCCTTTACAGAGAAGCCTTGCCCATCTTTGCTCTGTAAAATACTGCCCCGCTCTGAGAGAATTCAAGCTGGAATCACCTCCTCTTTCCTGCCCTAACTCGAAGCTTCTCATTCATTACTTGTCTCTCTGTCTGATCCCGAGGTGATAAGCCTTTTGTTCTCCTGTATTCAAGACCATCTCCCCCCTGGGATGCTGTCTCTCCTCTCCCTTTACTCCATGGCCTGATGCTGTTAGACACTCTTGGCCCACATCCCACCTGGTCTTGACTCCTGGAACTCTAGCCTGGCCCCAAACACTAAGCCTTTAATTTGCCGTGATTTGGGCTGGCTCAGACAGCTTATTAAATGGATAGTCATCACTAGGAACCATCATGGATTTAAGGAGAACCCAAAATGCCAAACTAACTCAATGCTTCCCTATCCCTCATCTTCAGGTCAGCAGGCTGACAGATCGGAGAAATGTGGCAGGTTCCATATATCACGTCCTTAGCAAACCGGAAAATGAAGCCCTTTATTCTATCACCGAAGAATTGCAGGAGAACTGTAAGCGATCCATTAGGTGGATTTGCATTTGCGTGGAGCATTAGAGTGCTGATGTATGGATTTATGGGAAGCTCCTGGGAGGCCTTTCCTGGAAAGCTGCAGAGTTCTGTGCGCACAGTTGTTGTACAGAAGAGAATCATCAAAGATTGGAATGCAGTTGTAGAAGATCTATACACTTATTCCAAGTTAGGAAGACACAAAACAGAAAAAGGCTAAAATGAATAACACCATTTAAGAGGCTGGTGATGGAAATAGAGAGAGCAGTTACTCTGCGGAGAGTTGGAGGTGAAAGGAGCGTTAGGGGGTGTCTGGGCTCTTGGCACGCGTGGCTGCTCGATACAGGAGTGTGTTCACGTTGTGACCATTCACTGACCCGTACACTTGCACTTCATGTACTTCCCAGTACGGATTTGCTCTGTCGTCTCAGAGTATTTATATAATCTGCGGTTCAGATGTGTGTGTGTGTGCGTGCGTGTGCAATTGTGCTGGTCACGGTGGTTCATCCTAGTTGAGTCACTTCTAAAACTACGTAATATCCAATTACAGTGAGATTGTACAGCATTGAGATTTCGCATTTATTTCAGATATGTTGCCGTCAAATACGAACTTCCCTGGTGGTACACATCCTAACTGTATACCACGCAGGTGCTTTAACATCATTCAGCAGAGGTAGAATAGCAAGTAGGATCGACAGGGCTGAGCACCTTATTGTTATGTTATGTTAAAGAGAAATATGGGAATTTTAAGAAATCATAAAATGTATTCACTATGTCCTCCTTTAGCCATGTGTGAAAGAAATACTCTCTCAACAATTCCAACATTTATTCATATTATCTTGGAAGCCAGTATAGAGTTGATATTTGTTAATAGTTTGTGAGTTTTCTCAAAGCCAAACATCTGCTTTGGCATCCAACGATGTTCTCCAGCTTTTTTTGTTTTTTTAAAGGAATGTCTGCTGAGCATTTATTCGCGTCATTTGTGCTTTTTGACGACTCTTTCTTTAACTAGAACATTTATTCAGAGAAATCCTTAAAGTTTAAAACAATCTCAAAAAATTTAAAGAAGTAGATTCAGGAAGTAAAGAAATTCTTTATTTAATGCACTCAAGCTACAACAGAAAGTATGCAAAGTGTCCCTTCAGACCTCTTTTCGGAGGGTCCCTCGATGGGACCCAGGTGAAAGGTTTTGCCTGGAATGCTGCTCCCGAGTGACGACGCTCACTGAGGTCAAGTGTTTTTTTATGCACTGTGGGGAAATCGCCTAAACGGGGGTTAAACTTTGATTAGAGATGTTGCAAGTAGGGAAAAATGCTCACTTCAATTTAACTTCTGCTTTACAGAAGACATGAGTACATAAATTATGTGGAAGAACGGTGATTACTAGACAGTCTAAAAGCTGGAGGCTCTAGGCCAATTTTCAACCAACTGTCACAGGACATAAGTTTCAATATATGTTTAAACTGAACTGACAACTACAGAAAAAAATGTAAAATTCTTTGAAAGGCTGGGTTATGTGAACTGACGAGGATCTCGGAAACCACATGTGATTTAACACAGGGCAGTACTTCACTGCAACATCCCCACTCTCTTCTGGAGGGAATATTAAGAGAGGGGGAACAGATGCTTCCCCAAATTAAGTTAATCCAAGCAGTAGACAGAGTCTTCCCAGAACTGAGTGGCCAACAGAAGTATGGTTCATCCAAAAAAAAAAAAAAAAAAGGAAGAAAGAAAGGGTTCAGAGAAATCTTCTGGCCCAGAAGCGCTTGCACTGGAAGGAGGGGACCCAGGAAGCGTGCGTGTATGCAGGGCTCCCCACCTCTCCACGCCAGAGAAGCTCCATTCTTGGCTGCTTCAGACATCAGGCTCCCTGGAGGACTTGAATGACGGCTACATGCTAAGCTCCACATGTCACAGGTCACAAAACCAAGGCTGGAGAGATACCCTTAGGTATCTGCAGTGCCAGAGAGGGAGCATTAGAACAAGAATTTTGGGAATCCCCAACTAAGATGTCAGGACACCAATAATGTAAGCTGTAAGAACTTAGGGCATAAACTATTGGTAACAGAGATGAAAAATTATTTTCATCAAATTACTTTGCAGATTAGCTCCTGATGTTACCTGTGTACACAAATCTCCACAACTGCTGGAGTGAGCCTTTTTCCTCCTCTACCCGTCCAGGGAGTTTCGGGGAGTCTGTGAAACCCCTAAGCTGGTGCATTTACTTCTACACATGTGTATGCAT
The DNA here is from genome assembly GCF_022682495.2 of Desmodus rotundus. Classification (NCBI taxonomy): domain Eukaryota; kingdom Metazoa; phylum Chordata; class Mammalia; order Chiroptera; family Phyllostomidae; genus Desmodus; species Desmodus rotundus. Next base: position 155,570,819 of record NC_071390.1, on the reverse strand, counting down.
GTGTACATTTTGGAGGAGATGGTTCGTAACTTTCATTTGTTCTTCAAAAGTATCTGTGATCACATCCAACGATAAGAATCAGTGTACTTGAGTAAGAGAACAGAAGGGAGGAGGCCCACACGGCGTAGTTTACGTTTATTACCAGGAACACTGATCAGAAACGGCCCTAACAGGAGATGCATGTTTTCCATTAAACTACTCAGGTTGCACAGGTAAGTGTGCACAGAGGTAAAAAAGAAAGCTGCGTGGTAGTCATGAACATACAGTACCGGGTAGACCGATAAAACCAGATTTCATTTTACTGCTTGGATTTTACATACTCAAAAAAATATTTGAGGAATAACATGCAACCTTCCCTCTGTAAACCAAAACCAGGACGCCAAAGCCCTGAATAATTTGGGGGCGAGGGAATTATTTCTGTCTCTGAATCTTCCCTTCAGAAAATGGTGGTAAGAGACTTTGTGACTACCGACGGAGAACAACTGTTTCTTTCAATTCCACTGCAGACTCCTCGGGGAAAACGCTCATCTTTCATAACTGTGTCAATGAGGCAAACGCTAAAAACTGCCTTCTGCCCTTTATGCTGATAATGGCAGGGCAGAAAGAGGCTGATGGAAGGCTGAAAGATGTCACTAGTGTGGAGGGCCTCCTTATCCATTAAGGGAAGGCCTTCCCTCCACCGTCTTCCTGCACAGACTGACAAGAAATAGATTGGAAAGAAGCCTGGGGGAAAGCCCATCGGGCTAGAGTGAACATAAATGAATTTGGGAAACACTACTGTATTGTATTTTGAAATAATATTCAGTATTTATCGGGAGCATCTCTTATAATGAAGTAAAATAGAGAATTTCCCGAGGCTGGGAGATGGTAATCATCTAAAAACCCAGGAGTGACACTCGCGTGTCACAGGAAAGAGTGAGCTACAGAATTTCTCACCTAGGCCTGCCCAGGGGGAGGAGCATTATCGTGGAGATTACACTTCGAGGTCAGTAAGCTCGATGACACGAAGACGGTCTGTGCCAACAGTTAAATGCCAGGAGGCACCAGGCCAAAAAGGTGCAGAGATATAACTTGGGCAGGGGCACTGATGTAATTATGGGCTTAGATGAATTCTCAGAGCCAGACCGGAAGCCGAACCACAGTCCTTATGGGAAAAGGGAGTATGAAGGCAATTAGAAGAAAAAAAGCTGAGGAAATATATTTTACTTAAAAAAAAAAGCAAAATGAGAAAGCAAGCCTAAAACTCTAAATAAACCTCAGTGTCTGCACAGGGACCTTCGTGGTCCTCCAACGCACATAAAGCAGGATGGAGGGAGGGAGGGGCCACACACATCTTTATCAGCTGGGCTGCAGAGCTGAGCTGCACGTGCACGGCGGGGTGTGAGTCCCTCCGGGGGACCTGGAGGAGCCCCGAGGTCCATGTGACTCGTGAGCGTCCAGAACAAGGATCTCGGGAGGGAATTTCACAAGCACAGAACATACTTTTCCTCCCTTGACGCTGCTTGCTAGTTTTTCTCTCCCTCTGCTATTGTTTAATTTGTGGCTCAACTTTCTGAAGAATGGTGGGAGGTACTGTGTTAAGCAATGCTGTAAGAATGAGGCTCAGCTGCTGGGGCCGCATTTTGAAAAGTGGCCTCCCACATCTTTCAAACCAGTTGTGATTCCTTCTACTTGAAGAGAAGGAGAGACACAGGAAGGGGAGCCGGCGGGAAAGTGTGTTCATCTTGTGTGTGCACCATCGAGGTCCAGCACACCGTAGGCACAGGACAGATGCTGCAGACTCCAGGGAACTAGTCCTTTTATCTAAATAGCTCTGGGCTCTGTTTTGTTTCCACACAGACGCCAACAGTCTTGTCACTTAATGTGTTTTCGAGAAAACTTTTCTTGATCCTTGTGATCCCATTAGTGACAATGATTAAACAACCAAGTCTGGCGCAATATTATCCTGATGAAGTGTCAGGGTTGCGCATTACTAAGTCTTACAGAGATTAGCAAGGAACCAAGAAAAGTTACTGGAAACACATTTTAAAAAGCATGAGGCCCTGGTCGGTGTGGCTCAGTTGGCAGGGGCATCGACCCGTACACGAAAAAGGTCCCTGGTTTGATCCCAGGCAGGGCACGTACCAGAGGCAACTGGTCAGTGTTTTCCTCTCCCACCGACGTTTCTCTCCCTCTCTTTCTCCCTCCCTTCCCCCCTCTCGAAAATCAATAAGCATGTCCTTGGGTAAAGATAAAATAAAATAAAATGCACAAGGATACCAAAGTGAAAATGACACAGTGAAGATAAACTAATTTCTAGTTCTTTCTTCATGAGTAAGCAAGAAAGCCTAATTATTACTAATATTATCTGTGCAATATTTTTTTCCAAAAGGTTTAGAGTAATATTTTTTACTAATACATGCTACTGAGAATAAAAAGCAACTTGATTCTCCGATTATGATATAATTTTACAGGCTGAAAATGTGCTTATAAAGGGTACTTATTAAGTATGATTTAAACTATATTTCACGAAGTATATTTCAATTGAATTTGGGAAATATCTACATGACGTGGCTTAGAAGTTGGGAGACAGTATTATTACACACAGGATATTTCGTAACTAAGCCTGGACCCTCCCCGCCCCCCCAAAAAAAACGAAACCAAAAACCAAAAAAAGTTTAAGAATCATAACATTCTTTTAAAAGTAAATACATTTTAAATAAAATAATAAAATCAAACAGTACAGCTTTAAAGAGAAAATTAAAAGCACAGATTCTAAGAAATTCTTCAGAAGCTAACAGTTCATCTCCCAGAAAAAGGGAGAGGACCTGGAGGAACTGCTGCTCTGGACCTCGTCTGACCAGCCAGCTGGGCAGATTCGGTACCCGGATGGTGAAGAGGAAAATCCTTAGGTATTTACGAATCCTTAGGCATAGTCACGAATTTACCTTAAAGTTTAGGAAGACATATTTTAAACAGTTTAGAAACAGATGGGCAAGAGTCTTCGACAAGAAGTTCCGGAAGGGCAGGGTGGTTTACAAAAATACAGTTCTACGCACGAAGACTTGACAACTCAAAACAGAATTTATTTTAGGATATAGGCAATATTATACACTAGAGGGTGATATTATAAATTAAAGGACTGTACAGTCAGTAATTATTTTCCAAATAGCTGAGCCTTCAGGAAAGTGTTCAGCTATTTGGAAAGCGATTCAGTTCGTGCCTCCCTTCACGCCATTCCCCAACATAACTCTGGCAGCAGGGTCAAAGATCTAGGTGCAGAACACAGAACCTTACAGAAATAACACTAGCTGGGAACGCAGGTAAAAAACTGATTTTAAACAAAGAAAAAAACAAGAAACCTGCCAATTCTAACTGTGAGCAGTACCTATTAAGGATTTGATTTTAAACAAAGAAAAAAACAAGAAACCTGCCAATTCTAACTGTGAGCAGTAGCTATTAACGATTGTTAGGACTCATTTTTAAAAACCCTGCTGATAAATTCCACCTCAGTTTGGGAACCTTGAGTCTGAGTTACTAATAAATAGCCTGACATTTACAAATTCTGGGTAGAGTAACTTTAAGAAACTTTCAGAGTCAGGGAACTTAGGATAAAGTCACTTTCTACTGAAATCGGACAATATTAAGAACTTACCTGCAGCAAATAACAGCTTTGCAGGACAGAGCTAAGTCCAGGAAATAATGCCGTACCCCGAAAGTTAAGGCATACTTGAGGGTTTTCCCATCAATTATAAGAGCAAAATCATTCTCTTTCCGAAGAGCATCGCCGAGGGTAACGCAGTGACGACTGAGAGTTTCCCTCGTTCCCTGTAAAATTAAACACACAAAATGCCCATTTGTTCCATGTTGAGGATGTTCAACTACATTTAGTTATTTTTAGTGCCTTTTCTGCTTCAACAGGTTTTCATGTGCCCCCACTCATTTAATTCTCCCAAAAGCCCCTCGAGGGAGATGGGACAAACACGACGAGGAAAAGCAAGTGACTTGCTTGAAGTCACACATGTGTTCCCTACAGGCTCGGGAATCGATCACAAACCACCTATTCCTTTATGATCTTTGCTTACCGACCGCTCTAACCACACAAGCAGGATTCTGCAGAAACATTTTCAGTAAATTATCTTATTAAAAAACAACATTGCCCTAATTTATGAACTTGTCCAAACTGCTCAGCCAAAAATCTAGGAGAAAGTTGGGGAATATAACTTAAATAATTTATGGGTATACTTTCAGAAATCCTCAATGCTACTGGAACTTAATTCCAGTAACCAACAGGAGAAAATGCAGCATCTATAATCTCTTGTCATTTCGTGAATTGGCTTCCGAACTTTAATCACTATTTCATGACGCTGAATTTTTGCTGGGGATGGTGACGTATGGCTTGGTAATCTTGATGGGTCAAATAAAAACCCCTTCCATCGATGAAGAAGAGTTCATGTTCAAGCACAATACAGACCTTTAGTGTCAAGAAAAGCTTTGTTCACCTCAACTACACAGAACAGCTGTATTAGGCTCTCTCTGTCAAGAACTGCTTTCCCAGCTCTTCAAAGGCAAACGTTGCAGGATATTTAGTTTTTCTCTCCAAATCCTATAAATTTTTCCCATAACCTAATGGGACCTGTTTCCTGTTTCACAAAAGCCCTACCATTGGGAAGAAAACAGAGCGCTGGCCTGCACAGGGAAAAGGCCGGGCATGACTGCCTCCTCCCAGAGTTCTGTTCTGAGTGCGAACATCTGAGCCTGCATTACTTGTATAACGAACACAAATATACATGTATCATATATTCGCATAATCAACTATACCTTCAATGAAAATACTCCTAATAATTTTTATTACATTCATGGGAGACAGAAGTATTGTTCTAATTTAAGAATATGGTACAGTCATTTCAAAGTTATTTTCACAAGGAGGGAAGCAAAGGCATAGGTGATTAAAATTTTATATTGGGGATTTTTGAAGGTGTTTCTGCAATCATATTCAAATGTGGTTCACACTATGTTCTGGAATTTCAGAACCCGTTTATCAAAGTAACAGAACCAGCTTGCACCGTAAAGCAAGACCGCCCAGCTTTCCCAGCCCTGGGGCTTGCCTTGCACAGCCGCCAAGGGCCACCGTACAGCAGCGTTCTTCGCAAAATTTTCTGTTCACACTTCACACTGAGAGGAAGTAGCTGTTTTAATTTATAGGCTTCACCCTCTTATTTCCTGCTGGACATTTTTGTCCCAAGAGGAATTAAGAAAAGGAGGTAAAAAAAAAAAAAAAAAAGACAGTGAAATGCTTCAAGCAAAACTTATCAATGACAATCTGTAGCAGATTAGCCTGGATTGTCTTAAAACTGGCTGTCTTGACATGGGTTAAATGAACAAACACATACGTCAATGAACTGACAAACGATAAAGGGGAAATGAGACCATATTCAGCACGTACCACACGCTAGGCACGCTTCCAAGGGCTACACATACAGACACAACATTTCGGTTCAACTTATTACCACCGCAGGCAGAAGGCTCCACTGTTATTCCCATTCTGCAGATGGGAAACAGGAGGCAAGAGTTCAAGTTCCCTGCCCACGAACACATGGCTACTGAGTAGTGAAATGAAACCGAGAATTAAATGTCTTCGTAAGCCTGTCCTTTCTCTGCACAACCCAGTGAAAACAGATCCAACTTCAGACAGCATCAGGCTGAGCAAATCGTAAACGGAGCGCCCACATATTCCCTCTGCTGCTTCCCTAGAGCCCTCATCATCTGCCATCTCTTTACCGCCAACAGCGGTTTCTCTTTATAAAACAAATTTAAAACACAGATCAGGTCTCTGCTTGTTCTCTTTTCTATGGCTTCCTACTCTCTACACGATATATTCCAAACTCTTTAAAATGGCATTTAAGGCTTTCCACAACTGAAGTTCTACTAACATTCATTCTACTTCCTTCACCATCTCAACTCCTTTATTTCTCCTCTCTGCAATGCCCGGTCTACCACCTTCTAAACCGAGCTTGCCCTCCCAAGCCCTCCCAAGCCCTCCCACACTCACTCCACATGGTCAGGTGGAACTCACTCTGTGCTATCAAGGCCCACAGGTCCTGGAGGGGAGACCCCATGTCTAACCTGCTTCCCTGCAACAAACACAGTTGGCTTGCAACTACAGATACTGGGGAAATAGAAGTTTATTGAGTGAGAGCACGGAGAGATTCTCATTCCATCCTATTAACAGCATTCCATTTCCCCCTTATTATCACTTCTGATTTGAGAGAGAGAGAGAGAGAGAGAGAGAGAGGAGAGGTAAGAGGTATTCATTCTCTTGCTTGCTCCTTAATTTTCTAGAGAAGTAACTCATTGCTTCAGCAGTCTTTCAAACCAAAGCACTGCTCACTAAAATGCCACTGTATTTTTTTAAAGCTTTTGCCCAAGTGTCTCCTGAGTTGCAAATCCAAATGAAACCTGAGATGGGCCTCAGGAGGACTTCACATGTAAAGACCCGCTGCAGAGCAAGGCTGAGAGTCAAGTCAACCCAAGCTGCGCCGGCTCCCCCATAAACCAGCCTGCAGGACAGTCTCGTGTGCCCCCTCTCCCCTTTGGAAGGTGTTCTCTGACACCTTAACATTCGTTGAGAATTCTCTTATTTGTGGCATCAGTACCACTGGCTCTCCTTGGTGATTATCACAGATCTTCAGGGAATCAAAAGGTGTCTGATGCAATTGAGATAAAATTTCAGAAGGTGAGTCAAAAGCTTCCCACAGTGGGCTCTCCAGCTGGCCCACCTAGGGTGCAAGGTAACAATGAGAAAAAAGCTGCAAACATTTTCTTATTTTAGTTCGTAGCTTTCCTTCTCAAGTAGCGCTGGTGTCGGCTGTGTGTTGCCAGTTCCAAGTTATATTTTACCCTTATTTATACTGCCAGGAATATTTTTAAATTCTTTTATTTATAAAAGTTTATTGCTTCTCCCCTAAGCCTGGGAGCCATACTTTACGGCCACATTGCATTGAAGCTTATCTCCTGTAGCTAGAAATAAATTTATTATGATATTAGCTGTTGCTTTGTTTTCTTTTTGGCTACTGAAGGGGGGAAATGTTTAAACATTCAAACTTAGTGACATGTGAAAGTGAAAATATATAAATGAGAAGCTAAATCAGTACAAGAGTAAAAAACCACATAGTACCACAAAATAAAAGCTCCGTGCTTCCTCATGCTACACAGTCTTCTTTGTGGGCTGAGAGAAAAGGAGCAGCTGTTGCCATAATTGGGAGAGTCAGCAGTAAAAGCAGTTTGGAGAGACAGATGGGCCAGCAGGCAAGGCTGGGGTTCAGGCGCCACCCCAGGCAGTGATCCAGGTAAGGGAGGGAGCCACGCGGAGAGGGGGAATTCCGTGTGCCTCCCATGTTGACAGGTCAGGCAATCATTTAACTCTACTCCCTACCCACAGGCAAGCAAGCGCTCATGAGAAGCCCTCAGCCCCTGGCCCCCCTCCCATGCTTTCCTGCCTTGCCCATTCACAGCGTAGGCCACAGCCAGCCCTCCCCTCCATTCTGTCTTCACAATGAAGGAGGGAAAAAACTACCTCCCCACAGGGCCAGGCTCTACTCCACTTTCTTCTCTTCTGTGGGTGCTCGTTACTACTGATACAGACTTTTCTCCATGGCTGCTGGACTCCATTCTTCCCAGGGGTTACTCCAGATCTTCTCAAGACCCCCAATTTGGCCCCCGTTGCTTCAGCCAACATCTACCTGCTTTACTGGGCACATTTATACCAGGAAGAACTCCCTTGACTATCTCCTCTTAACCTACAAACTTCCCTTTCCCTAATCCTCCCTAATTCTTGAGCCAGGGGGAAGAACTCTCTTGCATCTTCATCTTCCCAATGCCATTATTATTTTTTTTCTTCAAGACTACACACTAAAAACAATAGACAAATAAATAAATCAAGAAATGGTCCCTTGATCCAACTTTTCTGAGTCCTCCAGGTGACATGAATATTTCCATCTTTCAGAGCAGCTTATCTGTTTATGTCTCTGTTTTTCCCATCTGGAATGAGGTCCCTGATGAAGAGATGAAATACAATGACCAAAAGCTCGGTAATACAAGAAAAACTAAATTATTAATGAATGGAGAATATACCTTGTGGTGGGCTTCCTTGTGTGACCATTTTGAGGACTGCGTTTTGCTGCCTATAAAACTAATGTATAACCTTGGATACTTTTAATTAGAACAATAAGTAAAATGCTAATCTGCTTATCTTATTGTAGGAAAAACGAAGAACAAAGTGGAGGAGTGGAAGCTATGATCCAATGCCTACTTCTGTCTCAAACAATATAAATTCTCCAAAGAATATAACAGAATGAACACCTTGACTAGGTACTTTGTGATCAAGCCAGGCTGTGTAAGAGCAGGCTAATGAAAAGCAAACTATATATATTTGGTTTATAAGACACATGCTTGGAAAAGAAAAAGAAAGAAAGACATGTGGCAGATACTTAGGCCAAGTAGAATTCCTCACCAAGATAACTCTGACCAGAAACTCTTAAAGAAGTTCCATTAGAATCTTTAGGGTATAGCCTGGAAAAATAGATAACAAGTTCATAAGACAAGAATAATCTTCAAGAAATCAGAGACTGGCAGCTTTATGGTAATCTTTTTCATTACTTTTACATGACCTTTACCAAGAAAAAACCCTTGATAAAAATCACAGAGGGCACTCGAGACAATGAAATCTGACAGTTTTATAGTGAAATGAATTGAAAGCCCCGATTTCTTTGGAAAGTATCACAGTATGCAAGATGTCATTTTCACTTTGGCAAAAATTCTGCTTGGAACGGTCTAAGGAATCCAGAGGCCAGATGTGCAAAGAACACGTCAGGCCACCTAGGAACAATGTTTTTGATGGCCCAACGTGTAACGCTGCACGAAGCACCTGCAAGAAAACGGCCCTTTCAGCTTCTAGCCCTTTGGTTTTTTTCCTGAGTCTTTTCAGAAGTTTATAGGACAGATGGGCTTACTTAGGAAGATGTCCAAGGAACACCCTCGTAGAGAGTGTGGAAATATCCCCGAGGAAAGGAAAAATAAAAGCTTCGAACTCCTGACTAGAAGACTGGTTAGCCAAGTGGACAAGCAGAGAAGAGGTGAAGGTTACGGAGAAACAGTGCAACATGCAACACCTAGTGGCAGGGGCTTCCACGCCTTGCTCTGGGGCCGCAGTCATGCACAGCGACAGGACACAATGTGCCGTCACTCATCTGTATCCCAGAGGGCGTCATCAGCAAGGCTACGCCCAAACAACAGGAGTGAGAAGAAAAAAAAGTATATTTATACGTATTTAGTGCAAAGTACACGTTGGTGTTTGGGTCTTAATACAAATAAGTACCTGGCATTCATATTTATTCCTGGGGACCTGTCATATGTGTGCAGGTGAAAAGATAAACTTGTATTATAAGGAGGATTCCATCCCCAGGAAGAAAAAAATAATACATCAAAATTCTAAACTACACTTTGACTTTCAGATACAGTATTTAACCATGTATTCCATTGTTCTTCGACTGGTTCTTTTCCTTCACAAGTCAGCCACCAGGTAAGTGAAATAAGTCCACAACTGGGGCTAATGATGAATCGCGTTTGGGAGACACTCAGCTGTCACCCTCGACAGAAGGGACTTAAGTTTATGAAGCCTGTACTTCAGTGTCAGCACCACAGGTTTCTGTTTTCACTTACGTTCCATAAAAAGGGCAAAATGCAATGTGTTACGGGAAAACACCTGCAGGAATCTTGCTGAACAAAGACGGTGACTCTGCTCAAACAAGAAGCCTGCTGGTGGCGGGGCCACTGCAAAGTATCACTAACTCCTTGGCACTTGTCAGCTGATGTGCGCAAGTCACCGTCAGTGCGGGGAAAGCCACTGTCCACAGAGTGTTCCAATGTGTGGCCATAAACTACTGGGACGTTACAAAGCCAGGCCTGGCCACAGGGCTCGCAAAAGGACGGAGCCACATCGTACAGCAAGCACGCCAGTTCCAGAAGCCACAACATACCCTACGGCTCGGCACTCAAGGCTGTCTGCAGCTTCAGGTGGGTGTAGAGAGTGGGGCAAAAACAAACTAACCAAACATTTCCCACCTTCTTTGAAAAGGAAATATTACATATTTTACTTTGAAAAAAAAGTCCTCAGTGATGTAAAAGGAAAAAAAAAACTAAATGAGAAATAAGAGATAGTTTCAACCACTCACTTAAGAAAAGACACCAAGAACTCCTGAACTCTTTAGGATGAGGCGGCTTCATAGGGCCAGTGTTCTAGAAAGACTCAATATTGCGCGTCACATGAAAAGGTGTCACAGTCGAGTTCATTTCACAGTCCATCAGCACGCTTTTTCACCAGGAGTAAATACGCATTCCCGTCCGCTGCCTCACTGTTTTTCTAGTTGACTATCTCTATTCGATGGTCCGAATGACGTGGTTTGAATCATTGCTCTACCACTTACGGCTATTCTTCCTTCAGGCAAGTTACTTAACTTCTCTAAATCAAATTTTTCTCACGTATAAAACTGGGTTCCCATGTCTTTATCAGGGTTATTGTGGTGACAAAATGTGCTGACTCCTTCGCTTGTGAGTCAACTGCCCTATGCTCAGAGTGGACATCTGAGAAACACTAGTTCTTTCCCTTCCTCTGACTTCGGGTCTGATGGAGACGCCAACCCACGACGAGAAAAGATCTGCCCCGCCAAGCACCACACTAGTGCGACCAAGGGGTGTATTACTGAGCTAACCCTAAGTTTATTTTGAAATCACCCAGTGGCAATTTTATTTCGGTTCACCTTTTGACTGCCAACACTCCACTCTATCAGCTACTTCTCCCCCGACATAAAAAGTATGTGAAACCTGCCATTCCCTCAGTCCTGGGAGAGAGCATTCTCTCTTTTCAAATGGCACATACCTCTCAGTGCGTGGTAGGAGGCCAAATAATTAATTACCTACTTGGACTGTCTTCTTTATCTCAATTTTTGCTGTCTCTAACCTGATACAACTCTTAAGCTGAAAATAACTTGCAAGTTACAAACTGATGGTGGTGTTTCCTTTTTTATTACCTGTATCTTTTTGGCAATGATGACCATATTGGTATGTATGTTAGACTTGGAATGCCCATAAAGTTATAAGATTGTATATATGAAAAATTACATAAAATAGTATTACATACAAGTGAGTGCTTCATAAACACTAGGCTTAAAATAACTAATGCTAAACAAAACACAAGGGACTTGTTTGCTGGCACACTCTTGAGATACAACGCCATCAACTTACCTTCTTTAGGTACTGATTGTTTTTAAAAGCAGACAAGTAAATATATCTCCTGGGGAATGGGGTTGAAAACATCTTACTTTAGGTTGCTAAGAGTCTACCATAAAAAACCTACTATCAATTCATTTCAAATGCCAACTAAGGGGATATATAAGCATCTTAAGTGAACACCTTTTTTATTAGCTGTTTTGGTGGTCTCTGACCCCATCTCTTCATCATTTAAGACATGAAGTATTTGTAAGTTTTTGACCAAGGAATGCTTCATTCTTTCTCAACTTGTACACTCTCCAAATGCTCACACCCTAAAATGACAAATTAACAGACCAGTCCAAGGACTTTCTTCATAATGCATTATGACCATTCCAAGTATGGATGATGTTAGCACGTTCTTAGAGAGTGACTTACGACTTCCATAACAGCAGCATGAACAAACCACTGGGTTTTACCATTTTTCCGCGATGTGTTATTGATTCAGCGCAACTCTGGACATTACATACACCCCTACGTAGCACATCTATCTGCGGCTCCTGTAGCTACTGCAGGCTGCGGTAAGTTGTGCAGTTGCCTGAGAGCAGAGAGAAACTACCTGTATACACAGCCGGTCCACTCAGTACTCATCTCCGTCGGGATTACTAGCTCTCTCACACACAGTTTTTGATTAAAAGAAAAATCTTTGGTGTTTCTGAACTCCCAGACTAGAAAGTAGCCTTTAAAAATATATTCTCATAGAACCAAACCAACATAAAGTAATCTTTCCAAAATGGGTAAGAAAAGATAGAGGTGAAATCATTGAAAACATATGGTCAAAGAAGTCCTCCAAATCAGCTAGTGGAAGGCAGCCAAGCAAATGCATTGAATCAATACATACTGCTAAGTATAATGGAGAGGGAAACAGACAGAAAAACATTCCATGCTTTGCTGATACACAGATATGGGATTCCTGGGAGTAGATATAAAGCACTGCAATTGAGGAAATGGTCCGATATCCCAGTGGGGTCATGCCATCTGAAAAAGGTCAAGGGTTACCAAATGGAGGAAGGTAAGAAGAGGAAGTTACAGTGCTGGGTAAATTGGTCCGGCCAATTGGGCAGAGGTTTGGGATTTGGGATTATGATAGGTTCCATCAGGCAAGTAACTCCTTGGGAGGCACCCAGTCTCACTTCGGGTACCGTGGAGAGAGACAGAAGCAGGGAACTGTGGAATCTGGGTCCAAGTTTATGTTTCATGTTGGGGCGGGGGCACGCAGCAAACAGAGACAAACCCAGGGGAAAGAAGGAAGAGTGAGGTAGGGGATATAATTATATAATTTAAATAGTTTTGTGGATAAAGGCTTTTACCAAAGCCCTCACGGTAATTATTTTAAACCACCACTGAAAGGCCCCTAAACACTTATTCTGATTTTGGTATTAAACACTCTCCAGCAGCAGCAGGGAGTCAAACGCAGGAGGAGGCAAGCTGCAGGAACAGCGGCGGCAGCTGTCCAGCCACTCCTACTGCCTTCGATCCAGCCAGGAGGCGGCTGCTCAGAACACACAACGGGTTTTTTTGAAGATAAGCAAATTACCAAATCGACGGTTCGGAGACAGTTAACAGCTGGGGCCTGTGAGAAACTGTTATCCAGAACCACAAAGAAAACTAATGTCGGGCCCATTTTCTTAATGGTTTGAATTAGTTAATGTAGGAATGAAGAACATCCTGTATTTTCTCAGTGCAAATCCCAAACACACATCATTTCTTTATTTTTGTATGTGCATTCAATAAAAACTTGTACTTGTAAAACAAAATGGAGGGTCTTTCCTGAATTCCATACACGCAAGATGCTCCAAACCCACCATTTTCCAGAAGGACACCCCTCTTTCAGCTGCTTTGTAGTCCTTGTGATGAGTGGGACAGGGGTGAGGGGCGGGCTCGACAACGTGGGGGATGCCTCCTGGAATGCTTCCTTCTGTCACTGAGTCTCAGCCACGACTGGAGAAAGTATAGTTATTTAAAAGCAAAAAGAACCAACAGTTTTGGACTTAGCACAATCTAGGCTGAAATTCAGGCTCCTGCACTGGCCGGCTGGCTATGGGAACTCCAAGTCTCTCTGGGTGATTGAGCAAACAACGCCAGACCCATGGGGGCACAGACTGGTGTCTGCAGATACAGCTGGCACACAGAAGGTTTCCTATCACCTGTGCTGACTCATCAAAAGATATGGGAGGCAGAGACGCAAAAAAGTCACAGGGCATGGCCTGCTCCCCTCAGAAATGTCGACAAGCTGTGGGGCGAGTGGTCAGGCGGCAGACGGGTTAGAAAGTGTTTGTCGGCAGTCCTAGGTAGGTCACAGGGAGCTCTTGGAAGAGTTCAGATGTTCATCCAAGAGAGAGAGAGAGAGAGAGGAGAGAGAGATAAAGAACATTCAGGCTTGGGAGAGGAAGAATTTCTCAAAACAGAAACACTCTGAATTTGTGAACAACTTCACTGAAGGTTTTGCACACAAGCCAAGATCACGGGGCTTTGTTTAAGAAAAGGGGACACACTCAGTTCTTAGGAGACCAAACAATGGGTGTGTGATGGAAGTTTTTACAACCACATACTTTGGCTTGTGGCAGACACTGTCTTAAATCAGAGGAAAAGAGAGATCATTTGTTCATGTTATTTTCATTTTCTGTAATGTTTACATTTTTTACTAACCCATTTCTTTCAAATGCAACAAAGTTGGCTGTGTCCCCTGCGGGACACTTGGAGTTGCCGTGCGCCAGGCAGCACTTGAACCACCATCGTGCAGCAGAACTTATCTTTGCTTCTGATAGGGATACCTTAGCAATTTAAACTAAGATCTTAACATTTTCAGGCCAAAAAGCCGAAACAGCTTTGCTAGTAACGGTAGGAGAAAATCCACACTACTCAAGCCCCAATGCTGGCAGGGGAGGAAAACTCAGTGCGGTTTTTTAAAACTTGCCTAAACTGTTTTTCAAAGCAGTACAAAATGTATCGCATTAGACTCGTGGGACGTTTCAAGACGAAACTTGAAGTAGCCCCAATTCTCTTTTCCCCCTCCTTTTCTGGAGTCAAGTCAGTAACTTGCTTATCCTGGACTTCTTTCAGAGGCCACTCAACAGTGGCTGGTTCCCCAAACAGTGAGGTTTGTCTGCATAATACATATAAGTCGAACTTAAAAGGGTACAAATGACAACTTCACCATTTATGCCAGAATGGTCTGTAAGTTATATCTGAGGCTTACAGGGTGTTAGAAAACCAAACTCAGCTAGAAAAAAGTGAACAATCCCATAAAGGCTTTCTTTTACCACGGTGTTGAAATATATATATGCTTAGGCTTATTAGTATCAAATGATGCTAACAATTCATTTTCTGTAAAATATACCAGCAGAGGTGGGGGAAACACCGGTATCCATAACCAAACTTAAGCTGGCTTGGGGTTATAGTCTCAAATTAAAGAGAAAATGTAAGTAAAGGACGGCATCAAGGAACTCTTACCCTCTCTCTCGGAATAATAACGTATAAGAAATAACAAAAATGGTCATGATCTATTTTTCTGAAGTGCTTACTAAAGGCCGGGCATTGCTTCTAAGTATCTAAAATGTACCGCTTTGTTTGATTTTCACAACACCCTACAGATGAATGTTATTATTACCCTTTCATAAGAGTAGCTGGTGGCTGCGGCCCAGACATATCTATATGCTTAAGTCTCTGGAACCCAAAGACCAATATACACCCTCCAGTGACACTCAGCACTGAAGGTCAAGTTAACCTTTCTAGACTGGTCACAATAATGTCTGCTCACGAATGTATTCAGGTGTAAATGTGATTGTCCCGGTCAAGTCCTTAGTTCAATACCTAGCAAAAATATTAAGCACTTCAGAAATTGAAGCTAGTGGGTTTTTAAAATTTAATTTTATTTTTTATGACTGAAATAGCAATGCATAGAACCCAGCAAGGATGGGGAGTTCCCTTTTCACAGAAAGTCAGAAACCTGCCTCTTCCTTTGGGGTCCATACACTGCGTCCCATCCATGATGTGGTGAACCCTGATCCGGCTGAATGGGAAGGTCACAGTGGCAGATACTGTCCACAGAAACTGTGCCCAGATGACGGGAGGGAGAGGTGGGCAAGGCCTTTCTGCACGAGTTCAACTTGGGAACACTGGAAGCCTCTGACTTCGAGGGGAGGGAATTTATTTCTCGAAGCTCTCAACATACATACTTAATCATCATTCCTGAGGATTCAATAACTACACAGTAAATAAATTGTCCTCTCTGTTCTTTTCTTGGTTCCCAGGAAAGCCAGACAGTAGAAAGGAGGAGGGAAAACAGTAAGAACAGATTTAAGATCCAGCCCTACTGCCCAGGACCGATCCCACAGCTCTGTGTATGAAAGAGATGCTAGGAGACACCAAGCATGTAAGACTCAAGAAAGGTCGTTTTGGCACCTACAGGGTTAGTGGCTTAAGAAATTATGCTTCTTCGCACCCGCCCTAGACTTGACAGATGAGGGTAGTGAAATCCTGAGCTATCTCAATGAAACAAGTCTTCAAAAAATAATATTCGGAGTCACATGAAAGTATTTGCAGAGATTTACAGAGTTGGTGTACCATGGGGATTAGAACAATGTAACTGTCATAGTCCTTAATGCGGCATAAGCCCAATCCTGACAGAACTGTTTTAGAACCTCTTGAAAGACTTCCCATAAGTGAGTGTTAGTCACTGGGAGGTAAAGACAGGTCACACACGAGAGTCTCTAGTTCCTACCGCAGATTTCTACATGTTTCCAGTTTTAACAGACTTTAAACAAATCTGTTTGAACAAATTACTTTATGATAAACTAAAGCTATGAAATAGATGCTAGAACCATCTCCTGGACCCAGGTCATTAAGTGGAAGGGGTTTCTGAGAAGTTCGGGGTGGAGTTCGGGAAGAAGTACAACGTACCCATTCAAGCCACTAATTAACTTGACATTCCTGCCACTTTAGACCCTTCAGGAAATGTCTTCTACCAAGAACATAATCAGAATCCCCCAATAAAGTGTTTCAAAGTAGCATGATAAACATTATACAAATTACCTTAATTATCTATTTATTTTAAGTATCTAATAGATTTTGATCAACTTTAGATGATTCTTAACGATGCTTATCCATGAAATTCTTACTTTCTAAATTAAAAAAAAAAAGATCAGCTTTCTAAGAAACACTTTTGCTGACTGCGTGACATTTGACACCAGCTTGGCAGGTACCAGCTGAGGACACCAGCTGTGCTCTTGGGCATCAGGCTGGAAGGGGCTGCTGCTCTTGTCACGAAAGGAGCCGGGTGGGGAGAGGAGGCAGGCCAGTCCGATTTCCTCGTTGGGTCTGCAGAACAAGACTTGCATTCTGTTCATTTGTATTTCCAACTGTAGTTTGGTTTTATACGTTTCTATTTAAAGGTTTTCAAAAATGCAGCTCTGGCTGGTGCAGCTCAGTGGATTGAGTGCTGGCCTGCGAACCAAAGGGTCGCTGGTTTGATTCCCAGTCCGGGCACATGCCTGGGTTGTGGGCCAGGTCCCCAGTAGGGGGCATGTGAGAGACAACCACATATTGATGCTTCTTTCCCTTTTTTTCTTCCTCCCTTCCCCTCTGTCTAAAAATAAATAAATAAAATCTTAAAAAAATGCCAAACAGCCATTAATTTTTCAAGAAGGATAATCATATTGAAACTCAAAATGAGAAAATTAGAAAGTGGCATTTCTTGTTGAGATGAGCTAGGTTATGGGAAGACAAAGGTTTTTTTACTACCAGGAGAAAGGTTTTTCTATTTAAAAATCTAGCAGCCTTAAATAGTACATTTTATTTGTACAAGTTCAACATAATGCAACAGAGTCTGCTTTAAAATTTTAACAGTATTAGATGTACTATTTTGGTATAAAATCTGGCCACTTCATGGCAATGTGCATCACTTATGCAAAAGAGGATCTACATTTATAACGTGCTATCTTAGGAAAATAGTTAAAAGATGGGAAAATGCTATATTTTTTAAAATAAAAAGATCATTAAGCAAAACAACGTGCAAGCTGTTGAAATATTATTTTTCTACAAAGTTTCACAACATCTCATTTTTACATGTGCCATGTGTTGTACTAATCGTGTGCCCAGGGTAACATTGCCCCTACTTTACAGGCAGCAAAACAGCTTCAGAGAAGTTATCTAATTTCAATTTGCCCAGGGTCCCCCATTCCGGTTAGGGCGGAATAGCGCTTTTAAACACTGTGTAATGTCAGAGAATAATTTGAGTACATTCACGAAAACTGTCACTTGACAAAACACACACCCACAATTTATTTCTCCTTATATTATTTCCCAAGACATTATGTTCCTAAATTTATTATTTAAATGTTAATTATCCTTTTTGCTGATAGAATTGCAATCCCATATTTTATTATCATCAGTACATTCTGAACACATAGGATGCTCTGCTTGGCCACGGCAATGAAAAAGTGAATGATGATTTCCTCACAGGCATTCTAGCACATCTAATGATTTGCCTGAAGTCTCAGTCGTGGAGTTTATGACATGAGATCTGAGGGAGCCACGCAAAGTGATGTTTCCTTTCCTGCTGAGAAGCAAATGAGTGCACCAGAGCAGGTCTCACCCTAAACAGCCAGATGCACTTAACTCCCTGGGAGAAAAAGTCACCACTTAGCTCCCTGGGAGCACACCCTCCCCTAGACAGCAGCGCCAGAATGCCTGGCAGCCCGGGAGCTGGACAAATTAGTGCTAATCACTCAGCCAGGGCGTCTGCCTGTGATCTCCCACACCAAACTGTCGCTTGAATTGCAAAGGACATTGCTAATCACTTTACTTTTTAAAATCAGATATGGTTGATTGCCACCAAATTTAAAACTGATACACAACTTTCTTGTTTTTAAAGAAAGCCCCTAATTAAAATTACTCAGTGACTGACTTCTCCAATATTTATGGAGGACTTCCTGTGTGCTGGGCAATTTGCTGAGTGTGGAGAGGGAATGGCGAACCCAAAGAGACAGACTTGGTCCCTGCTTTTCCTGAGGCTGGGCGTTCCCTTGGGACCCCTATCTCCGTTTCCTGCAGTCCAGACACCTTTGAGGGGTTTACGACTTTGGAGTTTACCCTCTTGGAAACTTCAGAATAAAATTAAAAGCCACTGTCTTAACAATACACGATACAGTACATGGAATGTTTTTGACATCTCACTTTTTTCCCTTGAGATCCCTATTTACTCGACACTGAAACACTTAAGGAACACGTTTAGCCGAGAGTTGCAGAAAAACGATGAAACAGATGACAACGAAAGAAACAAGGCCACCACATTTTGCAGAAGGCGAGAGCCTGACTCCAGACCCAGGGGATCATGTGTCAGAGCAAGCATGGCTTGTCACGCCTTTGTCTCGACGTCATGGGTGCTACCTCTGATTTCCTTCAAGTGACAGAGAAACGGCATGCTGTGATGACCCACGTTGCTGACAAAGATGTAACTAACCGCCTATGGGGGCTATGGGAATGCTTCCGCGGAGGTTTCTGCAGAGCTGTGAGCTACTGCACCCCAGTTCTGGAACTGCCTGGATGGCTCCTTCTCCAGGGACCACGTGGGACAGGTCTCCCCGAATGTCTCTCACCCCACATCTTGGTGCCGGTACCCCCATTTCTTCTTCCTGAACTCTCATCCTGGTCCTTTGCCTGCACCCCATGCCTCCCCAGCCTCCCAAATTTGCCTATGTACACTTGCTCATTCGCATCTTACCTCTTTCAAGAGGCTCATGGAATTGCCCCTCTTACCTGTGCAGGCAAATTCTCAATCCTGGCCCAGCTTCCCACACCTGCCCTCAGCCTACCTGTCCAATTTTAACTCCCTGGGTCCTTTCCTTCCTGGTACCTTATAAATACTGAGCCACTGCTAAAGAGGATTCGGTAGTGGCATACGTACTATTACAGAACAATTGCTAAGATATGTTACGTAAGGAAAACAAAGTATAAAGAAGTGTGAACAGTACGCTGTAGTTTGAGTTTAGTGACAGAGGATGTGTGTACAGACATGCACACAGGTCCCTTAGCTATGGCAGAATACCTCTGGGTGACATGAGAAACTGGAACTTGTGGCTGCGCCCAGGGAGGTGAACTCGGTATGCGGGTGGGAGATCCAGTTTTTTGCCATCTGTACTTTTCCCTTTTTATAACTTGAAGTTTACATTATGTGCCTACATTTATTCAAACAAAAAATACATAAAAAGTTATAATCCTGTGTTCAAGTTCAATGTACCTCCTTCAAGCCCCAAGTATGCTTTGAACTTATTTGCAATGACTTTCTGCTTCAAGTACTCCCCCCTTACTCAATTACTCCCCTCTATCTAAATGCTACTTATTTTATAAATATTTCCTTCAACTTTGCAATATTTTCATAGCAGACAATCTCCCATACTTACATAGCTGTTTTGTATTTTACTTGTATGCATTTTATTTCTTTTATTATTTATAAGCTTTTGGAAGACTGGGTTCTCTTAAGTCATAATTTTTCACAGCACAGTAACTTGGGTAAATAAACCCAAATTAACACTAGGAGGCATGGAGCATGGAGACAACTGGAAGCCCTACGGGGGCAGAGTCTGTGGTTCCCAGGGCCTAGCAGGGGGCCTACTGAAGGAATAAATAGAAAGGAAAGTCTTCAAACAGCAGGCTGGCTTTCTTTTGGTTTGTGTTTTTAGGAATAAAGCTTGGTTCACAAAAAGCATTCCTCCAATAGGTAAAGGTGTAAGCAACTTTCATGCTTGCAAAATCATGTACTGTTCCTCAGGGGACAAGTGTGCTTAAAGATGTCACAAGAAATGGCAAGACATCACAAGGGTTGGTCTGAAGACAAATAGTGGAGAGATCATCACTCCAGTTTAAAAATCAGAAGCCAACCACTTCTTACACATAATTTCTGTTCTACACTGGACTTCGAAACATTTGCCTCTTCGCCACCCCTTCCACGTGCTTGCCTTGTGGCTGCCACACCTATGAACGGTCAGGTTTGCTTTGCTGTTCGCATTCCAAGGACCATTTCAAGCACTTAATTAATGTACAGCCATGTCTCCCGCTCTGTCCTCTGCCTTAAGTTACAAATAGTCACCTTTACTTCAAAATATTTACCAGTCATTCGACCTACATATTGCTTTGTTCATGTCTATTTTGTCCTGTGCACCTAACCCATCCTCCCCTCTTTCCCAAATATAAATTCAGGTGACCACAGCCATGAAAACAGACTTCCTAGGAATTTCTATTTCAGCCCGGAATTTAGAACATTGACAAAAAAATAAATAAAAGCTTTCCTATAAGCCATGGTTATTTTGTGTTATTCAACAGTGCTCACAACTTTTTTTAAAAAAGAAGCACAATGTATGTTCTCACTGGACGCTAAGGCAGAATATTACTAATAAATGCATCGAACACAAAACACCTAGATAGACAGGAACAAGTGGCCCTCGCTCAGGAGCCTCCCCAACCGTGCTGCTGTACCGCAGCACCGTGTCCCGCCACGTGAGGCGCTCTCCTTCGGCTGTCACACGCGTGAAGCTGGAGTCCACTCACAGTGTCGTGGTTCGCCTGGCACACGTTCTGTCTCAGAGGGACAGTGGTAATGAGGTATCTTTATACCTCGGGAGGATCAAGTGTTTTCACAGATATCTGAATATAAAATACAACACTACAAGATGATTCAGTCGTTAAAGCATTGTTTTTTTACAAGGTGGTTTTACTTACATCAAGCGAGCCTTCATTGATAACAATCATGCCCATGTTCTTCCTCAGAAGTTTGCAGGAGTGTCCTGTGTCCGAACATAAAGTGAATTAGTGGATGCCATTAATTCCTCCGGATAGAAGAGATGTTAAAGTAATACTATAAAAGTAACGCTATAAAATTGCTTTTTCATCTGTTTTCTTATATGAAGTGAAAATGTATCCAATTTATCAGGAAGGTGCCAGTCAGGTCTTCTCCAGGTGCTGCAGCCTGCTGTGGGGGGGGGGTGCCACGAGGGCAACACCTCCCGGGGGACAGCTGTCCCTTAAACAAGGGTGGAAAGGGCTGCGGTGATGATTCTCAGTGTCCTGAAAACTGACACGTGGACATGCGACATCCTTCATGCCAGCGAACGTGAAGAGCAGAAGATGGGCTGATGGCCGGCCGGAGAAGGGGGCAGGAGGGTCGCCTGGCTATGCCGTGGGCAACTGATTCCACCACACCCTCCTCTTCCCTCCTCCCCTCTAGTGCTTTGCTGTACTCGCTGCAGGGTGAAACCACCGGCTGGCTAAACCAGCCCTGCTCCCTCTGAATGTGTCTGCCTACGGCTGACCATGGTCAGAGAAAAACAGGCAGCCCTGCTGACTGGCCTCCGTGTCAAATACTACCACCGCATTTCACACAGCACTGTCTATACTCACTCCGTGATCTCCTTCCGTCCCGTGGTTTTCAATACCATCTAAATGATGGCCATTCTGGAACTCCTACCTCCTGCTAAGATCTCTTTCCTGAACTCCAGACCCCACATCCCAGTACCTACTTAACAGTAGACACCTGGGTATAGAATAGGCACCGGGAACTTAACATATCCAAAAGACAGCTTCCTGACCTCCCCCAGAAAACCTGCTCCTCCTCTAGTCTTCCTCCTTTTGGTTAATGGCAACTCTGCCCCTCAGTTGCTGTGGCTGGAAATCCTTGGAGGTACCCTGGATTCCCTTGTCTCGCACTCCCTGGGGAATGTACCAGTCAATCCTGTAGGCTCTACTTTTCGAATACAGGGTCCGGCAGAAGTAACACTGCTTGAGTGTGGTTGGTAGGGTAATAATATGGGCGTAATAACTTACAGTTTTAATTTGAACATCTCACCTAAAATGTCACATGGTGTGCTTGAGTGTGACAGTGTTATGTTACAGAGCTACATGCTTATGATTTTGTAATAAAAGACTTTGTAATAAGAAAGGGGCGTTATTTGTGCCAGACCCTGGCTATCCAGAATCCGACCATTTCTCACCACCTCCACTGTAAAGGCTTGTGTCCAACCCACCAGCATGCCTCAGCTGGATTAATCAAACAGCTTCTTATTGGCCTCCCTGCTTCCATATTTGCTTTCCTTTGAGTTAGTTCTCAGTCTCGCAGCCAAACTGACTGTTTTCATAGGAAAGCCAGATCATGTCTTTCCTCTGCTCAGAGCTGTCCCGTGGTTTCCCGTTCACTCGGAGGAAACGCTAAGTCTGGACAAGCGCCTGGAGGCCCCACCCAACCTGGGCTCCGTTATGCTGCCGACCGCTTCTCCTACTCCGAACAAAAGACAGCCTCCCCCAGTCACCCAAGTGACAAGCTCCCTCTCCTCTCTTATGTCAATCCTCAAATGTCACCTTCTCAACAAGACTGAATCTTCCTGACCTCAAGATTTGAAACTGAACCCCTCGTGCAAGGCCCTAGCTCCCTTTCCTGCTTTAATTTTCTTTGCAGCAATTATTGCATCTACTGTGCTATGTGTTCTCCTCCTGTACTTTACTGTCTGCTCCCCTGTAGGGGGGAGTTCCAGGAGGGAAGATTTTGGTTCGTTTTGTTCCTTGCTCTTAGCTGGTGCCTGGCACTGCAGGCGCCAAACCCGTTTGCCGAGTGAATGAGTCTCACCCACGCTTTCCCAGGGACACGATTCTAGGGGGAACATGTGACCGAAACCACCATCATACTCTTTTCGTAGGCTACGTATCCCGAGCTCTTTTATACGATTTCTTCTTTTCCCCACATGTCACTCTTAACCGCCACACATTCTCCCTCTATCTGTGGTCAGGTTGTCATATTTGGGTGTTTCAGGGAAATTCTGGCACATGCTGCCTGCTTGCACGCCTTCCTTCCATTTCGTCTCTAACGCCAGTGAGGGTGTTTATCGTCAAAGTGACAATCTGCGTGGCTTACGGATTCCAACTCCTAGCCAGTGTTTTTGAAAATGTAAATTCACTCTGTTACCATCACTTTACTGTAAGTTTGTGGTGCATTTATATAGCCTGGATACCGTGATTACTGACACTTCCGAAAGGAATATTAGCTGCTTTTGGACAGACGATACTTAATCATAACTGTCTGACCAGGCGGTTTCATGCTGTGAACATCTCTGAAATGGTCTGTTGAACTCTGGGAGGGTTTTGTGTGCAATTCATATCGTCACTGTCCAGAGGCTGAGTCCGTGTCAGGGTTCGCAGTGCTCAGGAAACCTACCATCACCAAAGCTGGAAGAAAAGGAGTGACATTCTCCTGCATATTATTGGTCCTACAGGCCTCTAACACCACATACTAACTTTCTTCCCAGTAAGATTTCTGTTACAGACTGAATCACGTCTCCCCAAAATTCACACACTTGAGCCCTAACCCACATGTGACTGCACTTGGAGACAGGGGCTTCAAAAAGTTAATTAAAGATGATAAGGGTGGGGCCTGATCCCATAGGACTGGTGTCCTTGTAGGAAGGGATGGCAAGAACAACTTGCACATAGGGAAAGGCCATGTGAGGACACAGAGAGAAGGTGGCCATCTGCAAGCCAGGAAAAGAGGCCTCAGGGGACACCAAACCTGCTGACACTTTGATCTTGGTCTTCCAGCCTCCAGAGCTGTGAGAAAACTTATTTCTGTTGTTTAAGCCACCTGGTCTGTGGCATTCTCTTATGGCAGCCTGAGCTAATAACTTCTTTCCAAAACACGGAATTAACCATAGGTGAACAGAAACTGGCAACCTTCT
This sequence comes from Desmodus rotundus, assembly GCF_022682495.2. NCBI lineage: Eukaryota > Metazoa > Chordata > Mammalia > Chiroptera > Phyllostomidae > Desmodus > Desmodus rotundus. The sequence continues at coordinate 155,546,799 of NC_071390.1, read as the reverse complement.
TACTTCCTTTTTTGGAAATGACCTTTGGTCAGATAAACAAGCATCAGTACACAACCTGCCACAATCCCAATTTCTAGACGCTCACAGATAACTGCAGAAATGTTACCTACGTGAGCGAACTGTGGATGGAAGGTGGGGGCAGGTGGCGATGCAAAGGGGAGAGCGGGTATTACGTGGTTGCAGGAGTGAGCGACAGTTAGGTCGGACATATAACCACTGTAGCTTTAAAGACTCACTGGGGCCACACACAGATACGCTCAATGATGTAAAAATGGACATCAAAATACCAAATCTTTCAAATCTTGACAGATCCACAATTTATCTTCTATAACGTATCAAGCTGTTTAAAAGCATCACAAGTTAAAGTTTGAATTGGGTGAATTACCGATGTTAATGGCAGTTTCTTGCTTGTCCCCTGTAAGGATCCAGATTTTGATGTCTGCTTTCATGAGAGTTTCTATGGTTTCAGGCACTTGATCTTGTAATTTATCCTCAATGGCTGTAGCTCCAAGTAGCTGAAGATTCTGGGGGAAATAAGTGGTAAACATTTTAAGATCAGACCAGTTTAGGTTCTCTAAGAACAAAAAAACTGAAGAGTGTATGTGCTTTTAAGACAAAGGTGAATGCTAATTCATGGACACTGGTGTAAATTCCAACGAGCCCATTGAGTTTCCTCTCCTGAGGATCCCTGGCTTTTTTCCAGGCTTCTGGCACGAGACTGAGGCCGCATGTCCCACCTGACTTCCCTCTTAGGTAAGAAATGGATTCTAAAAACAGCAACAGCATACAAAGGCAAATCAAGTCAGCTTAAAAGAAGCAGGCAGCAGCTAAAACCCCGCCTTCCCCCAAACTCAAAAACTATTGAAGACCACCACAGTAAAGAAACAGTCTTGCAAGCCTGTTTGAAAAATAAGGAAATATGCCAGTACTAAATTAAATTATAATTTGATGCAGCATCTGGAAATATATACACGTTACAATTAGACATGATGAAGACCAATAAACAAAGTGATAGCATTAGTCTCTGTAAAAACCAAGAGAACAGGGTGAGTGTTTTTCAGATTGTTTCACGTTTGCATAGGAGAAGGTCGGAGTCCGTTAAGGGTCTCTTGCTCATGAGATGGTGCCTTTCACACGAGGTTGAACACAACCAGTATGCTCTGTGGAAAGCTGCTCTAACCGCTCTCAAAGCATGGTTTCAACGCTCATCTCCCTGAGTGGAGGAAAGAGAACAATCTCTGGGCTGTGAGGGAAGCCTGGCCTGCCAGATAGTCACAGGTAATGGTGCTCTTGTTCTTAATTACAAAGGAATGCACCGTCACAGACTAAGATTTAAAACTTTCTTTTCATCGTGTGCCCAGCCAGCCAGTGGCCCTGCCTCCGTTAGACCCCATTTTCCCCAGTCTAACCTCCTGCATGACCTACGTTGACATTTATCTTTCTTTTCAACCCTCTTCTCCATTCTTGACTTCACTTTTTGTTTAAAATATAAGACAAGGACCGAACAGAATCAAGGGAAAAGAAGCGCTAACAACAGTGGCCAGTTGGTAATAACGAAGAAAGCACTGCATTTCCTATTTTCCTCTAATGTTAAGATCTACTTACTTATCACCAAGTGGAGTCTACAATTAGCCCCAAGTCTCGCCAGGCATGGAAATAAAGTTGAACACACATACAAACAAGTAAGAATGAGTGTGTGTGTTTACTTTATGAGTATATTGATTAGGAGTACTTTTTGCTAAAAACAGAAAAATCTGACTAACAATAGCTTTAATAAAAATTCAGTTTTCCTTATGTAAGCAGTACTGAAGCAGGTAGCTGTGGCTATCTGCTTGGTGGCCAGCCGTATCTCAGCTCATTCTCTAGATCTCTGTCCACGTCTCCGGGTGGCCGTCCCTGCTAGAATTATAACAGCCATAAAGAAGACAAGAAGAGGGTAATACCAACTGTATCTGTGTCTTCTTTGAAAAGCAAAAAATGTTTCTAAAAGTCCTCAGTGTATCTCTAAATATGTCCAACCCTGATTATTATTAGTATTTAGCTTTTCAAGCCTCCATAGTGGAGGTGACAGTCAGAAGGAGGAGGGACATGGTGATAAATCAGCCAGCCGACGTCTCTGCCACGTGCTTAAATACAGATGGGCGTGCACAGCATTACTGTTTGTATGTCCATGTGCACGTGTGCGTGTTTCTGTGTGGGTATGCACACCTGCAGCTCCCATCTCCTTGTCTGGAAACACTTGGCTGGTTTTGTAAGGCCGCACTCAAAAGTTACTGCTTCTCTGAAGCTTTCCTTCCTCTCTTAGAACAAGTTTTCCTCTCTGCTGTGCTGATAGAACTTTGCTCTTCTTCACACATCTGAACTGATCATGCTAAGATTAGCTGTTTACGTGTATGACTCTGGTAGTCTTGTTCATCTTTGTATCAGCACGTGTGCTGAGTGAGCGAGCGGCCGAAAGAAAACATTTAAAATCCAGATATTAGTAAGAATTGTTACACTCTAGACCATTTTCTTTTCAATACATTCCAAGTAACTTACACAGCTATTAGAAACACTTGATGCCTGACTTCTTAGTATATAAAATACAAGACAGGAAGGCAAATTTCCTTCATAAGGAGACAGTATTATTTCGTTATCTTTAATGGAAAGCAGACTTGAAATCTATCATAACCTGATGAACAATTATCATCAAGAAGTTCAAGAATGAAGGGGAAGGACAGTTCAGCATCAACATGCCAACATCGCAATCGCTGTATTTTAATGTTTAGACAATGATTCTATCAATTCTTTACCAATACTATCAATACTGTTAGGGAATTCGATCCTAACTCATTCTGGCCCATATCCCAGGGAAGACCAGGATACAGCCGTGTCCAAACGCCATATAGTCTACAGAGACCTGATGAGATTTTAAGATGATCATGGGGATAGTTTGGTAATACAAACACTCAAAATTTTCTAAACAAAAAAATTATTTTTTTGTAGCATGTTTCACAAATAGACAAGGTAGAGAATGTGTGAGGCAAGATGGGAATGCATTTGTCAGAAACATATAAACAAGTACATTCGTATGTTTTCTAGTTCTCTTCTAGGTGGATAAATGAGCCCAGGAAGTACACAGGTTTACACTACCACGCACAGATCTAATAAAAATAAAACACACTGAGAAGATAACATTGAAAACATATTTGAAAGAAGGATAGCACCTGGTTTCACACAGGTAAAAGGAAAAACATGTTCAAGACAGGCAAAAATAATATATCCTTTTCTCCATTCTCGACTTCTCGAAATAATGTGTTCCAAAGCCTGCTAATTTTCCTTTTAACCAGGACCAAGGAGGTTGGACCAGCAATGTATACACTGATCAAAGTTACAGGGAAGGTGAACTTGAAGCCTGTTGGTGGCCGTAACAGGATTTCTAAAGGGTAACAAAATATTCCTGAATATTCAGCAGAACTGCAATGGGCTCACTTTGATGCTTATAAAGGAACTAATGTGTTCCAAAGCCTGCTAATTTGCCTTGTATCCCACAAGCTCCTAGAGTCCAGCACTTACTAATTTCAGTGGAAGTCTCTCCAGCCTCCTTTCCTGCAGCCCTGGTGTCCCTTATTGTGAGATTAGGATCTCGAGTGACAGGCTGCCCTGCCTCTGGAAATTAATATCTTTAGCTACATAATGATCATTAGGAAAAAAGATGTGAACTTTGCATGCTTTTCCTGATCATAACACAGGAGTGTTTAGGCCATAATCAATTTCATCCCAAACACGTATTACCTTACGCAGATGGCCCCTAATGGGCACTATGGGAATTTCATATTCAGCAAGTGTTGAAACATGATAAAATTCCCATGGCATTTATGGAATTAAAAAAAAAAGAACCAAATACTAATTTAACTTTCAAAATGTCACTCTGCCAAGAGTTATAAAGGTTTCAAGTTGATGACTCCTTGACATAATAGAGATTTACTTATCACTGAAAAATCACGAAATAATATTTATTCACCTAGTAAAGCCCTCGATAATCTTATTTTCTTCTTTGTTCATAATATATGCACAGTTCTTCAAAAGGCATATAAATAGAAAACTTCAGCCCTAGTGAATATGAAAAGCTTCACACAGAGTTCTTAAAAACTGTAGGGTGAAATGTATTATGATAGATTTAGATATTCTATTTTTTACCAACACATGTATATTTTGCTAAATAACAGAACCTTAAAGTGACCTATTTCCATATTACCAAATATTTTTTTAGTACTTTTTTTTTTTTAAGTTTGTGATATGTTCCTGAGCGGCAAAAGGTATAACAATTAAACTCAGATCAACTCAGGCTTCGGATTGCAACATGAACTGTTTGGCAGAAATCTCCTTAAAGACAAATAAAGAAATAATATTGATAAGCAAAGTTTTACTACTGGAGTCCATAATGGGTAAAATGCTAGTAATATTTGGTAACCTTTTTTTTTTCTCCATGAAATAAGATTGTGACTAGGAGTACGACAAAATATTTCCTTAATAGAGGAAATGTACCAGACACTAAGTGCTTCACATTTGTTAATTCAGTTAATAGCTTTGGGAAGTTTGAGTAAATCATCCAAGGTCACACAGAGGTACAGCTGAGCAATGACGGTAAGGACGAAATCCCCAGAACCAACGCCCAGCCCAAGGCAGGGAATGGGGAGTAAAACTGAGACTGAATGAAAGAATTCTGTTCCGTTTTTAAACATGCCACTGCTCTTCAGCCTTTAGTAATATTTTCTTGCTGTAAATGGATTTCAGCCTCAGTCCTGAGCCACACATTCCAGATGTACCTTTCTCTGATGCCACATGCCGGACCCAGAGTCACATTTTGGGACCCATTCCAAGCCTGCATTCATTCACTCACAAACACACACGCAGGTAGTGCTGGGTGAGGTGGTGGGACACAATGGTGAGTTCCTTCTTCATGGAATTCACAGTTCGGATGCATCATTAGAGACTGTCTGGATCCCCGCTCCCCATACCCCTACCTTGTTTCCTGATTGGGTTCCCTTCCTTTTACTGATCTCTGTTTCTCCCAGCCTCTGCCTGGCTGTCACCAAGCCCACGTCACAACCTCAGGGCCAGGAAGCCAGACAGGAGGTCTTCTGAGTCACCTGAAGGGCTTGCTGCACATGGGCCGCTGGGCCCCATGCCCAGGGTTTCTCCCTGCATGGGTCTGGGGTGAGGCCTGGGGGGGTGTGCGGTGGTGGCAAGGCTACTACTGGCTGGAGGACCGAACTCTGGGAACTGCTTTCTAGAGCAAGAGGGACTTTTTTTTTTTTTTCTCTATAAAGGAACAAACAGTAGATACTTCAGTTTGAGGGCCGGACTTTCTCTTCTGCAACTATTCAGTCATTCAGCATGAAAATACCTAAAGACAATTTGTTACCAATGGGCAGAGCTGTGTTCCAGCAAAACTTTCTTTATTCAATATAGAGAGAGGCAGTGAGTGGATCTGGCCCCTGTGGGTGTGCCGACTCCGTGGTGCGGGATGCTTGTGAGGAGCCCATCTCTGCCCCGGGCTGCGTCTGGACAGACAGCTGCACACGTGTCCTTGACCAAGCAGGCCCCGGCCTTCCACCCTGGCCTCAGGTCTCCTTCCTCTCTTGGCAGTCCTAGACTATAAGCCTTCTTGCCACCAGAGAGAAGTACTGCTCCTCTCCAACTGATCACATCACTGCATGGTGCACGCGGTCTCCAAAGTAAACACAAACTTTTCTGTGTGAGCAAAGGATCAACACAGGAAAGATGTATCTTCTTGGTCTGGGTGGCTCCAAAACCTACCCAACACGAGTTAACACTTGACCTTAAGTCCTAACTGAAGAGTTAAGAGTCCGCCGAGCAATCAGGAGAGGTGGGGGAGGGAGAGGGCAAGGAACTCCAAACAGAAGAAATCGCATTGCACAGACAGAGGTATGCAAAAGCATATTGTGTTTGAGAAGTTGCCATGTAGTCAATATGGAAACAATAAATGGAAGTGAGGTGTGGCATTGACTTCAATGTGCTCCTTCAGGAGGGTTGTTGGAGGATGGAAGTGGGTCAGTTGTTTCAAACTTTTTTGAGCAGTCTGCGAGGAAAAGATGAGTCTGGAGAAGCCAGCAGGGAATGCAGACTGAAGGGGCTGCATGTTATGTTGAGGATGCCCAAGCAGAGGGCATGTAGGGAAGGATTTTACAAGGGGAGCGACAGAATCAGATGTGGGTTTCCAAGAGTTCACTGGTGACCCACTAGGGACAGATTAGGAAGAATGGAGGCCACAAGACTGGGCCACAGGCGACTGCGACCATCATCCTCTTTGGCTTGCAGACACATCCCCAGAACAGGGATGTGCTGGTGACTCTGGGATTCTCAGGCATTATAAATGCTGCATCCAATGGGCTGGCGGGCTCCTCTCTGCTCTGCACTCCACTGGGCATCATTCACCCTCATGCTTTTCCTTCTCAACATCTTTGAGCATGCAACAATGGAGTTTTATTTAAAAGAAGAGAATCTCAGACCTGGACTGGTTAGCCTGGACCAGAGCACACGAAGACTAACGGTGTTACATCGCGGGAATGGCTCACCGCCCTCTTTCTGGAGGATGCAATCGGTTAAATGTTTCAAGGCCAAGAAGTGCATTTTAGCTTGGTGCTTTTTGAACCACAGAAATCACATTTGAACTCTCACACAGCCAAGGGTTTTCCGAATAAGGCCAGAATTCACACACCCAGCTGAAAAGAATCAGGACTTGAGAGGCGATGGGGTGTTGCCTGCAAAAACAACACATCCATCTTATCTGAGCGAGAGGACAGTAATACCCGGGGTGGGAAGTCTACCACGAAGTGTTCCTAATGAGAAATCTATCGGGCCAGAGTGGAGACGCATGTGATTAGAGTTCTAAGGAAATCTTAAGTATTTTAAACAAGAAGATTTTAGAGACGAGGGGAGAGAAAATTCTGAAAAACACATTTCCCCCTTCATTTGAAAGGAAAATTGTCCATCACATTCCATTCCGTAGAGCACATAAGAGGCTGCCTGATTTACTAAGCGGATGTGTCCCCACACACCGAGGCCTCCCGATCCCAATGCCCACCTAGGGACTACGCAACTCCATGTTTGGTTCCACTTTGTTTTTCACACCTACTACGCTTTACACACATTCTTGCTTTCTCCTAAACCCAGCCGGCAGAAGAACATGGAATTAAGACAGAGCCGGGCTTTGAACTCCCCACTCCGCCAACCCCTGGCTCGTGTCCTTCAGCAAGTAGCCTCACTTCCCTGACAGTTTCTGCATCAGCACATTCAGGCCAACGATACGGATTTAAGCGGGTTGTTCTGAGGATGAAATCAGATCGATCATTCAACGCCTTTTTTTCTGTGTGTATAGTATGTTTAGAGAAAATGCTGAGTACTTATTTATGACATTGCAATGTTTTTGTGTAACATATTTGGTTTGTTAAGATTAATAAATTATATACATCGCAAAACGAGAAGCAGAAAGTATAAAAGAGATGAGATCAAACAGAAGCAGAAACAGAGGCTGTCACATTTTCTCGCCCACCCCAATGGATCATCTCGTGTACCCCCGTTTACAGGCCCCCCGAGCTAAACAATCAGGGTAAAGAGCAGAGGGGCTTGGAGCTTAGTAGATACTCAAAAAGTTGCAGGTCTTACTAGTAGATGAGCCCACAGATTGCAAATGTTCTTAAGCCAACAGTAAAATAGGAAACTACCGGAATTTTAAACCACCAAATCACCAGTACATCATGTAAATTTTCAGCTAGTGCATTTCACTTTTTAGTACAAACAAAAGTGATATTTGCAGCTACTAAGAATAGAAGTGGTAGTTTTATCTGAAAAAGCATTCCGTTCTAATACAGAAGTTACTGTGGACTTGGCAGTCACGCATGTTCAAGAAAAGCCCTGTTTCCCATTAAGTTTTATATTTCTTCAGGAATCCTCTAAACCACTGGTTGCCACGTGTTGCAAAGGGCGCTAAACTGTTGTACTTAGTCACACTGAGTGTGATGGTCGATCTCTATTATGCCACATCAAGGCAGTCTTTAAAAAAGAAAAAATCCCAGAAATGTCAACAGTATTTTGGGGACGAGTAAAGGAAATAGTGTATGTAAAAAGATCAGTTTATTGCCCATCTCCTACCACTAAAATAAAGATGCGGATTTTTCGTCCCTTTTCCCCTGCTGTGCCCCTGAGCCCAGAACAGAGCCCGCCAAGTGTTTGGCATTTGTTGTTGAATCTTTCCAACCATATGCTTCTCACATTCATACATGACATCACTTGAAAGACAGGTTTTTTAAAAATGATTGAGTCTAAATTTCTAAAGAATGCATTCTTTGAAATTATTAGCTCCTTTTCTAATATGTCCCCAAATGAATCCTTAGTGGACCACACAGTGATACCAACATCCTCCGTGTGTGGAAAGCGAGAACTCCATCAGTGCCGGGAGTCAGGCGTTCATTAAGCAAACGCCTACCAGGTACATTTAGCTTCTGAATCCATCATTTAACGGAGTCACTCACTTGTTTGTCGACTATTCAGTGAGTGATTCACACAGGCCCGAGCGGCCAGCACTGGAGACACCGGAATGAACACCACGGAGACAGTCCCGACCCTCACGAAGCTTCAGTCGAGTGGAGGATATATCTTCATCGTAAGTTTCAAAATGGGTAGAAAACACAGTATTGCTGTCTGATTCAAAGGACAGCCAGCTGATGCTGAAACACAACTCTTTGATTACAGGCATGCTGGGGAGATACTGCGGGTTCGGGTCCAGAGCATCACAATAATGTGAGTGTCCTCGTAAAGTGAGGCAGATGAAGTGTTTGGTTTCCTACAACCTACAACCAGTGCCTGTAAAAGTTACGTCTACACTATACTGTAGCCAACTAAGTGTGCCAGAGAATTATGTCCGAAGGACCACGTCCATACCTTAAAAAATACTTTGTTGTTAAAAAATGCGAAACGTCATCTGAGCTTTCACTCAAGTGTGTGTATCTTGTTGAGGGTCTTGCCTCGCTGTGGATGGCTGCTGACTGAGCAGGGTGGTGGTCACTGAAGGTCAGGGTGGCCGTGGCAATTTCTTAAAATAGGACAGCTATGAAGTCGGCCGAGTCGACTGACCCTTTCTTTCACTTGAACACTTAAGGGCCACTGCAGGGTTACTAGTTGACCTAATTTCAATACTATGGTGTCTCAGGGAAGAAGGAGGCCAGAGGAGCGTGAGAGTCGGGGAGCAGCTGGTGGGGGGCCCCTCAGAACACTTCCATGTTTCCGTTCAGTTCACCGCCTCACATGGGCACGGTGCAGGGCGCCCCAAACAACTACAACAGTAACCTCAACGGTCACTCGCTGATCACGGGTCAAAGAACAGATGCTATGATAATGAAAAAGTCAGAAATACTGCGGGAATTACGAAAATGTGACCTGACAGACACAAAGTGAACAAAAGCCCTTGGGAAATGGCATCCACAGACCCACTTGGTGCAGGGCCGTACAAACCTCCGACCTGTAAGGAGCCGCCGCCCCGAACGAAGCACCGTGAAAGGAGGCGCAGTAACGAGAGGGACACATCTACGCTCTTCAGCTAAGAAAGGGTCCTCAGACCCGTAATGTCTTTAAAAACCTTTAACAGATAGAAGTATTGGATATGTTTTCATTTTTAAAAAACGTTTCACAATCCATTCCTCAGAAGAGGAAAAGAACAATTTATCACTAGGAAACACGGCTTCAATCACTGCCCATCCCAGACAGGTATAATGTCTCACTCCGTGTTCTGTGACGCTCACGATAAATAATTTGCGTTCGTAAACATGAGAAGTGATTAATCTGTAATTTATGCAATGCTAAAGATGCAACTGAACTTGTCTACTGAAGCAAATAAATGTAACGAAAATTTCAAAAAGCTATTTACCTTCATATTTCAAACACTCATTTAATTATAATATCTTCCCGATAACTAAGATCACAGCCCTCTGCACCATCAATTTTCAGAGGAATCCAGCAGCACAAGTATGAGTGTGGCTCCCCCCAGCCCCCCCAAAAAAACCAAAAAAACAAATGAACAAAAAAACCCCTTGTGTCTCAGAAATATGTTGGAATGAATGTAAAGTGGCAGATCAAAGAAGGTGAGAAATTGCAGAGAAACCATTGGTCTTGAAGCACAAAATTTCATTATTATTGTTACTTATCTGATATTTTTCCTGACATAGTACAAATAAATAAATGCTTAATTTACTTTCAAAATACCTGAATTTAAAAAATGTAGTCTAAGGAGGGAGTGGGGGAGGTGGAGAGCAAGGGGGGATGGGGACGGAAAGAGGCTTTGCTGGGGCGGGGCACACGATGCACAGTGCGGATGACGTTCTGCTGAGTCGTGCACTTGAAACCTGCATGGCTGGGCGAAACGACGCCACCCCAGTAAACTCAATTAAAAAATACAGACGGACAGGACAGCGGTTTCATAATCTAAAATTACAAGTCCAAATACATTAATTATCTTTCAAAAGAATGAGGTTAAAGAAGGAAAACAGGTCAAGTGTGCTGCCTGAAAGCATGAGACAACTGTAAATTCTCTCACGCTGTGACTAAGAGAGACGAGGAGGTGTTACTGTCCACACACCCAAAGTGATGTGACAATTCTCAAACTGGGTCAGGTCACCTCAAGTATCTGGTAGGACTCTAACAATCTTTTTTTTTTTTTCGCAATGTTCTTCTTGTTCCCGAATAATTTTTCCTTCCTAGTAATAAATGTCACCTCTTGGCCTATATTTAATAACAGAAAAAAAGATGCTTCAGTAACATCTTGAAGTAATACAGCATTAGCCTTATTTTTTAAATTGTGAAATGTTTACCATTAGAATGAGTCCAAACTGTGCAACTTGTAGCAGAGATGGTATTTTATAGATGAATGTAAAAATCCCGAATCTTCCCATCTAACAGTGACCGTCAACAGGGACAAAAGTACCCGGAGGATTTTTTCACCATCCTCCCCTCCTTTCTTTGGCGTGCCCCAGAGCAGAGGGAGTGCATTCTGGTGCTTGGAAGTGACAAAGCTCTGAACCAAGGGACAAATGTCATGGTCTCCTGGGATGTTCGTGGCCTATTTGCATATTTTTCCAGCTTTGCTAAAAGTTACAGCCCCCAAAGGAATAAGGCTTTAACTACATTTCAAAAACTGAATTGCTTGTTGGAACAAACATGGGAGGGATAAGATAGAGAGCAGGGTTTAAAAGTACAACCTTAGTCTTATTACAAAATTTTCACTTATTTTGTTACAGATGGAAGATATTCTTGTTTCAGGAAAAGCTCTACACAGCTTTCGCATTTTGGATGTCTTTACTGCAACACTACCGTGAACCAGCCAAGGGCACGCGGCATTATTCACTGAAATGGGTTCAGAAACAGTGTGTCCAGGACAAGGATGTTCTGATCTTTTCCTGAAAAGTGAGGGGAAATGTTCATAGCGATTCTGAGAGCACACTTTCTAGAAACTTCTGCCACGGATGGAAGAGGATTTGGTTTTTAAACTGTGCTCAGTGGAGCCCCAGGGTTGTGCTCGCGAACCATGAAGAGGACAAGGTTAAGGCAGACGGGAGAGACAAGCTGGGCCTCTCTGCAGTCCCCACTCCTTAACCAGAGCTGCCATTCTTTTATCTTTCTCTATCAATATTTATAGATTATGTGTAAATTATGATTCAGGCAATATTTTGTTTGGAAAATGGGAGGGGGACGGGGGAGAGAGAGATTTGAGAACCACTCTCAGTTTAAAATGCACTCTCTTACGTGGTAAGTCCACTAGTATGTTCTACATAAAAAAGGATTCCAATTGCATTTAAAAAGATTACACAATCAATACACCTCAATTAAAACAGCCAAGGAAAGAGCCAAATGGATGAACTGCACACGGTGACAGCTGCATCTAAAGCCAGGTGACACACCAGCAGGGTCTGTGGGCTGACGTGTGGCACTGCCTCCCTAGGATGGCTTCGATGGCAGTCACCGCTGTCCTACCCAATGGTAGGCCCAGCTGGTTTTGACGAAGCGTGGAAGCTCCGACTCACGAAGGCATGGTGTCATCCTGGCTCTAGAGATGCTGAGCCATCAGGGTTGGAGAAGGAATTTTTCAGAGAAATGGCTGTCAGGTGCACAGGTCTCCTTCTTGTCACTGTGCCTAGTCTTTCCCCCTAAAAGACCTCTGCTCTCCGGTAACTGGTAGAGTAATCTGAGGCTCATTGCAAAGTTACCCCTGAGGAATCTGTTCAGACCAGGGCACTCAGCAGGCCACGGCCCAGTGCTCCTTATTGGCTTGTGCATACTAGCCAGTATCTACTAACCACCCAGTGTGAATAAATGAATGAGACTATGGCGTCAGGGGTAGGGATGGATCAGGAAACCAGTCCTTTGAAACGTGTTGGCTGAGCAAGACAACTGTAACCTTTCTGGGTCTTAGATTTTTCAATAAAACTTAGAGACCACGGCTTATCACGAACTAAAGAGGAACCAGCTATAAATTACCCTTTCCACTTATTTCAGGTACCAGGTAGCTGTAAGCGAGACTTCTGTATTTGCAAACTGAAAATATACACAGAAGTGTCATGGATTGAGCCCCAGGCAACATAAATTTCAACATGACTCACAGTTGCCATCTGCTGGTGAAAGGTTGAACATCTACTTTATTTAAAGATGGAAAGCACAAGGCTTTTAATAACAGGTATTACATATACACACACAACCACCACCATTGTTTAACCAATAAAATGTAACCTATAAACTCCAAGGCATTCAGAACAAAAATGTGGGGCAAATTAAACATCCAACTCCAGAGTTTTCTGCAGTATGCTTCACAAAGAAACAAAATTTAGTATCTAAAATCCATTTTCAAACATGTTATTGCATCACTTATCATATATTAATCCCATCTCATTAGCATGGGGGGAAAAGCTGGCTACATTATATTCAGGCTGTGTAGAAAGGAGATCGGAGCATTTCCAAACTGGGTGAATTTTTATTTTTTTAACTCTTGAAGGGTATGAAAAGCAAAAGATTAAAAATCAACACCATTAGTGCTTCAAGACATGTGACTTTGGCTGGAGAAACTGAAAGATTATGGTCATGGTCTCATAAATAAAATATGATTTTATTTCTCCACATCATACCCCAAGACAATCGTGTGTGAGTATGTTAGGAAAAAGAGAGAGAAATTTCATGAGTTGATTAAGAGAATAAGCCTCAAGCTATGTGTGCAGATGTAAAATTGGGGGTGGGACGGTTATCAGGTCGAAAGGTATCTCACATGCTATCACAAGTCATCTGAGAAAAAAGCAGGATGCAAAAATAAATTCAAATACGAGGGAGAGATGAGAAACGAACCAGCTCCCGAAGCAATCATTATCTATCGAGGGCACAGGAGGACAGAATCTAGAGCCACATATGGCAACTGCACACAACACAGAGAACCAGGGTATTTCCCAGAGGGGCGGGCACAAGGGCAGTGGAAGGCGGAAGAACACTGTCGGCTTTTACTCGCCCGAAAGCAAGGTCAAATGCGCTGCAGCTAACAGGAAGCTTGATTCCATGCAGTACAAACATGAATGCAGTTGAAGGAAGTTACTGAGTGGAAAGTTAAAGGTTAGAATGAAGATACTTGAGTGGCGAAGAGCATGAACTCTGGAGCCAGAGTGAGAATTCTGGTTTGTCCTCTTACGAGCTGTACAATCTCAGCCAGATTACGTAACTTCTCTGTGGCATGATTTCTTCATCTGTAAAACTGAATTAATGGTACCTACCTTGAAGGGATGTTGGGAAGATTTAATAAGTTAATAGGTTCAGGTGCTACAAGTTGCACCTGGTACACAGTAAGTACTATATAAAAATGTTTGCTACTCTTAGTAAGGAAGCAGGATTTTTTGGTATTTGTACAGCATGGACCACAGTGTGTCTATCGTTTTGGGGCTGAATAGCCTTGGCCTCTGGAAGAGTAAAATGAGGATAATTTTAGTTGTGACAGAAACGACGGATGCATAATTTCCGACTGCCACATCGTCACTGTTAGTTCCAGAGGCACATAAGCAATATATTCATTCTATTATTTTGAATAACACATTACGCACCTTCCTTAATGATATGTGCACATGCATTGTCACTTGGCTGCCACGCCTGTGTGTGTGGAGTGGAGCATGTGGGTCTCCGGTGGCACGGAGGTGATGGAATAAATACAAGGGCAAGGAGATCGCTAGACTAAACTAACTTCTAGTTTGAGCTCCAAAACTGTGACATGAGTAAAGATCTACACGCAGTCATTCCAGAGACTTTTCAGCAGAAACGTTAAGTGGTATTAAGATTTGTCAATGCTTAGACCAGAGGAGATTCAACAGTAAGTGGTATGTCAAGACATTTTGATTTCTATTTTATTGGCCCCTTGAGTAAAGGCTGTAGTTGTCTGGAAACCACACTTTCTATATGAGCAAAACAGTCTTCCACGTACCTTTTCAATTAACTCGTAACTCTCCTCGAGTTTGAGCTGCCTGTTCTGCACAGACGTCGATGCGCGCTGATAGACCGCTCGCCACTCCCGAAAGTCGCCCTCTGAGATCTCAGCCACAGCAAAACACAAAGTTCTTAATCCTGAAAAAGGTAGCATACACCCCCAACACCAAATAAACTTTGATTCAGAAGTCTGACACTTCCACTTTTATGTAACAAAGTCTCGTTTAGAAAACATGCATTTAATTGCAACAATATGTTGAAGTCCGATTCAAGTATGATAATACCTGAGGGTAAAATGTATGTTAATGTTTCCTTAGCCTTTAAAATTGGCACCCTGCTTCTATTTCCCAGCTCCTTCAATCCCTCCTCCAGGCCTAGAGTGACTTTTCTAAAAACCTGATTTACCCAGGTTACGCCTCTGCTTGTAGTCTTTCCCTTGTTCCCCCAGAATGAAGTCCAAACCCTGAAGTCTGGCTCGCTCGCTGTACACCAATTGTTTTCAACCTCGCGCTCTGCCGTTTACTTCCTGCAAACCAGCACCTTTGCACTGCCGTTCGCTTTTTCTCCATCCCACCCTCTCCCCTCCCTTCCCCTCGGCTGTCTGTTTTGCATCTACTTGGAGACTCAGTTCCTAAAATCACTTCTTGAAAGCACCCTCTTCTCACTCGGACCCCTGGGCAGAAACCCCCAAACACTGCTGGGGTGTGAATGACAATCTTTCATTGTTTTTCTTGTGGATCTCCTGCATTAGCTTAGTTCTCCTGGAGAGCAGGAACCCCGCCAGGCTGTAACTCCAGTGCTAAGCACAGTGGCTGGCTCACCTTACTGGCTTCGTAGATGCTGATGAAGGGAAGAAGAACCCCCGTGAGGCCTACTGGGAGAGCCGCCTTCCTCTTATGGGATATGGGGTTGTGTTTGTTATTGCTCTTTACCACCAGAAATTTGTAGTCATAAAAAAGTTTAAAAAATGGAGGAACTGTGACCAAAAAAACCTCCCATCAGAAACACCTTGGGGAAAATATCAAAGGTGATGCTCGAGGTGACCTGCTCTCAGTCCTGGGTGTCCATCGATTTCATAACTCACTTGGGGGCCACTTTCAGCCAGAAGAAAGTCGAGGGGTTGGGACAAGGAAGAGGCAGAGACCCTCTGTCAGCCATGGCAAATATAGTTAACGAGGTTTCCGAAAAGACAAGGCCTTTGCTCAAGTTCATTTAACTCTCAGAATAACTAGGTGCTAATGATCTCAGGTTGAATAAAATATGCCCGGGGAACCTGTCTGAAACAAGGAGCAAAGAACAGAGGATGTCAAGAACCCAGAGGACTTGACCTTCCAAGAAAGTAGTAGGGTTGTCTATTGCCACATCACTGAGAGAAGAACTTAAATCTTGGGGGCCACAGTAGAACATGTTTTTCTCTTTTGGAAACTTGGCTGGAAACTTACCCTGGGATAACCATGGAGTGGAAGTGTTGTTCAGACCAGGGCCAGAAAGGACGGGTGGGGGTGGAGGCCCTGCCAATCTGGATCTGTCTAAGAGCCGGCGTGTCTGTAACATCACAACCAGCGCGGAGGGGGCTGCTCCACCCATCAGGACGCTGTGCTGCATGCTGGGGAGGCTCTGCCTGCCAAGCCGTCTGAGGTTTCACATTAAGGAATCTGAACCCTATGGACGGGTCTCTCTATGCTCTTGCATTTCTGGAGGAAAACTGGGAGGACATTATTTATGTCCTCGCTTTTCAAAGCTGAGTGCTTTGAAACATTCCTATCTTTCCACAGTTTGGATTAAGGGGAAAAAGGATTTGATTTGAGGTCAGGCGTGGTGTCACTGGCACCAGTTCCAGCTTCAGAAGACAGGAGTGAAACGTTAGATGGGAGGTTTAGCTACTCAGCTCCGGCCGCTTCCGTTAAATGTAGACTTGAGATTCTACAAATTCCTGGATGTCTGACCCTAATGTTTAACAACGCTCGCTTCCTTCCGCCTACTCTAGGTCCTCTGCCTGCACTGCAGGCTGTCTTGTGGTCCCAATCATGCAGGTGGGTGGGGAAGAGAGAAAGGACTAAGCTTGTTATCATGGATTCTTAGGCCTCACACAGAGGTTGCATAACTATTTAAATAGTTGTATGGGTTTACTTATTTCTTTTCTTTTTAGTTCAGATCAGAATACCCAGTTCTTTGCCTGGTGTTTCTTTTCCTTCTGCAGAGCTGGAGGTACAAAGGGAAGCATTTAAACTCTAACTAGTATCCATTCCAAAACGTGGACCAATTTATAGACCCTATACAAATTTTTAGACCCTTAGGTCTAAAAGGAAGGGGAAAAAATCTCTCAGAATATTAAAGTACAAGAAAGTAAAATACAAATAATGGGTGGGAATAGTGTACAGCATAGTGTAAATAATCAACAGGAATCGTTACTTTGCTTTAGGAATCGCTATAGTAACAATGATCCCGCAGGATATCAGTAGTCTACGATTGTGTTAGAAATTTTAATCGTGCTACATTACAATATTACACTCACCTTCGGTAGCAAACTGCTCTAAATGTTTTAGGGTAATTTCTTTGTATTTTGAGGTCTCTGCCAGTCGATCATAAATGACAGTGTCCTGGAAAACAAACAGAAGGTATACCCTTGAACTGAGCTTTCTAAGTTTAATAAAGTTGATGTTGGCAGCCTTATTAGCAGCAAAGTACTATGAAAACAACCGCTTTTAGCATTGGTTTTAAGGCATAAAATATTTTCCCTTCACAACACTGTTTCCCTAAAGACACTAGCCAATAAGGTGTTAGTCCGATATTTTTCATCTTTCTCCTCTGAATAAATTTGTAGTTACTCCAGTGTTCGAAATCTCACATTCGGGCAACACCTCACCTCCAGCGCACTGTGGGGTCTGCCCCCAGCCCTGAAAGCTGTGCAGAAAGGGCACTGCAGTGTTCCCGGGGGCCTCGGGGACTTTGGGGGCGCTGCATAGAACAGAACTGAAGAGCTTGCCTGCGGCGATCCTTCGCAGAGCCTTTCAAGGGCTGCCTTGCAGAGCGGTGCATCCCGAGGGGGGCCACGGGACTGTGCCCACACTCATTCACCAGTGGACCTTTGTGGGGGTGGGGTCTTGACGGGGCTGTGCTGACAAAGGAACAAACCTCGAGAGGCTCAGGTGTAAGTGTGCTGACAGGGCTGGTGGGCAGAGAAGGAGAATCTTGGACAAACCTAGCTTTGCCATAGAGCTGAATATTTCTGATTGTGTCGCTTCAGCTTTAAGACTCGAGTTACTCAGCCTGCAAAACTCCGGTTGCTGGATTATCTTTGAAGTTCCTTTCAGCTTCAGCTGTACGCACCACTTGCGTTTCTCTAACTCTTGCCCCTTTATAAACTGCCTGTTGTCCCTTCAGTCTTTCTTTGGCTGGGGTTTAACATTTTTAGAATTTTAGTGCCTGGCCTTCATGGTTTTATTAGACCAGGAAAAAATAAATCATTTGCCTGCAATTACTTCCTCAGTGGTATTACCCACTTCGGAGTCTCTCGTCTCAGGGCTGCGATGTGGAAGCAGACTAATGGACTATGATTTAGGACCCTTGAGAGAGACAGAAACCTTAGTGACCTCGGCACAGATGGAATATTCCAGGCCCCAATTATGAATTTCTTTTCATTTTTCAGGGGCGGAATGGGAAGGGGGGCAAAGCAAAGGAAATAGTAATTTCCCCTCATGGCTCCTTCCTGCGAATGAAAGGTATAACTTACGAACTATTTTTTTCTCAGAGGTTAATGCAATTTTCAATGAAATTAAAATAGGCCATTTAAAACTAAGACTATCTTTTTAAAAATTAAAAAGATGTAAACAGAAGGGATGAGAAGGCTGGGGAGATGAAGCTCTGTAATGTAGCCAAGTGTTCTGGTGGAAGACACTGCTGCTCAAAACGGGAGAGTTTTCTGCCGTCTTTACCGTGCTGGGGACAGAAGGGGACAGACTGTGACTTGCTGCATGAATCTCACAGCATATTTTTAAATGATAATCACAACTGTCCCTCCTTACATGTGAGAGATAAATACCTGTAGGCACCTTTACACCCAGAGGCGCGCTCATTCACTCAGAGGGCCGCATCAAATAACTGAGTATTCAGTACATTGCTAGGAACTAAGAAAGGTGCCTTCACAGGAACCAAAGCACGTGCACCCCAGGACCAGACCTGGAGCCCACTGAGTCTACATTTACAGGAAATCCTAACTGCGTTTCCTGACCCGTCCTCAGCCAGGTCCAAGAGGAGAAGCGTGGCGAGTGGGTGCCGCCA
Source organism: Desmodus rotundus (assembly GCF_022682495.2). Taxonomy (NCBI): domain Eukaryota; kingdom Metazoa; phylum Chordata; class Mammalia; order Chiroptera; family Phyllostomidae; genus Desmodus; species Desmodus rotundus. The sequence continues at coordinate 155,528,016 of NC_071390.1, read as the reverse complement.
GGGTGGCACGGCACAGAGTCTAGTCCCTTGTTTGTGTGAAGGGCCTAGAGCTGCAGGATGAAAAATCCCAGGTGAGCTTTCATTCAAAAAGTTCACCGTTGGGACTGAAGTTCCATGCCGCTTTGTCCTTGTGCACAGAGAGTGCCCTGTTCATGGCAGGTGTTCAAAATAAGTGCGACGTTCGCAATCGTCCTGCAATTTCATGTGCATGGAATACTACGTTACACAATATAGCCAGATAGAGAAGGGACTGCACAGTGAGATGCAAGCGCCAACGATAAGGTGGTAGCAAGCAAAAAGAAAAAAACACAGAGGTCTCACATAGTTTCTCATATAACCACCACAATGTATACTGAGGTTACCTAGATGACCGTGCTATAAATCAGCCAGTCGTCATGAAGGAATCTGCTCTTGTCGTTGGGTTACACAAGGTGAGATGTGCCTGGGCCCCCGTGAACTGGAGAGTTTGCTAACGACAGCAGACAGGCCTACACTTCAACGCAGACCAACACGCTTCGGGTCTACGTGAGCCATTCAGAATTGTCTGTGCTTTGCGGTGACTGACGTCCGATCTGGGCTTTCTGCACATGGCACCAGATTCTATTTGAGGGAGCACTTTAAATTGGAATTTTCAGTCACTTTAAGGTCCTTAATGCAACCAGGGTTCTAGCCAAGTTTCTAATTTCTCCTCTGGAAAGTATGTATTGGAATAGGATTTTTATTTTCTTGAATAAATTAAATTTTTATTTGTGTAAATGTAACTTTTCCTAAATTGGCTTCAATTGCAGATATAAATTGTATATTGCATACTTTCCTTTTTTTTCATTTAAAAATTAACAAAGCAAGACAACCTCACTGCAGAAAATCTGGGAAAAAGCAAGAAATATAAGTCATCCATAAACACACACACACACACACACACACACACACACACACACACACCTCTGTGCTATATTCTCGATGAACTCTTCAGCACTACCTTCCAGTTCACTAATTCTACCCTCTACCCCTTCAACTCTGTCTAGAGTTTATTCCATTTCCTGACATTCTTTCTTAAATTTATTTATCATTTTTAATTTATCCTAGAGGTAGCCCCATTCTCCCCTTTACCCAACTTATGTTTTAGTATAAATCATTGGAAAAAAATGATCACTTCTTTATCATATTGAGTTCTAAACATCCTTTGTCAGACTGGTTCACACAGATGATTTCAACTGGAATAAATCCACACTCCAGCTGTCTGTGTTCTTGCTCTCTCCGTTTGGCTCTTGCTTTCTCCCTCTCTGCCTGCATCCCAATCTAGTGGGTCTCAATAGCCTCCGGCAGAGGTTGGCATGAGCTTTGCTTAGTCTTATCCAATGATTGGGAAGCTCACCACTGTCTTAAGCTTCAAGGAAGGGAGGCTGGCTCCCACCTGCATTGCACAGGAAGCACTGGCTCCCACCTGCATTGCACAGGAAGCACTGGCTCTCTCCTGCATTGCACACGAAGCACTATTTGCTCCCATTGCTCCACAGAAACCAAACTCCAGCCACTCTTCCCTGATTCCAAACCCAGGGCCTGGGACTCACACCCCACTCAGCTCGAGACTTCATTTCAATGTACTGCTTTGACTTTCTGTTCCTATTTTGTTTTTGTGCCTGGTTTTATCTTTGTTTTCTCCTTATACTATTCTGTGATTTTGGAATAGAGGAGATACATCACAGTATGAACAGACTATGCCACTAATACCTTGGTTTCTTAGTTGACTTTTATGACTAAAGTACTGTGTTGCACCTGTCACTTTTGATTATTCACTCTGCCAAGGAATCACCAGACTCAAGACTTTCCTCCTCATTTCAGTCTCCCCACCTGGATCCTCTACTTTTCACCTTCAGTCCTCCTTTCTTGGAGTATTTTCTCCATGTGAGATCCCGTCAATCCTCTGCTTTTAGTTTCCACCGATACTTGTTGACTCCTAACTCTGCATCAGCACCCCAGATTTCTTCCCCCACGAAATCCAGGCTATCAGAGGTAGCAAGTGGTATCAGTTATTAAACTCAGTTAACCAAGCAGAGTTAATAATAAGATCTGATAATAACCCTGGATCACCCCTCCCTCATCACCCACATGTAATCAATCACGACATCCTAACTCTCATTACCTGAACCAGGTAACTGTCCTGGTTCAGATCCTTGTCAACTCTGGCCTGGACTGTCGTCAGTAGCCTCAACTGGTACCTCCATGTGCATCTCTTTTCTGTCCTATCTCACTTCCGAAATGACATCAGAACAATACAGAAAAAAGTAAAGGTTCTTGGGCATGAAGATAAATCTATGAGCTAATTCATACCCATCTTTCCAGTTTTGCATTCTGCTATTCTCTGCCAAAGTACGTGTAGTTCTCAAATGTACCTTGCTGTTTTATATATTTATGCCTGTTTAGTATTTAACCACATTTCATAGCCAATTGTAAAATTGGGGGAAAACAATGCAATAAGCAAGTTAATGTATGCAAACCATCTCTGTGATTAAGAAGGGAGTCTAGTGTTTTTATTTTGTAGTCAATGCTTTAATGCCCCAAATTTCTAGGCAGAAGACTCCTCAAAACTAAGAAAGACAGAATGTGATTTGGGTATAGTAAACTGGACACATAAATATCAACCATTTAAAGTGGGAGATCTTGAAGGTGCTTTTTATTCCCTTACCACTGAACGTTACCATTGAGACTGAGATGCAGATCTTTCTGATACCCCTTTACATTGTATCCTCATCTTCTCTGTATGCATATTTGCCTGACTAGCCTTAAGCTCCTGACAAGGCTTGGGTCTGATCTTCCTTCCTATCTCCAAAGTCCATTTCAAAGTCTGGTAGACAAAATGCACACAACAAATAAATGTTAATTGTTTGAATGCACAACCAAAGGAGTTCTAAAACTAAATTCTTGAGAAATCACAAAATAGTTCTACCAAATGCTTAACAATGAAAGCGTTCCAGAATTGCATTTTAATGTTTTAAAACCAAGGCATGGAAAAGCACTCTCAAGAGGAATGACATAAAAAACTTGGGCTTCTTAATAAGTTCAATTTCCAAGTTCCATGCAATTTTTAAATCAACGTTGTTGATTATATTGAAAATTACAAAGTTCTAAGTTTGGTAAGTTACCTGACTACTCTAAGTAGACTAGGTACCTGGAAAGGAGAATTCAGAAGGGAAACACTAATTTTAAGAACGATAAAAAAAGACCCTGGTTGGTAGATTTCTTATTTTTCAACGGTGGAAACATTTTAACTAGGAAAATTAAGTTAGAATGGCATCTTACTGTTCCTGCCAATCAAACCTGCCAATATACTAAGGCCAGCCAACAGCTGAACATTCCTTTTATTATTGAAAACAGTGCAAGACAAATAGCAATCATCCCATGAAGGAATTAGAGCAGTAATTGCGATCCAATGTTTCCCAGTTTCAGCGGTATTTAAAAAATTAAATTCAAACTGGTGTGAATCACTACATTTCTAATACAATTTTAAAAAATTTTCTATATTTAAGTGTCTTCTAAGTTATTTATATAATGTAATCCTCCAGTATTATGTATCAAAATTAAATGATTTAAATAACCTAGGCCAAACTTTTTCAAACACCGAATCTATCCAGAAAGAATTCCACATTTCACCAGGAGAGGCCAAACACTATTACAATAAAACACGAACAAAAGTGGATGTCAGCAACTTCATGCTAAACATCTGTGTTACATTTCCATAGCAGAATGCTTCACATACACATTATAAACCATCATAAATCAAAACCGCACAAGACAAAAATAAAAACTTACAGCTCCTTTGCAGTAAAGTCGTAACTTCCCGGACGGGGTGCGAACAATCACCGACATTCTTTTCCTCGCGCTGAAAGGAAAAGGTTTTCCATAAGGTGTCGTCGTACCAAGAATATGCATCTGTGTGTTTGCTATGCCTCACATATTTTAATGCTCACACTGAACAAATAAATTCAACCAAATTACGGACCCTGTCCTTCCACACATACAAACCGTCCCCTGCGTGTGCAGTCGGGCACCCCTGAGAGTTACTTTATGGTTTTAAGGCGCCGCGGTGCCATCTGCTGCCCTGGAGGAATGATCTATCAAACGGCCCCTAGAGACCTGAGGAGGTAGTACCCACCAGGGTGGGGGAGGGTGCTGGCTCAGTGTGTTCAGATTTAAAAAACACCGAAGCCAGAATGTTTTAGGATGCATTGCCCGTTACAGCTGTTATTAAAATCAGAAATGATGACCAATTTTAAGTTCATGCCCCATCACACATAAAGGCAAACACTAGCACTTTATAACTGACTTAAACATTCACAACTACTGATTTTCAATAATTACTAGTGAGCCACTGCCATCGTGTAAAAAACGCAATTGACATCACAAAGCTAAGCTAATGAGCACAAACATTTTAACATTGTATTGGTGATATAAGCAGTTTAGGAAAAACCGTTAGTCAAATATGCAACATTTTCAAAGTATTAGCAAAAAGACAGCGAATAACACTGAACAGAACAAACGGGCCCAGCACTGGGTAGACTGGGCCTCATTTGGAACCGAGCGTGTCAAGGCCTTCTCTCCAAAAATGAACGGGGAAAAGGACTTCTCAAGGGCCTGTATCTATTTGTGTTGCCTTCGAATGCTCTGTCGCTAAAAAACTGGGACAGGTCCAACATAAAGCAGCAGGGAGATGCGGTGTGCTGGCACACAGTCAGGGCTTTCTCTCAGAAGTGCCTAGAAGCACTTAGTCTCCTCTTACCCCTCCTGCATTTCCACTGCACAGCGATGTTTTGGTCAATGACGGGCCGCACAGATAAAGGTGGCCCCGCAAGATTACCACGGAGCGGAACATTCCCACGCCCTCTGAATCCATCCCAGTGCCGCAGTGCGCCGCTCACGTGCTCGTGGTGATGCTGGTGTGCACACACCGACCGCGCCGCCAGTAGGAAAGTGCAGCGCGTGCGATTGTGTTGGGTGCAGAATGCTGCATCGTGAGAGCAGAAGGCCGTGTGTATGTGTTTGCCACGGTCTACCCTTCATAGTCATTTCAGAGCGCACTCTTTCTCCTCGCTAAAAGCGTTTGTTGTAAACCACAGGAGGTGTCACACCAGCGGCAGGCTCCTCCATCCCGTGTTTGCTGCGTCCCTTGACCGGTCATTTTCTCTTGTGCTTGATTTAATCTCGCGCTGTTTCGCTCTTCACCGGCCCTGAGCACTCGCACGGAGATGAAATCGCCACTGAGGCGCTTTCAGAGCACATCCCGATTGTGAAGTGGCGACTGGCTGTGTCACTCTGATCTCCTCTGATCTCCTTCCCTGTTCGTTAGGAAAATATCTGCCTGGGCCCTTTGTCATGGCATCTGCGTATTCCGTCTCAGCCCTTCTTTTTTTATTTATTGAATTTATTGGGGTGATATTAGTTAACAAAATTATATGTTTCAGGGGTACAATTCTGTCATATATCATCTCTATGTTGTATTGTGTGTTCACCACCCCAGGCTCCTTCCACCACCATTTATCCCATTTTCCACTCGCCTGCCTCCCCCACCCCTGCCCCCTCTGGTGAGCACCTACTGTTGTCTGTGAGGTATTTTCCTTTCTTTTTTTCCTCGTAATTCCCTCCCCTCCCCTTCTGACAGCTGTCAGTCTGTTATATGCATCTGTGAGTCTGTTTCTATTTTGTTTGTTAGTTTATTTTGTTCATTAGATTTCACATGTAAGTGGAATCATATTTTATGTGTCTTTATCTGACTGGCTTACTTTACTTAGTGTAATACCCTGCAGGTCCCATGCTGTCTCAAGAGGTAAGATTTTCTTTTATCTCAGCCCTTCTTGCTCTATGTCTTTCTTAATCCAGCTTTTATGACACAGTCCCAAACTCATCAACTTTTTCTCCTCTCTTGGCAAAACCCCCAACTCCTGGGTGAATGGGACCCTTTCTGTGGTACAGCAGAGTACGCGGACATTGCTGGAGACAAGCCACCCAGCCACAGCGATTAGTAAATACACGACACCAGAGTCAATGGCTCCGCACGGCCCAGTAACCCGCTAGATCTTTCTGACAAGCCTGTTCTCCCCTCTGCAGCACCACGAGCACCTTCTCCATCCTCCAAGTCTCCAGTGCACCCTCGTCACTCCAGAGCCTTTGAATTTTTGCACTTCACCTTGAAGAAAGCCCCAGACAGGAAAGCCCTATTCTCTCGGCCATTAAAACCCACCCACACATTTATGTACTGTGCACCCTCCTCTCTGTCTTTTTTGAAACAATGGAGGAAATGCTTCTTTTCCTATCAGGGACCTTCCTTTCCATTGTGGTGTGAGCCTCCTCGCACCCCACTTTCTTCGTGGCCTCACTCCTGAGGTTATGGCGTCGTCTCCTCAATCTTCATCCTCTCCTTCTAGGACAGATTCTTCTCATCAATATTTAAACGTGGTCGATTCTCTCCCTACAAACCTCCCCCAGACAGACCCCCCCAATTGAACTGCATCCCCTTTCCACAGCTCAACTTCTTAACAGAACTGCTAGACACACTGTCTTCACCTATCTCCCTTCCTCCCCTTCCCACTGCCCTCGCTCCTCACCCCTGCCCGGAATGGCTCAAGCCGACACCCGCTTTCAGCCTTCCTCTTACCCGACTCTGCAGCAGTTTCCGACCCAGAGGACCACTGTCTCCCCGAAATCATCCTCTTCTCTGGGCTCTGTGTCATTTTTCTCTACTCTTACCACAAAGCAGTCTCTTTGCCAATTCCTCTTCTTCTAATCAACCCTTAAAAGTTAGAGTTACTCACGGCTCAATCCTCAGCCTTTCTTGTCTCCCTCGCTCTGTACTTTATATCCAGGAGACCCAACCCATCTTCATGGCTTTAGGTACCATTTACAGGCCCGTGACTACAGAACGTGTATTTCATCCAGGCCACTGTACCCAACTGCCTATCCTGACCCCTCCTTTCTGTGTCTCACAGGCATCTAAAACTCCATTCAAGCATCTCATCCTCCACATCTGTACCTAATCCCATGTCTTCCATCTGTGTAAACAGTACCTCTATCGACCCAGCTATTCATGCGGAGGCGCTTACCCCTCCCTCCTTTCTCCTTCCATATCCAATCCATCCCCAGTGCCCCTGACATCCCTCAAGGCATGCGGATTCTATCAACTTCACTTTATTTTCACTACTGCCATCCTAGTCTAAACCATTAATGTCTTTCACAGCCTGTTTTAATACCATCTTGCTCACTTTTTTCACTCTCACCCTGAAGCCCGCCCCCATCACGGCACTTTGAAAAAGCTTAGACTCCTGACCATGCTATATTTTTCTCCTTGGCACTTACACTTAGCATAGGGCTTCTCAGTACAGGTTAATAAAGAGACACATCCACATGCTAATTGATATCCTATTTATAGTACTTTATAGATATAGTACAAGGAGGCTTAGGAACAGTAGTCACTAGTCACTTTGACATGAACAGGAAAAGACATGGAGGACCCACTCTAGGAATGCTCTGTTACAGCTGCTCATCCAAGTTCTCATGCATTTTCCCTTGAGCCTTTCAGTACATTTGAGTCAAGAAAACAATGCTCAAATAATAAATTAGACAGGGCCCATTACTTTTGATACTAACCACTGGCATGTGGTCACTCTCAACCAACACAGCAACCGAAGTTGGCAGAGAGAAGGAAAGACCTTTTCTAGTCCGTGTACCTGTGTGCCTGAGGAAGGAGTGAGCTCAGGAAAAAGGTGGACACTTATTTCACCTGAACAGCAGCATTGCTCCCTGCCCGGGGCCTTAAAGAAACTTTGAAGTGTCTTGTGAATGGTGAAGCAAACTTCAGAGACCTTCCTGTCTGCAGCCTATTTGCCCGAAGAATGTAGGTCAGTTGGGAAACTACATAGTCATGTGGGAATAAAATGTCTAACACTCACATAGATACCACTGGTTATAACAGAAGGCCTCTGTTATTTGGCTTAAAAGAAATAAACTGAGTAGAATAATCTCTTTACTTTCTGCTCTTTCCTACCACATAGTAACTGGTTTTATAGCTAACAGAGAGACAGATATGGTTTCCAGAATCCCAAAGACAATTAGATATAATGAGCACGTAATTAGAAGGGGGGGTTCCTAACTCTGATTCATCTCCACTCCACATAAATCTTGGCCCTTCCAAGTACAACAGTGTTTCCAGACCATTAGCTGTACGACCCCTGGTCCTATACCCTACGGCTGGGACGCAGACAGACATGTTGAAACACAGTTTCACAGGGTCTTCAGGAATCGTATCTTGCAGCATTCTGAAGGAAGCTGTTTCTGATTTATCTACTATGAAAATTAAAAACTGTACTGAAGATTTTAAATTAACATTTTGTCTACATAAATTTAGTTAAATAAAAGAAAGCTACTTTCTTACGTATTTAAGGGGAACCAGTAACAACAGACGGAAATTTATCTCACACACACAAACCACAGAGCCGACGTCTTACCTGGTGAACTCCAGCACATTGAGCAACTCGTATCTTTCCTCTTGCCCCAGCTGTGAGGAAAAGGAATACGTGATTACATAAAGGTGCAAATATCTTTGGCTTCTTGAAGTAAATCTTAGTCATGAAAAAATTTTAAAGATTTTATATATTTATTTTTAGAAGAGGGGAAAGGAGGCAGAAAGAGAGGGGGTGGCCCATCAATGTGAGAGAGAACCGTTGGTCAGTTGCCCCTCAGATGCGTCCAGAATGGGGACGGAACAGGTATCCCAGACGTGTGTCCTGACCGGGAATCCAACCAGCAACCTTCCGCTCAGGGCAGCCATGGAATTTTAATGTAAAATAAATGTCAATACCAACAAATCGTCCTTTTTGAAATCTCTTTTTATTGAACTTACTAACTTTCAGGTTAAGATGGAAACCTGGACATTTATTCACATTTAATTTTCATCCTTCCCAAAGCCCCACTAAAATGACAGCAAACACTTAAAAATAAAGTGCCTTGTAAGGGCAGGAAAGAGACAATAAGAAAAGAGACAATAGCACCCAACACTTGAAAGAGATCAATGAGTGGAATCTTACTTAGCGGACATAAGAAGGTCAAATGCTATAGTAACCGTGGGAAAGCTGAAAGCCAAGCCGATTTGCACCACACCATCCTTAAAGGCATAAGGAGGTGAAATACCAGATAGATCCAGAATTGTGAGGTAGAAGGAGGGGCCTAAAATGGGGAGCACTGGGTAGGAGCTACTTGAAAAGCAGCTCTCTGCACTGGCCCTTCATGCACATTGGTGGAAGACCAGGGGTAAAACAGAGGCTCATTTGTCCAGAAGTTGACTATTTTTCAGTTGGCGATATGGGATCATTATAGTGATGCTAAATGCTGGGTCTCAGTGCCCCAATCTGCTCAGCTCCCTCCATTGTGGCAGCCAGATCCTTCCAGGAAGAAATTGGAAGGTTACTCTCTGGGGAATCCAACAAGCCCAAGAAAAGACCGAAAGGTACAGACATCACAACTACCCAAACTAATCCCAGTAGAGCTCCCACCGTGCAGCTCATTGTTAGCACCCTCGTATTCTCAGAATTGCCACATCAGCTTCCAAGTTCTTCATTCCTTTTTTTTTTTTTAGATTCCATTTATTTATTTTTAGAGGAGAAGGGAGGGAGAAAGGCAGGGAGAGAAACATTGATGTTAAGAGAGAAAGACTAATTGGTTGCCTCTGGCAGGCGCCCCAACTGGGAATCGAATCAATTGAGCCACACGGATCAGAGCAAGTTCCTCATTCTTAACCAAGAGAATCCCAAAGATGAATAGACATCTAAGGAAAGCTTGTTGACATGAAACACAGACACCCAAAACAAATGGATCGAAGCAATTTGGAGGAAAGAGAATTCAAAAGCACAACTTGGCGGTGGCCCATGGAGTTTCAGGTTCTGGGTCTCCTGATGGGCGTGGGTGGGTGGGTGGGGCTGGAGAGCATGCCCTGGGGGCCTCTTCACTTGGTTTCAACAAGAGACTAGTGGTCGACAGACCATTAGGGGGCCACATGCTTCATAGGGGACACTTTCTGTTCTGTCATTGTAGCTGCACTGCTGTGGCTTCCTGATGGCAGAAAACTGTTTGCAGTTTTATGCCCTTGAAAATATTGCTGCATTAGTGAGTATATGCTTTTCAATGGGATCCACGAAGCACGTTGCAAACAATAAGCTTGCTTGTAGCCATTCCTACGTTTTTGTGATTGCTGTTTATAGCTTGTGTGCTGCTCTTTGGGGGCATACGAGAGGGTTGGCCTTACATTCTACACCTTGCAGTTCTTGTCAGAGACCTAGTATAGTCTATCATTTACCACACACAAGGCTCGTTTCTCCCAAGTAGGAAATGAGAAACTTTGAGAAAGAACATTTAAAAGTCAGTGTTTGATTTTTGGCGAAGTACGCTTTTTCCAAAATGATAATTACCGCAAAAGAAAAAAAAATACTGACACTGTGATAGTTTACATATACTCCCATTTCATATTCTCGTAAAAACTACTGTTTAATTAAATTGTTATGTTTGTAAATTTATTATTTTTATGTAAATTTCATTAAAAATAAAAACTTCAAAAAAACCAATCATTACTCCTCTCAGAGAAGTAACACAGTATGACATGCATAAAACAAAAACAGGATACCAGGAAATAAGAAATATTGAAAGGACACACAGAAGTCTGGAAGTCAAAAACATGAGCGCAAAAATAAAAAATCTCAATAGAAGGGTAGGAAGACAAAGCTGAGGAAAACTTCCAAAAAGTAGAATGAAAAGGCAAAGACATGAAAAGTTGGAGAGAAAAGTTTAAAGATCAATTCAAGAATTCTAAGGAGAGAGCAGAGCAAAAAGAGGGAAGGGAACTGTAATCATTCAAGAAAATTTCCCAGAACTGCAGGACAGCACATCAATTTCCAAACGGAAAAGGGTTTACCCAGTGCTCAGTACACTGGGTGAAAATATTCCCATGGAGGCACACGATCATAAAATTTCAAAACTCTGAGGACAAAGAAGATCTGTCAACCTTCCAGACAGGGGGTGAGGGGCAAGTCACAGAAGATGTGGAATCAGAATGGGCTCTTTTTTCTCAGTTAGGTGTCCTGGAAGCCAGAAGATAGTAAAGCAATCAAAATGCTTAAGGAAAATGATTTCCGCCCTGGAATTCTATTTTCAGCCAGACTATCAACTGTTAAGTACAATGGTAGGGCAAAAAATGTTTAGACTTGAAAGGACTAGCAAATGGACTAATGAATAATTCCCCGTGCACCATTTCTCAGGAAGCCACTGACGAATGTGCTCCACAAAACAAAAGAGTAAACCAAGAACCAGGAAGACGTGGGATTTAGGAAACAAGATCTAACACAGGATGAAGGTAAAGGAAGTCCCCAGGAAGACAGGACAGGGATTCCTGTGTGACAAATGTGAAGACTGTGTGAACTGTCAACCAGGATATGGCAGAGCCTGAGGGTCAGGAGCTGGGTCTGCTGACGGCTGTCACTGCCGTGTCCTCTGCTTCTGTGACAACTTTTTAACCAGACAAAACTCACAAAACAGGTGCTCCACCAAAACAAGGGAGCTCACTAAGAAAGAAGATGTGAGATTCAGGAAATAGTACTAAACCTGAGAAAATCTAAAGGAAGTTCAAATGCCAGAGAAGCACACCTTACAATGAAACTGGCCCAGACCAAGTTGAGCAGAGGACTTCAAGAAGGATGTCTCACAAATACAATTGCTGACTACAGATTAGCGGATAAGGGTGTACTAAGGTATGGAGACAATTACTAATAGGTAGAATAAATGAAGGAATTGAAAGAATACAGGAATTATCTTTAAAAAGTAAAGAAAATTATCTTCAGGAAATAATTTTATGTCAGGAAACAAAATTAAAATAAGAAAATAATCACTGCATACAACAATGTTCAGCTATGAATATTACTATAGGCATTAATCATATAAACACTAAATAATGATTCTTTAGTGAGATATAATGTATGTACAATAAAGTACATATTCCTTAAATGGTCAAGGAAAATTGTATAGCCTGACAAAGGTATACTTGGTGAGATCACCGTCCCAATCACAATGTAGAATATTCTCATCACCCCGTAAATTTCTTTGCGCCCTTTTCCCATCAATCTGCTCCCTGACCCTGAGGCAACCACTCTTCAGAATTCTATCACCACAAATCACTTTTGCATGATCTCGAGCTGCATATGAATGAAATTAGAGTAGGCGCTCTTCTGTGCCTGCTTTCTTTTGTCTGTTCAACAGAACGTTTCTGAGACGTATCCAAACTACTGATGAATCAATAACTCATTCCTTTTTCTCATTTAGATACTCTATTGGATGAGTATATCACAGTCCGTTTACTCACTGTCCTATGCATGGACGTTTGGTTTGCTTCCAGTTTCCGGCTACCGGGAAGAAAGCTGCTACGAGCATTCCATTACACATTTGTTTTGTGGACCTAAGCTCTAATGTTTCCTGGTTAACTACGAGTACAATTGCTGGGCCAGGTGCAAGCTTACCTGTATTAGAAAACCCTAAAAGTTTTCCCAAAGGGATTACATCATGTTACATGTCTCCTAGCAATACCTGGGTGCTCCAGTTGCTCTATATTCCCATTAACGGTTGGTGCAATGTTTGTAATTTTAGTCTTTCGGTGGCATGTAGTGGTACCTCTTTGTGGTTTTAATTTGCATTTCCCTGATGACTAACTCTGTTTTTCATGTGTACATGGGCCATTCATGTATCTTCTTTTGAGAAATGTTTGTTCAAGTCTTTTGCCCGTTTTAAAAACTGAATCTGAATACTTGTTTAACCCAAAATTATAATATAATTATAATAATATTGGGAAGGCATGGTGGTGGGTCCAGAGATATAAATCCTCATTCCTCATTTGACATAATAAAACAGAGTCAGTAGACATGTCTGAAATTGAAGCATCAGAACATAGAGCATCAATCACACGTATCTTTTGGAAAACATGAGATGTACAAATGCCTGAAGGAAGAGTTAAAGAGCAGAAAGTGGTTGCTTCCGCAGAGGGGAACTGCAGCAGAGAAGCTGGATTTCATTACGAGCCATTCGGTATTATTGTATCTTTGAAGCTATGTGTATGTTTACTTTGATGAAAAAATGACTGGGAAATAACTTACTGAATCTATAATCACCGAGTCAGGTGTCCGTCCAGTGAAAACAAAATTCAACTGCTTGGCTGCTCTGACCAAGGCTCCCTCATCTGTTTTGGGAAAGCAGGAGAAAGCAAATACATGGTGAGATGAAAACGGTCCCCAGTGCAAGAGGAACACACTGCTGTAATACAACGTGCTGTTTAACTTTTAAGGAACTAAAATTGTTTTTTTTTTTCTGGCTCCTGTTCTTGAAACCCCCGTCTTTTAAAATTCTATGACAATGCCAAAGGAATGAGTAGAATAATCTGAAGAACCTGAGATAGTGACAGACCCCAGAGTCATATTTCTGAAGGTGAAGTCACACTGTTATTCATACCCAAGAAGGAAAATTTACATGTACCCCTTGGTCCAGTATATTTTCTAGAAAACTTTTCTCAAAAATGAATGAAACGCAACTAACTGCTTTCTTACATTTTATGTTTTTCCTCCTAAAATGTTCATCACAGAAAAACTAATACTACGAATTGAGACTTCAATTGAAATGGATATAAATGAGTCGACGCTTTATTTTATCCTATATTACTGTCATCACCACATGACATCAAACCTTGTTGCTGAGGGTGGGGTGTGGGATAAGAGTGCATTCACATAGTTTCTATCCCAACGATAGGACATGTAACAATCTCATAAGGAACACGGTACACTCTACAAGGTCACGGATACTGGCTTAGAATACAGTTTAAAATACTTATAACAAAGTTCTCCAAAGTGTGTTCCTTCTTTCCTAAAATCTTACAATAACTGAATTGATTATATATCCAATTTTACATTGAGAACAAGTCTAAAATTAAGCCTAAGATTAAATACTGCTAACTGTGCTAATAAATTATTTTATGGAATCCCTTCAAATGTGTAAACTGTCCTTATCCCAATCAATCACAACAAGCTCCTTGATTATCATTCCCAGAAAGGAAAGCAAAGTCAGTGTCCTGAAACTCACGCCATTCAGGCAAACAGAGCTTCCTTTCCCTGGCCGCTTATGTGCAAAAACAGTTTTTGACTAAGCTTTCTGTAAAAAAGGGAAAACTTACTATGTGCATATAAAAAAGTAATTTTCACTTCTGTGAATTTTGTTATTCAAATTTCTGTCTAATTATGTCATCTACCAAAAATTACATATTCAAAGTTTTATATTTTGACATATAGAAAGAAATATTTAAATATGAAAACCAAGTCTTTTCTAATTAGTAAATACATTTTTTAACTAAAAAACATAAGTAGCTTTGTGTAGTGGCAGGACCATATAGCCAATGAGGTTTATCTGAGGCGCAATTGTTGCTAATTGAAAAACATAAGTACGTTATTTTACTTTTTTAAAATTAAATCGATTTTTTTCTTGACAATCTCAAATTTCAGAACAATTTTCCACTGAAAAAAATACATTGCAATTGCTTCATTTGTACCTGGAGATGCTGCTTGATAAATAATCTTATCGCCTTCTCGCTCTGGTACTGCTGTGTGACAAACTGCCATCATTGTCAGAAATTCACATATTATCGGTGCAGTTGGCTGTGAGAAATACACATACGTGAGGCCTCTCCCTTTAAACATTTTGACACTAATGAAAGCAATATTACTTCATGTCTATCAAGAGTGTAGCTGTTAAACATTGTGGGTGTGAGGTTATAGCTTAGAAGACATCTATTATGAAGAAAATATATTTTAAACTAAAATTTTCAATCTCACATTCTTTCATTGACTTTTAAACACTTATATGAGACAACTCTGTGTTATTAAATAGAAACAGTGCAGTGAAAAAGGTTGATATGGTCAAGTACTATACTCGGAAGACAGAAGAGAAATTCTAAAATGTTCATTTACCTGTTCTAATTCCTGATCGGATTTAAAGTTTAGGCATTCCAATCTACTGCGGTTCACTATTTGGGGTTGGGGTGATGATGGCAGGGGATTGCTCTGTACTGCCTCGTCCCTCCCCTCTCCAAAAGCGTCAACCTTAACCGGACTCGTTTCACCAAATAGAGAAATGACTGAGCAATTCCTACACACAATGGGCTCATACAGCCGGAGGAAGACGTAAAAGTGGATTCGTTCTGTAAGGAGCTTAGAGTGTACGGAGACAAGACGCCAGAGCTCTTAAAGTCAACATCTGCCTGTCTGGCTTCCGATGAAGAAAAGTGTCATTCAAATTAAAAATAAAAATATTTCTCTAGCTGTTGGACAGAAAACAAAACAAAACGAAAAAGAAGTGATAACAAAACGAAATCAAACATTATTCGAGAAAACTGCGTTCAGGCTACAGTCGTAGACAACGGAGACACGGCCCCTGCCTTGTGAAACTTCGACTTAGGGGGAGAACAGAGCACAGATAAACATACACGTAACGCTCATTTAGAGAGGGACAAAGGGCTACAAAGAAGAGAACGTGCAAATGCACATAATGTGACTTGAGTGAGTCTGTGATTGTTTTCGAGATAATGTTATATTTGAGCTGATGAGGTTTTAGCCTCATGAGACACTGAGCAGAGACTTTCCCCATCAAGCAGGAAGCAAAGATGACTGGAAAGATCTTAAAAAAGGAAATAAAGAAACGTGTTTGAGAGCATAAAGGAAGGCTAATGTGAGGAGAAAGGAGGGAAGAGTGGCTCCGAGTGAGGTTCGTGACTTAGGCTGGGGCCAGATTGTGTAATTTCTTAAGTTCATAGGGAAGCCAGCGAATGGTTTACCACAGGGCAGTGATGGGACTTGATTTCTACTTGCATCGCCGCAGTTGTCTTGTGCAGCAAGAACCGAAAGGGAGTAAAGAGGGAAACAAGGAGAGTGGTTAGGAGGCATTACGGTAACTCACGCAGGAGATGCTGGTTGTCTGCACTTGGGTAGTGAAAGTGACAGTGAAGTGAAGGTGACATTTAGGATATATTCTGGAAGTCAGTATGGACAAGGACTTGGTGACTATTGATCTGGAGACGGAGGGAGAAGGACGTATCAAAAGCAAACTTTAAGTCCCTAGAAAGAGTAGTAAGATAGGATATGGTGTAACTCGCTAAACCTGAGAACACAAGAGGGAAGAGGAGGTCTGGGTTTAGGTTTTGTGGATCCTGCAGCTAATACATGGTTGAGGGCTCTCTTATGAAAAGAGGGCAACAAAAACACCCATATGAAGACACTGCTGGAGCTCCACCCAGGGGCACGGGTGGTAGGTCCACCTGCACTTCAGAGAGAGCATGATTTGGGTAATGAGTATGAGTTCCAGTTTTCACATATTGAGCTTGAAGCAATTGTGAGAACAAGTTCTGGGGTTTAACCTCCAGGAAACCCTATCACTTGATCTGATGAAATTTTAATGTGTCAGTAACTTCATAAAGATGTCCACCATTCTTACTTTATAGACATTCCCTGGCCTATCATTCTAATGGGGTAATTCATTTCCATAGATATTTCGAAATTGTTAACAGTGAATCATTTCAAACAGGGTTCTAATATTATTTAACATAAAACATTTTGAAAAGATAGAATATTGATAATGATAATATTTAAACTAAATAACTAATAATCATGAATCATTGTTGACCAAGAAAAAAATAGCAATAGAGTTTTGAAGTCCAGGAAGCTCAGAGAGTCCCAAAGAAGTTGGACCCAAGGAAGCACACACCAAGGCACATCATAATTACATTACCTAAGATCAAAGAGAAGGAAAGAATTTTAAAAGCAGCAAGAGAAAAGAAGACAGTTACCTACAAAGGAGTTCCCATAAGACTATCAGCTGATTTCACAAAGGAAACCTTACAGGTAAGAAGGGGCTGGAAAGAAGTATTCGAAGTCATGAAAGGCAAGAACCTACATCCAAGATTACTGTATCCAGCAAAGCTATCATTTAGAATGGAAGGGCAGATAAGGTGCTTCCCCAGATAAGGTAAAGCTAAAGTTCATCATCACCAAGCCCTTATTATGTGAAATGCTAAAGGGACTTATCTAAGAAAAAGAAGATCAAAAATATGAACAGTAAAGTGACAACAAACTCACAACTATCAACAAATGACCTAAGGAAAAAAAACCTAAGCAAACAACCAGAACAGGAACAGAATCACACGTACGGAGATCACAAGGAGTGTTATCAGTGGTTGCAGGGAGAATGGGGGCAAAGCTGGAGGGAATAAGAAGCACAAATGGTAGGTACAAAATAGACAGGGGGAGTTAAGAATAGTATAGGAAATGGAGAAGCCAAAGAACTTATATGTACGACCCATGGACATGAACTAAGGGAGGATAATGGGAGTAGGAGGTGGGGTGCAGTACAGAGAGGAACAAAGGGGAGAAAAATGGGACAACTGTAATAGCATAATCAATAAAATATATTAAAAAATAATAAAAAAGAAAACTATTAAAATAGTTATAAAACTAAAAAATAAACATGGGAGATAATTCAGAGAAATGCTCATTTGTTTTTACTCATTAATTGGAATATAATGATTTTATGTCACTTACATGATTATTTTGGAGATTTTCCAGCAGTGATGAATCACTAAATGTTTTTTCATCTCCAAACTGTGAGCTCTGCCTAAAGGGGAAAAATGGAAAGAACATGATTTATTTATAGCAGCTCACTAATCTATTTGTAACTTTTAAAATATGTCATTATGCCTGCAAACACCCCTAATAGATTAAATGTAATTTAGATTACATTACTGAATAAGACATCACAGATATCATGATTAAATCGTAAATGTTTTTAAGCATTGTAAAATGTGACAGACTTTTGTAGTGTAATGAAAATGGTATTTTATAGTTCATTTTCCTAGAGTGAAATTACATTATAGTCACATGAAGTTTTAAAAAATTAATTTTTAAAAAATGTACCAGAACTGCTAATATACGTGGAATTTAATTTCTTCTAATTCTATTATTTTTTTGTTTTAAGAATTCTGAGAATAGAGTTATTATTAAAAACAATATTGATTAACACTTTTATCATTGCCTATATCTTTATTTGTAGTACCTAAGAATAATGATTATCATATGAAACATAAAAATATGAATGAACTGTTTGTATTTTTTATCATCACTAACGAATGTCTGATATACTTACACACACATCACATTTGTCTGTGTATGGAGGAGTACAAATCATAAAAGTGTATGGCATTCTTTGGTGTGGCGGCTGCCTTCAGATCCGCAAATGCATTACGTACTTCAGAAGGAACAACTGGAGTCAGAACTGCCTCTGCAATCTAGCTATCATTAATTTCATGAAAATGCAACTTAGTATAAAAATGTTGAGATTCAAAGGAAGAGCAAAAGCCATTTAAGTGGAAATAATCAAACCCAAAGGTTTGCAATAGTCAGTGAAAGTATATAGATATAGGCTTTTGTGCACTGAAGCAAATTTCAGAATTAATTCACTGAGGGGAAAAATAGGTTTGCTATTAAATGACTGTAATCCAGAAAGATTTTAACCACAACTTTTACAGGTTACAAAGAGCATCATCAAGGCCACTGTGCCACATATCAGGAGTTTCATATTTGAAAGCCAGCAGTGTAAAAGGAAGGAAGAATCACTGAAGAAAAAAGGAATTGGAAATAATCGAATGTACCCTACACCCTCAATGACATACTCTTCCCATAAAACAAAGAAGTGAGTTAGATGTTTATAATAAAGTAGATCTTTACTAACATGTACTAGTTTAGAATTCTCAAAACATCCCTGGGAAGCAGAATAAACACATTATTATTGTTATTCCTTCTCCTTCTCTAGGTTTAAAGACAGAGAGGAAAATCCAGTAATTTTTAAAGGACATTAACAGGCAAGCCAAACAACTTAGCATACATGTCTCCTCAAAATACTACCACTTCTTAAAAATAGTTTACTACTTGGTGTTCCATAAACACTTCCTATTATTAAAATGTATTCATTAATTGTTCTTACTTATACTTTTCTACTTATTTGTTAGATAAATTGAAATGTCAAAGGATATTCACAATAACATCTTGCCGATGGAGGACTATTTTTCTTTTCAAAGAATTCCAGCTGAAAGTCATTAAAAATCTCAAGATATGATTTATTAATCTCACCAGCAATTCTTTCATTTTACATATTACAGCTACCATAATTGATAAAACTTTCAAATGTATTTACAACAAATAACACTAACTGTGCAACTGAAATATTGACATAGACACATCGCATCCTTCTTTCACCAAAGGTAGCTTCCACCATGAAGAACTCTTCTTCCGGAAAGGGGCTTCCTTTCCAAGATCATAAAACCATAAACAACTCATCTACTAATTACCTGGCCTAGGTTGGTTGGATAATTCAGGCACAGAGCTCTTACCACCCTCTCTAAAATCTTATAAGACATTCACTTTTAGTAAATGTCAACAGGTAAAGCTAGGAAATGCCTGTCATTTCAAAGAAAAAACTACATTAAAAGTACAAGTAATACTGTTATAAACAATGAGTTGACAAAACTACATGAATTTGCAAACTGCTCACAAATAAAAATGCAAGCCAACATCAGCGTTTTGTTAAATTTTTCCATGGAAATTTTCAAGTGGCACTTTGCTCACCAGGAGACAAAGAAATGATGGTGTTTTGCAAGAAGCAATGAGGCAGGGGGTGGAACATTAAGGAGGGCGACGAAGCAGGTGGCCCACAACGTCGTATCATTTGCAGCTCCCTGCAGCTTAATTTAAAAGCTATGAAGCATTGTAAATAATTATTTTCTGATCATACAAAAATGAAGAGTCCCCATAGCAATAAAAGTTAACAGAAAATTCAGAATGCATAGGGCTTAATTGGTATTAGCTATTTTCATATATGACAGTATGGACTATGACATTTTTTAAAACTCAAAATTTATGCCAATGAGAGTTATCAGAAAAAAGAAAATCAAGTTGGACCAAAACTTTTCACCTTAAACCAAAATAAACTTCAGATGGATGAACACGCTAATAAAAGTATTAAAGACATGAAAAAATTAAGAAAAAAATTCCGAGTAGAAAGTGCCTAATGTATCACACATAATTCAGAAAAAAACAAATATAAATGTGACTGCATAAAGCTAAGCCATTTTTGCAGAGTAAAACCTACTGCAAAGTCAAAGGCAATGACAAATTAGGAAATGTTATTTTCAACTCATATGTGGAAGGGTAATATTCGTAAAATAAAAAGAACTCAGAAATCAGCCCTGGCTGCTGTGGCTCAGTGGATTGAGTGCCAGACTGCAAACCTAAGGGTCACCAGTTTGATTCCCCATCAGGGCACATGCCTGGGTTTGCAGGCCAGGTCCCCAGTAAGGATTGTTCTAGAGGTAACCACACAATGATGTTTCTCTCCCTCTCTTTCTCCCTCCCTTCCCCTCTCCCTAAAAATAAATAAATAAATATTTTTTAAAAAGAACTCAGAAATCAATAAGAAAAAGATCAACAATGAGCAGAACAATGAGCAAAGGATATAAACACACTTCATACAGAAGGGAATATAATTGGCTTTAAATATAAGTTCAACTTTATCCCCAAAATGAGAGAAATGAAATTTAAGTAAGATAGAAATAAAGGTTGGAGTACACTGTGTGGTCCTGATTATGGAAAAAGTTAAATCATATCTCACCGGTGAGAATGAAAATGGGTTCAGCTTCTACAAAGGGCAATCGGGCAATTTCTATTGACATTCAAAATGCATGTATCCTATGAGCCAGTTTTCAGTTCTGGGAATTTATACTAATTATCCACCTGGTGCAAAATGCTGTATGTATTCATTATTTGCAGCATATATTAATAGCAAAATATCAGACATAACCCAAGTCCAGTAGGGATGTCGCTTTAACATAACATCTGTTATGTGTTAGTACATCCACATAACAGAATACTATACAAAAAGTGGGTAGCTATTCACGGAATATGGACAAATCTCAAAGATGCACGGTCAAAAGAAAATCTGGTACAAATCTGTGCAATATGACTCACTTGCTATAAAAATACAATAGAAAAAGTACATGCACGCATGGATCTGGAAGAAGACACCTGGAATCGGTTACATTGGCTGCCTTCAGGAGGGGAAAGGGAGGGATCTGAGACCAGGAAGGCGGGAAAGCCTCTCCCTCTGTACACCCTGAGTGTGTAACATGTTAATGCACTGTGAGCTTAGAAAGTAAATCACATTTAAATTAAAAACAGGAACAAAACCCGTGTTAGCCACCTGAAATATAGACCCCCCCTACGTATACGTTAAATGTATATATTACACACCTACACACAATACACGCACGCACACAGGAAGACAAAAGGCAGTGTGATTGTAAAGCACTTAATTTTTTAAAGGATCTGCCTCCTGCTTTTGAATGGCTCTCCTGGTTCCAAATCAAAATTCCTTCGAGGGAGACTTAATTTTTACAAATAAATTTGTTATTCAGAGACAGGTCCGCTAACGTTCAAGAATATGAACAAGTGCTTGGATCCAATACTATTTTTGTTGGACAATGGTTTTATCCGAAGTAATGAGACCTGCTTTTCCATGTGGCTCGAAGTGTCTCCAAAGGCAATCACAAAAGAGGGGCTCGGAAACACTCGCTGAAACAGCTGCCTCCCTGGAATACATGAATTACCCGTCAAACTGACTACTCGGAAGACTAACACTAATGTGGATGCGCTAGATCTCATTATTACGCGGTCACACCTGGAAAAATGTTTTAGTGAGCCTAGCTGTTACAGCAAAATAAAGAAATACCTCTCATTACCTACATAATTATATGACAGAATGAAATGAGAAAATAAAGGAGACCAGAAAATAGCATTATCCAATGATAATACAAAAAATCATGAAATAAATGACTAAGCACAGAACACTTGAAGGTAATTTTTTCTGGAGAATTACCCTCACTGGCATTAACTTAAAAAAATAACTTCAGAATGAATAATGTGGAGCTATATTAAATAGTTAAGAAAAACAAATATGTTATCTGGAATTTGCTTTAAAATAATACTGAGTGAAAGGTATAGATGAATTGCAATTTGTATTGAGTTCATGTTATTGAAGTGAGTAGATGAGGACATTTGTCTCCTTTTGTTTGTCTTGAAATTTTCTACAAGAAACATTAGGAAAAAATGGGTATGGAAACATATAGTTTTTGAAAACTGCTATATCTTAGGGCTACATGGATGCTGAGAGTCAGCAGATTTTTTTTCTTCCAGGGGCAGATTTTTAATAGAAAGAATTAATCTGTAAGGTTATAAGTTAGCTCATAAAAACAAGAAAGCCTTACTGATTTTGGAGTTAAGTGGCTACTGTGTAGGAAATGATGTTTTCTCTGTAAACTGTTTATATTAGTATATTTAAGGAAGTAGAGCTACAGCCATTATCCAATTATCTTTAATGTCAAGAGAGCTTGTTTGAAAGGGTTACTACACTATAGGTTTGCCTTCAAATTCAACTGACCGTAAAATAACCTACATACATTTAAGTGTTAAACCTTATGTGTTTTTTAGCTTGACATTTTTGTGGTAAATACGGTAGGGGAGTAAAATAAATACATATAGACCACAGGCTATATACCAGATCTGTATGGGAGAAGTGCAGCTTTTGTTACTATAACAAGAATGGTTTTCGCGACATCCATGTAACCTGGCAGCCAAGGAGAGTGGACTGGAATGCGCATGCATGGACAATGATGATTTCTCTGCGCTAGTCAGTGGGGGTGGTAGACGCCCTTGACTGAGCATGTGTACTGTGTGGCCGTCGCATTAAAAAAATAACTGAATGAGTAGAGCAACAAATCTGCATCAAATTTTGTGTTAAGCTTGAACATTCCTCTGAGGAAACTATTCAGATGATTTAGAAGGCCGTAGCTATGGGCAACTGGTAATGGGCAGCTTCATCACAACAACACGTCTGCTCACACATCGTGTGTGGTGCAGAGGTTTTTGGGGAAACATCAAATCACACAGGTGACTCAGCTCCCCTACAGCCCAGATTTGGTGCCCTGCGACTTCTGACTTTTCCCAAACTAAAATCACTTTTGTCAATGAGAGTCAGGAAGATACGACGGGGCAGCTCATGGTGACTGGGAGGACTGTGTGAGGTCCCAAGGTGCCTATGTTGAAGGGGACTGAGGTATTATCATCCTATGTACAATGTTTCTTGTATCTCGTATCTTTTAAAATAAATGCCTCTATTTTTCATTGCACATGGCTGGATACTTTCTGGACAAACCTTGTATATAGAATTCAATGACCTTCAAATTGAAAAGTGAAGCTGCTGACAGACAGGAATAACTTTTTGGTTTTGGGTTTACCTAGTCATCACACTCTCTAGTTTAGCTTTGAACTAGACAGCAGCACAAAGATGTGGTCAGGTGCGGGAAGCACAGGATTCAACCCTGATTACTCTTTGACGTTGGTTTCACTGGCAACCTGAAACCAATCAGATGAGGCTGGAGGGATGCCAGCTTTATGAATGTGCAAAATTGTTCCCCATGCGCTAACTTCCCTCAAGTCAGTTTAAGTTCACCTGTTCTTCCTACCTTAACAAAACAAGAAAGAAACAAAGGAAAAAAAAATAAAATGATGAATAGCAAAGATACCTTCAACTCTAAAAGCAGTTACTTTCCAAAGTTGTTGAAAGTCTATAGGACATAATGTGAGCAACGCCTACTTTCTAACCAGGCAGAGTGAGGCTCTGACTCTGGCTCCCATGTTTACTGGTTGTATAGTTTGGGGCAAGTCATTTACTAGCTTCTCTGCCTAAATTTCACCGTTAGAATAATCAGGTCAATCACAACTCCTCAGACATGTCGGGAGGATGAAGTAAGAGACACCAGAGCTAACATTCTTTGTGAGCTGACTGTGTCCCAACATGATGCTAAGCCCTTTAGAGACAGAACTCAATCTTCAAAACCTCCCTATGATGTCCACATGCTAGCAGATGAGGACAGGCAGGGAGAGGGACCGTGCAACTTGTCTGAGGGTACCAGGAGGACCAGGATGTGAGCCTGGGTGGCTGGAATTCAAAGTCTGCCTCCTTGACCCTGCATGGGACCCGAAGACACACAGAAGCTCAAAAAGCGTCTGTTCCATCATCTTCGCTGGCCGATAGGTAACTATTTGATAGATGGGGAATCCAAGTATATATTTAAAGTAAAGCTTATTTTATTATAGCAGTGGCAAAAGCCTCCCCTAGTGTTTATTTAAAAAATATCATTAACATCTAACTTTATATGTAACTGACTGCAAATGGAAATGCAAAATTTATGAAAAGGCTGGCATTTCCTATTTGGAGTTACCTAGTTTAGAGTATCAAATTTTCCAAAAGGATGCTGTACAAAAGGAACTTACTAAACTAGATAAAATGACATCCTCTCTTTCCCACAGTGATAAAATCTATGAAACAACCTCTATCAAAAGTAGGATATTTTCAATGACATGAGTAAACAAACAATAATCTTTAACATTTCCATTCAATCTTAATAAAAATATGGTAAAGATAATCTCCTTCTCTTAAGAATAAATGAGTTATCTTAGAAAAATGTACATTAAATCTACATTAATGAAGAGTGTTCGAAATTAATAGAATTATCTTGATGTTAAAGAAAAGCAACAAATAAAAATATATAGTTACAATTTTAACTATATTTTTAAAGGATTAAATAAAAGGGAACATTGACACCATTAAACTGGAATTATCCACCAACAGTAAGGTGCTTTGGCACATTTTTAAAAATACTAAGAATTATTTAATTGTGTGCCGGTGTTCAAATACATGATACTGTAAGCAATGGGCATAAATGGAAGGATTCGACAGTCATCACATGAACTGAACAGCCAACTCTGTCATTAACCCCTAGGTATAGTGAGGTTTAGTGCGATTTGTTACAAAATCTCATCTTTATTGAAATAAAATCCAAGATGAGTAATATTAAATATTATTGGGCTTCCATACATGTTGGAAATGTGGCTTAATCATAAAAACTATGTATGACCTGAAAATGAAAATGTAACCACTTATAAAGCCACAATGTTTTCTATAGTTACCAGCATTAAAAGAACCTGTTTCCTGAAGTTTTATCTGCCACAAAATCATGATGAATTATAAAAATATCAAAATGAACTTACACTATTCTAAATGACAATGTAAATCCATGGAGGAGGCATTTTATTTTATTTTTAATTAAAAAAAAACTTTTTGAATGAAGGTATTTACAGTAAAGTAAAAAGAAAAACCCTATAAAATGCCATCTCTAGTAATTCTAAAATAAATTACACTTCAGTTAACTCCAGTCTTTGATAGCATAGTCTTTCATCATCTGTTCTAGACATTTCAATTTTTTAAAAGTTCAATCTCTAGCCCCCAAACAGGTTTAGTAAATTAATGAAAAGAAATGCAAAGGAAATTTCCACTGCTTGGGTATGTTTCCAGTAGCGTCTTTTGTAGATTTGCAGAGAACGTACGTAGTGGCAGAAGGTGGCAATGCTGAGCTAGAAAACATCCAGTTTCCAGCACTGTGACTGGAACCTTCTGTAGTCCACAGCCCAGGGACCCCAAGGTGATCGTTACAGACTTTATTAGAGATGCATAATGTAAAACTCTGACAAGCCTAACTGTTAAACTAAATGCGTATAAAACGACTAAAGGTTATTCAATGGATTTCAACAGCCACCCCCTTTACCGCATGCCACCACACCCGATCAGTAAGGCTTTTGCAAAGGTAGTGAGCTGTGTCTGACAAAACCATGAAATGCAAACCTCTTTACCGGGCTCAAGGAGAGAGAAAGGTCCATGCAGCTTACCATTCCTCAGGAGAGCAGCCATGATCCTCGGGCTCAGGGACATGGCTTCAGGAAGCAAGAAGAGGGACAGAAAGAGGAAAAAGAATCACAGCAAGGCTGGAAACGTCCAAGTGTACATAAGGGAACTACAAAAAGATGGATCTTAAAATTGGTTAAGAACATGGATTTTTAGCTGATTCTGAAAGAATGGCAGTTAGTACAGTAAGTAGAATGATGATTTACATAAATCAACAGGTTTACAGTCATTCTATAGCTGGACAGCCAACTTGCCTCTTCAACATGAAACTTACTGATTTTATGCACAGAATTCAGTATTCAGTAGGAAACATTTAAACTTAGCAGTTTCACTGCAAAGCCAGTGGAAAATGCATCACATGCTGTATAATCAGAATAAAGTGTTTTAATGAAACAAACGTTCTAATGCCTAGGAACAAACTATCACACTGTTAAAATTTACCACATGTATTCTAGAAATAAATGTGGCTACCACGAGGTTCCTCAAGCAGGCATATTGAAGTAAATTTAATTACATTTGTATACATTAAATGGAACTATTTTAAGATGAACTCATTTTCAAAAAATGTCACTTAAACCATAATTCAATTATGAAACCATTTATTATCTCAGACAGAAAGCACATTCATCAATACTTCATCTCATCCATTAGCTCGCATGAAATAGGGAAGTCAGATTTTATTTTAACCGACCACTCATATATTCAGTCAGATTTTCTTTTATGTATGTGTTAAATTTCTTTTTTTACTGTTCATTTCCCCCCACTTTATTGATATATTCTTGACACATAACACTGTGTTCAAGGTATATGCACAATGTGTTGATTTGACACATTTATATGTTGCAAAACAATATGCACCAAAGCATTATTAGCTAACACCTCCATCTCCTCAAATAATTATCATTTTTTTTGTGGTGAAAACATTTAAGATTTACTGTCTTAGCACCTAGAGCAGATTTTTTTATCTCCCATTTCTTTTTGTTATACACGCCCATTCAATCTTTCTCCTTTAAATTTAATATATTCGATATAGGTAGATATTTTAAAAATGCCGAATTTAGTGCAAATGTAAAATCATTTGTACAACAATTAACATTGACATTGTACAATGTTGTACATTGTCAATGTTGTACATTGATGTTAATGTACAGTAAGAATGACAGCAAACTCACAGTTATTAACAACCACACCTAAAACAAAAACAAAAGCAAACTAAGCAAACAACTAGAACAGGAACGGAACCACAGAAATGGAGATCACATGGAGGGTTGTCAATAGGGGAGTAGGAGGGGGAGAGGGGGGGAAAGGTACAGATATTAAGTAGCATAGATGATAGGTGGAAAATAGACAGGGGGAGGGTAAGAATAGTGTAGGAAATGTAGAAGCCAAAGAACTTATAAGTAAGACCCATGGACATGAACTATAGGGGGGGAATGTGGGAGGGAGGGGGTGGGCAGGATGGAGTGCAGTGAGGGGGTAGAAATGGGACAACTGTAATAGCATAATCAATAAATATATTTAAAAAATAAATTCTAAAAAAAAAGTACAACAATTAACGTCACTGGGATCCTTTCACTCCCCAAGTGACCACCCCACTCTCTCTACCCTTCCAAACTGGCCGTGACACAGCCTCATCATTGCAAAGCAGCAATCTGCCCCCAGCTCAGGACCCGCCATCCTCCCTCCAGTCACAATGGAGGCGGTCCCTTCAACTCTCTCACTCTCTCTCCTACCAAAGGACTTTCCTAGAGGCTAGGGAGGCAGGGATAACCATCCCCTGGTGGGCAGGACTCCCAGATAAGGCAGTGGCCTCCTGCAGTGCTTAAAGCAATCAATTCCAACCAACCTCAAGGCTTAGACTCCAGACTGGGGGGCAGGGGTAGGGGGTGTGCAACTTGAGCAAATTAACTGTGCCAAGGTCCTGCCAAGTTGCACAGGTGCTGAACAGCAGCCCCCTGATCTCACACACCTGACTTGCTTCTCAAGTCAGGCAGCTTAAAAATCGAAGAGCTCAAGACTCAGGGTCCCTCTCCCCGAGTCTGGCCCAGCCCTGGCAGAGGCTGAGCTCTGTGCAGTGTGATGAGCAGCAGGCCGCCCACACTGCCCTGCCATTGGGCCTGCCTGCAGGAGTTTCCCAGCCGTCACCGCTCCAGCAGAGCTGGTGTGTCTGTGCTACTGCTGGCTGTCTGCCTTTGTTTGCATGTCAGTGCTCTTACATCTGCCTGGCAAGTTAGATCCCAGCTGGAGTACCACTTTCTTAGGGTGCATGCAGTCCCTGACCTCCCTAATTAGATCAACCCCAATCACAGACTCACACAGACCTTTGTATTGTGTAAGGATTTTATATTTGTCTTTATGATTACTTAATTAATACCCATTAACCCCCAATTAGATTATCAGCCGTAGGGGGTGGGAATCACGGGTACTTTTGCTGATAATTTATTGCTCCATCATCTAACACAGTGCTACCTACACAGAAGAAGATAACATTCATTGAGGTGGGTGAATAAGGCAATTCATGGGGTTCACCCAGCTTTCACCACCAGTCTTGGTGAGCAGTAAAATAAATTTGTTGGTTTTAATGTAGATTGGGGGCTAATATTAATGTCATTGTGAGGTTTCTCATGATGAATCTCTTCTTGGTGTTAAAATAGTCAATCCTTTCAGCAAACATATTGCTAAAGAAAATACTGTCAAGAAACTGAAAACTTATTTGAAAAAATCACGAAAGAGAACTCCTCCAGTCTGGCAAAGGAAACAGTTTTCCAGGAAGTCCAGGGAGCTCAGAGAGTCCCAAAGAGGTTGGACCCAAGGAAGCACACACCAAGGCACATAATAATTACATTACCCAAGATCAAAGATAAAGAGAGAATCTTAAAAGCAGCAAGAGAAAAGGAGACAGTTACCTACAAAGGAGTTCCCACAGGACTATCAGCTGATTTCTCAAAAGAGACCTTACAGGCAAGAAGGGGATGGAAAGAGGTATTCAAAGCCATGAAAGGCAAGGACCTACATCCAAGATTCCTCTATCCAGCAAAGCTATCATTTAGAATGGGAGGGCAGATAAAGTGCTTCCCAGATAAGGTCAAGTTAAAGGAGTTCACCATCACCAAGCTCTTATTATATGAAATGTTAAAGGGACTTATCTAAGAAAAAGAAGATGATCAAAAATATGAACAGTAAAATGACAAGCTCACAATTATCAACAATTGATCCTAAAAAAACAAAACAAAAAACAAACTAAGCGAACAACTAGAACAGGAACAGAATCACAGAAATGGAGATCACACGGAGGGTTATCAGCAAGAAGGAGGAGTGGGGAGAATGGGAGAAAAGGTGCAGGGAATAAGAAGCATAAATGGTAGGTACAAAATAGACAGGGGGAGGTTAAGAACAGTATGGGAAATGGAGAAGCCAAAGAACTTATATGTATGATTCATGGATGTGAACTAAGGGTGTGGGGGGGGGAGGAATTCTGGTAGGAGGGGGGTGCAGGGTAGGGGAGGAAAAATGGGACAATTGTAATAGCATAATCAATAAAATATACTAAAAAAGAAAATATTGTCAAGTAAAGCCATTCACATACTGTATTCATACATAAAGACTGCTTTTAAAAACATTCATTTTTCACTTAAAGGGAAAATGTCTACGAAATGGTTTTAATACTGATTAAAGGACTTCCTGATGCAAAAATCCCTGTTTAAGGTTGCTTAATGGAACTTTTTTTAATGTTAGAGATTATACACTAATCTCTAACCCTTTTCTGCCTAGTCTAGCTCGTCTGCTCATTTGAATAGTAAGGTCTAACTTACAGACAAAGACCGTGCTGAGACTATAGCCTCGAATATTCACTATGTTGAGAATCCCAGTCATTGAACATAAACCATTCCTGGCATTCAAGTAACTGATAAATCTGACTTCCTCTCTACAGGAGGCAATTTGCTACAGTTTAATTGATTAACAGTAGCTATCTAGTTTGTAAAGGGTTACATTTAGAAATGGCATTATGATTCATTTACATTGAACTAAAAAGATCTAATACATTTAAGCATGCCGCTGTCTCTGATCCAAACGTGATCTCTACAAAATAATCATGGTCTGTGTGTGCCAATCTTTTTATTTCATTGCCCGTCAGAAATCTGATTTGGAGGAAAGGTTACCTGAAATGAGAGGAACTTAAGAGTAAATTTTGAAGCGCTGCATTAAGGGTTAAATATTATCTTCTAACACTAGGCAAAGGTTATGCTATTGTGAGACTTGCCTGGTCCTTCAAACTGGTGAAAAGCAAGAGAACCGATCTTTGACTCTCTAGGGTGAACCGCGGCTTTACCTCCCTGGTTAGACATGCGGAAGAGGCATCAGCTCTGAAATTGTCGCCCCAAAGCCATTCGTTAGTGTGTGAAAGTCTGTGTGATTTTCCTTTGTTTTGCCACATCCCGGGGGGATAAACACCATGTTTTCCTCTGCTGGAGCTGGAAGTGCACCTACCTAATAGTTCCCCATATTACACAAGTGTTAAACACGGCTGCGGGGCAAATGCGTAGGTAAAGCGTGTGATTTCCCTGGACTCCTATAAGCCAAGAGTGCCCAGAGGAAATTCCCAGAGAGCTGGTTGACAGTAATTACTTTCTCCTGTGGAGTTTGGTAGAATTAAGTAATGGTTTCTCTATAGCTTTGTGTATTAACAACTCTCTACAATGCTGACATTCCGACTGCCCAGCAGAGTGTTGGGAGGGTGTTAATAAAAACTCAGTCAGGGTTAAGGCTCCTGAAATCACATACACAAACCAATACGTGATTATTGGAAGCAGTTTAACGACCGGCCTCACTCAACAAGGTGTCTGGAATTGGTGAAAACATAATACAACACTGTAACACCCAAAGAAGAAACGCATTTCTGTTTATATAGTTAAAATTTGCAAACAAAGATTAAATTTTGTAAATATGTTAGAATTTTATATCTGGGAAAAACCTTAAAGATGATATGCTTTTATAATAACTCCAGAACGGAACTCAGATCAGTAGGGGTCAGCCAGGACCAAAGGGATTTAGAAATTTTGCACTTTTCCTGGGACCCCTTTACTGTCTACAGTCCCCACCCACCTGTTCACCTCACCCTTCTCCCTTCCCTTGATATATGAAAGGCATGGATTTTGAGTTCCGTTAGGACTGTTATGGTAGAATGAGCAGCCAGAGGAGAACAAAGGCAGGGAGGAGGAGGGATATACATCCCACCCACTGACTCAGCAGTCCTTGAAATTCTATGTATCTTTTCCACTATGTGGGAAAGAAAACTTTTGAAACTGTGCCTTCACCCCAAGGCCTGAAAGGCTGAAAAGGGCCCATTGTGCCTAAAGGAAGAGGCCTATTGATACCTTTGGGTATTCACACCCCATCCTGGAAAGCTGGCACCACCTTTACCTATCAGTCAATATGTAACTTCTTCCCCCTCCCCGTCCTGTCAACTATGTAAGTCCTCAGCACAAAGGAGTCTGGGGCTTGGCGCTCTTGGCTCTCTGGCCACTGTGCGCTTGCCACCTCAGCCCTCACCCCCTGGCCTTTGGCCGCCCTTACCTTCACCACCTTACCATGCTTCACCCTGAACCTACGCCTTTCACCCTCCCCACCCCCACCTTAGCTAGGCCGTTCTCTTCCAGGAGAACAGATCACCAATAAACCCTGCTTGCACACTAATAGACTTGCTGATCTTTCATTCTTTAGTGCTGCATTGGTGAGAAGAACCGAGTTTCTGGGAGTTTCTCCCATAACTGGATGAATTTGCAAATTAGCTCTACCACCTTCTCTAGCCAGGCCTTCTCGATCAATAAACCCTTCCTTGCTCCAAATCCTGAAAAAAAAAAAAAATCATCTGCTCTCACCATGGTCATTTTAAAGGGTTTGGAATATTTGAAAAAGAATTATCCAGAGTCACACGACAAAGCTACAACTAGAACTCACGTTTTATGACTATACCTCGACATTCAGAGAGGTGAGTTTCCCGAGAGGAAATTTGTTGCACTGAAAACTTAATCTGATGACAGTTCTCAACTCGAATACTACTTTAATATTCACCAGCCTCAAACCCACTCCACCAAACTATAGCCAATGACAACATCGCCCATAGAGACAGGAAGGACTCTGTTCTTTAGAACTACCGCCTGCAAGTGTTTAGGGGCTTGGTCCAAGAGTTAAAAACAAACCAAAACAAACAACCCTGTTAAAATGCAGAAGGAACGAGCACCCGGATATCATTCCAGCTTTTTGTTCTGAGAAGTTCACCATCAATAATTACTATTTTGAAAAACGTGCTTATTCTACTGGAAACTGGACCAAGTTAAAAGGGATGGCGATTATCAAACAGATCACTCTAATAGTCACATTTATGAAAGAATGCAGAATTTGTATGAAAACAAACATCACCATAAATCCACCAGCAAGTATCATACAACAAACTCTAGAACCTCAACAGGCCTTTCCTCCTCTGGTCAGGGATACTGTGGGCCCAACATACACAATGTCTAAGGTGGGCTACACCTCTCCCGCTCCGGCGCTGGCCAGCAGCAATTTCGGGGTTGCAGTGAGGAGAGGCTCTTTGTCTAAGATTATTAGGAGATCTTCACATAAATAGGAAAAACGCACAATGGCACCCACCCCTAGAAACAGTAAGCATGCTTCTCAAGGTAACAGCCTGGCTTTACCATGTGAAAAAGCCATTCAACCAAACGTCTTTTTAGCTTAACAGTGTGAAGCCATTTTTAGTCACATTTCCTGCTAACCCAAAGAACAAGGACATCTGCCCCCACTCTTTCTCTCTGTGCACCCTGTGTGTGGCAGTCACCGTACACTTCCAGAATTTTTTACCAAATGCTTATTTACTTATGATTTTAACGGAGGCATTTTCAAAATTCAATACACTCTTTTTATACTAGCTTAGTGCCTGGAGGCAGAGTGTGAGTGGGCAGAGTGGGTACAGGCCAGACAACCCAAAAGCAAGCACCCCGGCTTGCATGGTTAAGGGGCTGATATTTCGCAGTCTCACTTGTGAGGACCAAGGTGGTTGGAAAATTTGGTAACAGCCCAATTCAAACAACAAAGAGGGTGTTTCACTTTTTGATCATGTCTTTTTAGGTAATGTAGAACGTCTCACTTTACCCTACAAAGTATTTCAAAAAGAAGGCTTTAGAACGTTTCAGGCACACCTGGACGTAAGAAATAAATGAATGCTCAACAGCACGTTCTCAGGGACATTAACACCCTGGTGAAGGTTTTTGATGGTACTCGCTATGCTTGGGTTTAAGTTTCACGTCCCTACTTCTTTCACACCATCAGAAATTTAAATTGTTCTGTCACTGTAAAGAGGAGGGAGGATAAAAGAAAAGAACCAATCAAAGGACTAAGTATCAGAGAAACAAGTTTTTAAAACTTGGGCACTTGAAAACTGCCCAAGGACGGGCTCTGTGTTCCCACCACATGGCAGCGGTACTCTAACTTCAGGCAGCACAGAGGGAAGCGCATCTGTACTGGATAGAGACCTTCGCCAGTTCCAGACACCGAAACAGTCTCGGGCAGCCCCCACGGCACAGGGAGTTCCAGATGAAAAACAATGCCTAAGTATAAAACAATACCATACATTTCTGCGGAAACAACTGCTTTCGAGATTAAAAAATATTCTCCACTGCAAGAACTCTCAAAATGTACCAAAATGTTAGCCCCAATTAAACGTGTATTTCATATTCTATTTAAAGGGAAAACACTTACCCATAAGCAACTCCAGCTACGGTGCACTTCTTAAACTGCATTACATTGCATGTCAGAGTACCAGTTTTGTCAGAAAATATGTATTTTACCTAAAAAAAAAGAGTTTAAAATTTCTCATTAAATTTCAGAAGTCTTTTTATGCCAGTCTCTTATGCAGGCGGGAACCCTTAAATTCTTCTTCTTATCAATTTTGTTACATTGTAGGGACACAATGGAATTGCTATTAAACGACTTCTGTCTGCATATTAAGGAATACGTTCAACTATAATTTCTCAGTATTTTAGCATTTCATGTATGAGCATTGAAGACTATCAAGATAGCAGAAAACTATGGTCATATAGAAATCTGCCTTAACATGGTCTGAATTTCAACGAGAAAGTAACTGTATTGCTCCATAACATTTATGGAGAACTGAAAGAGAAAAGCTATCAGCATTTCTCCACAGGTTGGGGTGGCCAAAGAGTCTGTTAAGTTTTTTCCATAAAATGAAAGACACATTTTTCATTTTCACCAACAACTTTATTGATTTGGATATTCTGAGTATGTTGGCTGTCTCCTGCATGGAATAACATTGATTGTTCTCAATATTAATGGCTCGATTTGATCGCTATCAACTTCAGCTGGTCTACCCGACCATGGAGCATCGATCGTCCAGTGAGAAATCTCTGGCACGAAACCCCCCAAACCACTTTTGACATGCTTGATCAGTCACAACACCTTCTCCATACACTGCACACATCTCTTTTTGCATTTCAGTTATGTTTTTATCTTTCACGAAATAATAAAGCATAATATGCTGAAAATGTTGCATATTTTCTTCCAAATTCAATTAAAATGGCTACACAAAAACTCACCAATTTTGGTGTTTTTTTTAAATGCACGCTGATATGACAGGTATCACAATACAATCTAACACAACTGTTTTGAATTGAGTTAAAGACAACTAACTGCTACTAGACCCATCGTATGGAAAAAACCAACTAATTTTTTGGCCAACCCAATGACAATTGTAGACTGGCAATGGCTTCTGAAATTAACTTCATACCACATCTGAACTGGTAAGGAAAAGGATAATTCTGGTCTAAATGCTATTTGAAAAATAAGAGTTAGCAAATGGCAATGGTACAAAAAGAGAAGAATCTTTTCTTAGCCAGTACAGGGTGGAGCAAAAGTAGGTTTGCAGTTGTTCACATGGAAAATAATACAATAATAATAATAGAAGAATAGACTGTTTTGTGCACTCACAACTGGAAACCTACTTTTGCCTCACCCTCTGTATATACATGGATTACAAATATACACATTTGTGTGAACACCGTATGAATTATAAATCTAAGTTTCCCATTTGACTACTATTACACTTCAATTTACATAACTTCATTGATCAATTTAACTTTTTCTTCCTTTCTGGTTAAAAGCTATGAACAATTTTGAAGCAGAATTTCTAACTCAAAAACTGCCAGTATTTTGCTACTTGTCAGATTACGTACTGAAGAACAGCTCTCAGTGCAATTCCTAATTTAAGAGCAAACGATGCTTTAAATATTTTTAAAACTTCATTTACTAAAAATTAAAATTAATAGTTATGTACTAACATGTATTTATACTGATTATTCAACCAATAGAAAATGAGAAGTTGTCAATTCATAGGAAGTTGCCACATATGGCAGAAATGACAATGAACCCGACCTCCATGACAACACATCGATGAGAACTTCCGTTTACCTGGCCAAGCTCCTCATTCAGGTTAGATGTTCGAGCCATAGCAGCAGTGTCTGTGGGTTCATAGTGCATGTCGAGATCCTTTTTAAAAATAAAATAAATCATTGAATGCAGCTGGTGATACAAGGTAGAGTGAAATTTTATTTTAACTGGTAAGCTACGTACACAATCATTCTCATCTCTTGCCATCCCTGCACCATTTCGGTTGATTTCCCTGAGTAGCACCCAGTACAGAATATTCTATTCCACAGTAAGGGCAGAACGGTGTGGTAGATAGAGCGTGTCTCTGGAATCTAGCGATCCGGGTTTACGTCATCCCATCATCTCCTAGATATGGAACTAATGTATTTCCTATGGTGTCTGACACAATGTAATTGCTAAACGTGAGCTGAAATAACAGCAACTAAATATCGATAAAGTCATTACAACTTCACATCCCTGGGAAAATGACCTAAAATATTTTATCTGGGTGAACTTTCTTGGCCAACTTTCTCACACTGTATATACCTGAGAGTAAAATGAGTACATTCTCAAAACCCAAAGAAACATGTGTAGTTTTCATACCAATTTGTACTTATTTTACACCCAGAATTATGACTATTAATCCTACAAAAATTAATGTTTTCTATAACAGAACACTTCCCGGACACGTCAGAGTTGACTGATGTTCACACGTCAGATGAAAGGGCCAAATCTGGTCTCTCATAGCTGCATTTTGGACGGCTCGGCATCGCTTCTGGACCAGGTTGTTGAGCTGTAGGTGCCGTGTTGTAAGGGGGAAACTAAGCAACTGGGCGATGTTCACAGAGCGGTGACTGGAATGGGGACTAGGTGGGAAATCATGTCAAATGAAGAACAGAAGGAGATGGAGGACGTTTAGCTGGGAGGGGGGATGTGATAGTGGGATTAGCATGAGAGTCAAGTTCAAATGTTTTACAAGGCTAGTAGTGTTTGGGAACAAGATTAGACAATGGTCTTAAAGGACCTACTGGCCAGAACCAGAATCAAAGGAGGCAGTTACTTATCGTTCTTCCACACAAAGAATAAGCTGCCCGGTGAGGGAAGGGCTCTTTGTTCAGGAATGTTCTAAAACCTCTGTAGATTAGAAAGGTAGTTGAAAGGCCTGCTGGGTTCACTCGGCACTAAAATTATGTAATTATTTCAAGCAAAAATTATTTTTGGAAATCCAAATAAAATAATAAAGTGATTCGCTGTTTGGTTTTCACAATGAGTTATATTATTATTTCTTATTATAAGTGGGAAACCTTCAATAACTTTTAACTGTATTTATATGAATTTTATTACACAATTTTTCAATAACGTATTCCCTGCATGAAATGAGCTATGCTTGCAGCTCATTTTAGATTTCTGAATTATACTGGTCTTTTACCAGTGAATTAAGGGATTGGCAGCAGAGATGGGTAATTTACCACAGAAAAATAACAAGCAGTTATTAAAGTATCATCAGTTACAGTTTCAAAAACCGTAATATTGTTCTTAGTAAAAAACTTTTAAGTGATTTAAAAAGAAACATCAAAAGACAATACCAAAATTTCTCAAAATAAAAGAAAAATTAACCTTTCAGGCAGATAGGGCCTAGTGATTTATTTAATTTACACAAATTTATTAATTTTAATTTTGGTAACAATAAAACTGAGAAAAAGCAACATATTTTATAAACAAAACATTTAGGAAACAGATGTCCAGCACACTTTCCCAAGAGTCAAAAAAAATATTTAAGGAAAAAAAAGAAGAAAACTTCAAGCACAGCTGAAATTGTTTATAGTGTGGTAAGATAAACTACATAGATGTATAAAACATGATGGGTACTCCGGTTGGTACAAGCAGTGAATACAGTATTATTTCTATAGTGCTCCAGTGTTTATGAAGCTGTCTGCTATGTTGTGAAATTCCTCTGATGAATGTAACCACTGGGAGATACAGGTAAACCATATTTATCATTGCTACATGAGTGTCCAAGAAAATATGTCTCAAAGAAGTCGAGTGGCTTGCCAAAGTTCACACAGCTAGTAAATTACAGACCTAGAACTACAATCCAGGTATTTTAATCTCCAAATCCCATGGTTCTGCTTTTCCCCAAGACCATGGTGTAACTCAAAGTAAGTTTCCTGAACTACAGACCTATTTTCTCCAGACGTCTGGTCTGTAAACATGTGCGAGGTTGTGATGAGAGACTTTGTTGCCGATTTTCACTTGCCCAGTGAATTTATCAGAATTACACTAGGTTCAAAACTACTTTGAAATATTATCCTGTATTCAATAAAAGGTAAGGTACAATTAAGATTTTTTTCTTTTGAGAGATCAAGAGACCCTATCAGAAAAAAAATGTTTAGAGTGATAAAAACAGTAATAATTCATATTTACCCAATTTATGAAGTATGCCTGAGTAAATTTCACCACTTCCAATGTAACCAACAAGCTGATAGGGATGAGATTATTGAAAAGGATGATGAAGGTCAAGAAATTCAGCCCAAAATTATTAGCGCCACCATCTATTGGGGAAGATGGGAGGAAAAACATTTATAATTTTATATATTTCATTTTGCATTGACCAGAACTTCATGCATAACAAATTTTTTCATATTGAATAGCATATCATAGATAGTTTGGGAGGAATACTGTGTTGATAACATATCCTTATTCTCAAATACATTCTTCAAGATGCAATAACATTATTTGTATTCAATATGGTGTTAAATCCTATTAAGAACTGCATAATGGTACTAAAAAGTGGAAGTATTGTTAGGTGTATCAAATTCTGTTCCAGACACAAAGTTTAGATATCATAGAGATAGGACTAAGAGTTTATAAATGAAAAATCTTAGCTGGGTAGAATCACTTTTATATAAGTTCTTAAAAAGCACCTCTAATTTAAACCATGCCTTACAAGCAAGCTAACAAAACGGCACTAGGAAAACTAACCCCAACAGCAAAAACAACGGCGGGCCGGACCCTGGGTAAGTCCAGCCCTAGGTAAATTACACTCTTCCTCCTCAATCGTGAGGACAAAGCAGTTGGCCCAGACATCATGTAAAGTATGTGAAGAAACAGATTGACGGTGGTTGTAACAGTTGTAAAGTTGAAATCAATGACGGTTAAAAAACAAAACAAAACTTGGAATAGCTGCAAAGCCAAATCAATATAATAAACAACAAGTAAAAAATCAATTTTGCCATAAGATTTTACTAGACTTTGTCTTTTCACTTTTGAAAATTAAGTATTTTATTGGTTAAGGACTCATCAAAAGGCAATGCACACTTACTTCCCAGAATACTCGGGGGCGGTACATTAACCCCACAGTAGTGAAAGGGTAAATGCTCCGAAAGAAAATTCTTTAACAGAACAGCACATGCCCTCAGGCAAGGCCACCATCAACACAGAATTTACCGCATTCATGAGTTCAAATGAAACACGTTCGATGTAAACACTTTAAAAACATGGAAACCACTTTTGGAGGTTTAAACATAGTCAGTCTGCTTTCTTTCTCAGACAGCTATCTAACTTCCTGTATTAAGATATTAAAATATTTTTAAACAAATTAATAGCATTTGTGAAAATAATATGAATAAAATGATATTTTATAATATTATGAAGTGCTCATTATATTTTTAAGGATTCTGAAATTAATTAAGATGAGAGAGACAGAGACAGAAAGGAAGAGAGAGAGGGAGAAACATTGATGTGAGAGAAATATCGATTGGTTGCCTCCCACACATGCCCCAGTTGGGCACTAAATGCACAACCCAGGTGTGTGCACTGACTGAGAATTGAACCCACAGCCTTTTGGGGCATGGGATGATGCTCCAACCAACTGAGCCACCCCGGCTGGGTGGATTCTGAAATTTTTAGAGATTCCACATGTTACTTACTCTTACTGGAAACTGCACTGAAAAATAAAGACTAAATGCCTAGTTATCTTGGCAACAATGTTTTCTTTTAGAAATAATAGGAAATTCCAAGAGCAGCTGTGAAACAAATGTTTTAATGAAAGAAAAAATGTCAATACAACCTTGAATGCTTACAATTTAGATTGAGGTACCAGTCCTTCCCAGAATGCCTTCGATTCCAAATGGCTGAGCCCACAGAACAGATAAGGGACATGGCAATTAAGATACAAAATAAAATCAAAATCTGTACATTTGTGATTCGTTCCACATTTGAGAGTTTAAGTGGTGGACTTGTTGAATTCTGTAAAAAGAAACAAGATGAGCAATAAGAAATGTGTACAGTGATTTAGTAATAGGTATCTAGTACATTGATGAGTATGACAAAGTCCTCATCAAACTCAAAATCTAGACGGGAGCCGACATCTGAAAATTATGCAGATAGCAATCACAGACGTAATAAGCTGTCAAAGGTTAACTGCCTCTTTTTCTAAGGACCACTACATCACCGAAGCCTTTCTCTAGGATGTAAAACAGTAATGAGAGAATGAAATAACATTCCTTTTGTAGGTATAGCTTTTGCATCGTGGAAGGCAAGTTGAACAATGCATACTGGACTACTTAAGTAAACTGGGTAGAGGAGAAGCACCCTGCTTGCATCTCTGCTTAGGAAGAGAGGCAGAGAAGGTAGCCTGTGAACCCACAGCCTGGAAATTCCAAAGTATGAAGGCAACATTTTAAAGGATCCCTGAGTCCCAGATTTTTGGTGGCATTCAGTAATTGTTTTGACTGAACACAGCAGCCATGTAAGCCATCCTGGCTATAAAGAATAACAGAGACAAGTTTCCTCAGATGCATTTAATGATAAAAATGATTATGCTGGAGTTTTGCTAACCATGGCATCCAGAGGACACAAAATTAAATCTGTCATAATCAATATCAAATACAGAGTCAATATAGAATTTACAGAATGATTAGGGGTGGAATCATTAATAGCAGTCCTGCTTGCCCGGTGAGTACATCTTCGTGCCTTTACGATGTACAGAATTACCAATCAGCCCTTAGAGCAGATTTTAATATAGTATCTTAAAACTGACTTTCCCACACCCATGCAAACGCCTAATACTGACGATACCATACTGTAGAGAAGAAGCACCCACGAGCGTGTGTAAACATTGCAAGTGGCCAGGGTTAAGGCTGATTAAAAATGGCCTAACACAAAAGTGCTATGAAGCAATGGTCAACATTTGCTTTACAAGTTTTTCTCTTAATTTTACAAGAAACCGAAAGTAAGTTCTAAAATTTGACCCTTCATATTAAAATACAATTATAAGACAAATACTTCAGTGCAGAGCACTCGTCATCACCCAGACGATGTGTGCCATCACCGCAGTGGTTAGTAAGTGGACCGATACACGGACCACTGAGAGTGCGTGCCCCGGGCGAGCTCCGCTGCAGCTCTCCAACGCTCCGGCCGCAGGGAGCTGCTGCACAGCGTACTCACCAGAGAACGAGGTTCTGGATGGACAGAGTGGGGCTCAGGAGTCTGTAAGACGGTTCGAGACACTTGGCACCGCTGAACCGAAAGCTAACAAATGGCACATTTTCAAAAGTTTTAAGTCCGAGAGGTTTTCACAGATAAAAACCTCACCTGCATCAGCTTGGTGTCATGTCCGGTGTAGACAACTATTCCAATGACCCACTGTGTATTCCTCAACTGAGCACCTCGAAGAAGAATCTGATCCGCTCCCAGTGGAACAGTGCTATGACAGATTATGTTGACGTTAGAAATGAAATTTTCTAAAATGCTCAAGAATTCTACAGCCACTATGCAGTTCCAGAAAAAGGCTCTGTTATTAAAACAACCCTTCTCACATTTACTGTATTTTTAGAAAAATCATTTTTCTACCAATAGGGGTAATTTTCGCACATAAGAACAGCTGGAGCACAGCACATCAGTTGCTTCTCCTTAAACATCAAATCAGCCATTTCCAACAATTTCACAATCCAAAATAGTAGGCAATGTTTTGGAATTCAGAGGCTAATTTTCAAATCTTATTTAAGGCTTTTCTTGATTTAGTTAAGTCCATTTAGGATTCTGAGATGTTTGGAAGTGGTGAGGAGAAGAAATCTGTCTCTCCCCCAACCTTCCTTTAAATTAAAATTAGCTTTGTGCATAACAAAGGTTCAAAAAGCACACAAGGTTAAGATACTTAGATCTCATCACATACTTGCATTGGCACCTCTCTCCTTCAAAGATAAGTCACTGTGTTTAAAGTCTCCAGGACATTAATTTTATTGTATTGGAAGATGGGTTCTCCAAGAACTGTGAATGTATTTTCCATAAATGGTAAGTAGCTACCAAGCCTTCAACCCTTCATTGAAATGACAGCAAACTGAGGCTATCGATTCCATGTAACCTGAACACCGGGTCTTTTGTGGGTTTCTCGCAGGGCAATCCACTATGGTGGGTGTTGGTTGACTTGAACTAACTTACATGCATCAGAAGGGTACACTGTATCAACAACAGATACAGTGTTGATGGAAGTGTACTACCCAAAATCTAATGGCTCAAGGATTCTGATCACCAGGATTTTGTTTTAATAAGAAAAAAGCAAAAAAAAAAAAAAAAGTCAAATATTAAAACACACATTTAAAAAAATTCTGGAGAAAGAAGGACACAACCTGCCAAGAAAAGTCTCCAGACAACAAAACCTCTTGTCTGTGGAGATAAGGGAGACGGAAGCTTCCACTGCTGGTGGGCTGCAACGGAACAGAGGCATCCAGAGCTGGCAGCTGCCTGGGCCTTGGCCATTCTTTCAGGAAATACACTGATGTCACTGGTCCCAGTGAAATCAACCCAGATAGGGGGGTAATAACATCACCTGAAGCCTTCCGTTTAAATGAGTAAACCCTTAAGAGACAGTGTATTGTAATTTCAAAAAATAACACAGCAACTCTAACTCTCATTCTTTATAGACAAAGTTATGGCTTTCAGACCCATCTGGAAGGG
Organism: Desmodus rotundus; assembly: GCF_022682495.2. NCBI lineage: Eukaryota > Metazoa > Chordata > Mammalia > Chiroptera > Phyllostomidae > Desmodus > Desmodus rotundus. The sequence goes on along the minus strand of NC_071390.1, from coordinate 155,485,656 downwards.
AAACCCTCCTGTGTTTGCCTCAAGATTTGGGGTGCACTTCAGAGATGGGAGGGGTTTCAGGCCTATAGCAGGTTTCCAAGAAGTTCTTGGGACACTGCTGGACAACAGTCTAGGGCAGTGGTCCCCAACCTTTTTGGCACCAGGGACCGGTGCCATGGAAGACAATTTTTCCACGGATTAGGGTGGGAGGATGGTCTGGGGATGATTCAAGAGCATTACATTTACTGTGCACTTTATTTCTATTATTATTATACCAAAACTGTGACTGAGACAAGTGACCAGTGAGGGAAAGAGGTGTAGATGGGAGTGTTAAATAAAATAATGGATGGGCCACGCGTGGACTAAAATAAATGCTGGATTCTGACTTAAAGCCTGCCGCCAGATGCAGCTTGATTGCTACTTGCCACTCACTGATAGGGTTTTGATACGAGTTTGCAAGCAATTGGTTTATTATGGTCTCTGGGCAGTCAAGCCTCTCTGCTAATGACAATCTGTGTTTGCAGCCACTCCCAGGGCTGGCATCACCGCCCCAGCTCCACCTCAGGGCATCAGGCATTAGATTCTCCTAAGGAGCACGCACCCTGGATCCCTCACATGCGCAGTTCATAGTAAGGTCTGTGCTCCCATGAGAATCTAATGCCTCTGCTGCTGATCTGACAGCAGGCAGAGCTCAGGTGGTAATGCAAGTAAGAGAGGGTGGCTGTAAAAACAGATGATGCTTCGTTTGCTTGCCACTGCTCACCTCCTGCTGTGTGGCCTGGTTCCCAACAGGCCACGGACCAGTACTTGGGGGTTGGGGACCCTTGATCTAGAGCACCTATGTGCCAACTGTTCCTCACATAGCCAATTGGGTATGATACAGTCGCTGTCACCTCATCATTTGTAGTGTAGATTGATTGGAATTAGATATAAACTCTTCAAAAGCAAAAAACCACTACTTTCCAATTACAGGAACTCAACATGTCATAATGAGTTTTCATTAGAGTTGGAATTTCAAAGCAAATATGTGCTTTCCTGAAGGCCGATTTTGCATACCCATGTCCATCAAGCCTTATGTTTCCCACAAAATCGTAGAGATGTCTGTTTGGACTTTCACACTCGACTCTGCCAGAAATTCTCATCAAACTGTCAATGTCCTTTATATCCGATGTAATTGGTAAGCCCTGTTTAGAAATGGATAAACACATAAAGACTATATTAAACATATTGCATGAGGGAGGGGACTTCTGAATCCATCCAGGCCTATGATCTAAGAGATCCTATTATTTTGTAAGCAATTCTCTCCCTTACACAACAACTACTGTTTTTGTCGCACCATAACTAAGGGATACCTTCCTCTCCATGGGAACACACGGTTTTAAGTCAAGAATGGGACAACTATTGGAAAGTTCTAAAATATATTCAAGAGACTATACACTAGTCTAAAAAGATATTTTTAAATCAGTTCTTAAAAAACTGCTTCCAAAAATGAGTACAGTGTGAATCTGTCTGCTGAATCTCAGAAAGTGGCTAAAAAATGAATAAAACCTATCTCCAAAGAGAATAGTTTGTTCTTTCAGTTCACTGAGAAGGAAACCTCCAAACAGTCCTTCCGCCTGGCCAACCAGGGCTGCCTGGCACGGAACAGGCCCCTGCTTGCTGTGACACTCCGCATTCGGGTGCTCTGTGATGGCCTGTTTGCCTTCCCTCCCAACTCCCACATGTCGTTCTCACCGTTTACCTGGAACCCAAGAGAACACAGCAGTGTGCTGCTTAGCAATGTGCCCACCAATAACTGACGACATATATGGCAGTGGTTCGTTCCATAAGGCCGTCACAGAGCTGAAAAACTCCCACGGCCCACCGACATCACGGCCGTCTTACCGTCCCAGTGCCACTCATCACTGATGTGTTTGAGGTGATGCCGGTGCAGACAAACCTATCGGGCTGCCAGCCGCGTACAGTGTGGCGCACAGTTATGACAGTACATGATACTTGGTAATGAGTATGTTCCTGGTTTATGCACTTACTACACTTTTTACTATGATTTAGAGCGTACTCCTGTTACTTACACAAAAGTTTGCTGTGAAGCTGGATGCCGTGTTATTCTGGCAGCAGCCTCATACACTCGGTGTTTACCTCTCTTGCCTGCATCATTTACTCTCGTGCTTGATTTAACCCTGTGTGCTTTCGTACAGTGCCGTGCGGCACGGGCCGGCGGCATGGCAGCAGCGTCTAGGTGGGCAGTGGGCACCGCGTAGGTTTGTGTGAGTGCACTCCACGCTGTTCGCGCCACAACGAAATCGCCACGGACACATTTCTCAGACTGTCCCTGTCTTTAAGCAGTGCATGACTGTACATTTTTTAAAGGCCCTTTTGAAACTTTAAAAATAAAAACCTCACAGTCGTTTTCTGTTAGGGATGGTATGAGAAGTAAGTATAGAAATCTAAACTATTCCTAGCGACCAGTGAGACATTTAGCTTGGCCATGGAAACTATGGCAAAGCCAACTCATTTGGGCCAAGTGAATAGGAAAAGTAAATAAGCTAACACATGTCAAAGCACTTAGAATTACTGCTATTATTATTACCATCAGAGTGTTGTCTATGCATAAAATATTAAAAACATTGCAAATAGTATCTCTACAAATAGGACCATATTTAATCAGGCAAATAAATCTAAGTGCTCCATGATACACAACGATACCAATTTATAAAACCCCTTCCTGGTGGCTAAATGAGAAAATACCTTCAATTGGATAGAATTACTTCAACTCAAGACAGTAAGAAATAAAGCTATTGATTCCACGTAATAAAACAGCAACAATTATATAAACCTGTATGAGATCTTACCTGTCTAATTTTCAGGTTTGTCTCACCATCTAAGTTGGATGTTTCAATGTAGCACATGGCCTGGGGCTCACTGTTGTTTAAAATTCAAAAGCAAGAGGATTTAATGAGGGTAGGAAAGCATAATAATAACTTATTTAACGCTCAGACTCACTGAAGCCTTTTGGTCTAAACGAGCTTTAGTTGCCTAGATTCTTGACAGTTTTCATAAGTGCAAACCGCTGCGAGGCGGAGCCCATGCATGCCAATTAACAGGTCAGCGTTTCAGCCAGAAGGAACTAAAAGCAAGTTCCTGCCAACAGCCAGGCTAGATCTTCAGGATGAAGTCAATGATTAAATTTGTCACATTATACTTAAATTGCTCCTCCATATAGACACAACACAGACTGTATCTGAAATACAAGGCCGTTTTGTGTCCAGATTCATCTCCAGCTCAAAAATAGCAAGTGAGACTTCATGCTCATAGACACATGTAACTTGGTTAAGGAGAGTGGTTGATTAGAGAATTCCAGATTGCTGCTTCCAAAAACTTGCATTTACTACCCCTCTAGAAAAGATGAATAGGATCGCAGGAACCAAAATATTTAAGTTGAAGGCTACTTTTAGAAACTGTATGAATAGATTTTGCAGCGAAAAGTAGATATACGCTTTTCTCCCCCTAGCTCTTCCGCTCCTATTCTATTTCTTAAAGTTGTTTTAGAGACTTCTGTGACAGCAAAAGCTAAAACTAAAACCAGCCAACTTGGCCATATTGCTCTTTGACCTGAACCTAGAATATCGCCTTGACGGGTCCCCAGCGGAGATGTTTTAGTGAAGTTTCGTGTGTGATGGCTGGTGGACGGGTTCCATGTTCTCCAGCCCTTTCCACAGGCACCAGGCCCTGGACCATCTATAACCTCCCCTTCATGTGCGAAGTTGACTTGTGTACAATGACAGACAGGTGAGTTTGCTGTCCCACTGGATAAGCTGATCCAAGGAGAAGTATTCTGAAGTTAAATCAGTCTTGTGAGCACTCGGTTATATAAGTGTAATTGGCAAACGTCACATAAGTAACTATGACCGTAATCTCGGATCAGCATGTGGATTCAAAGTTTTGGAAAGAAATTTGTAAGTTACGAACACCTGGAATTTTCTAATCAACTTCCAATCTGTATATGAGCAAAACAGACTCTTCTGAGTTTCAGATACGGGCATGTAGCTTAGTTTTGTGCCCTGAAGATTTGTGAAAAGTGTTAAACCACCTGGTCATAAAATATACCACAGATTCATTTTAAGTAACTTTGCATGTTCTTCAATTTACTCTGTGGGCTGTTTTTTCTTTTTTAATCCCATAAAAGCTGATACTTTTTCCCAGCTGGAGGTTTTCAATATTTATATTCTCACCCTATCAATTATTCAAAGTTTTATTTTTTATTACTGTCACAACAGTAATGTGGCTCTGGCAATTGCTCCCAATTTGCAATTTACTTATGTATATGTTTGAGACATAAATGGCTTATGGATTAATAAGGCACAGCCTCTGATAACATACAAGTATGATGGCAAACAAATGCTAAATGAACAATGTCGATTCCATATTTTGGCAGTAAAGTGCATTAAAGTGTTACTTTACATATCCAAAGCCATTCTCACATTAAAATGAGAATAACATTCTAACGCTATTTATACATTTTTTTCATAAAGCAACTTTTTTTAGGACTTTAAATGGCTAGGAAATTAGACAGTTAAACGGCTGATTTCTACTTGAAATGGGGCAAATAAAATATGCATCTAAATTCAAAACATACTTAATCCCTTAAGACAGCTGTTACTGAAGGGGCTCTTAACAGTGCTATGAAAAGGCAGCAAGATGTCTCAGATAAGGGATCATGCTAGATAATAAATATTTCAGCAAATTATGACGACATCCAAAACACAAATTCCAGTCAGAGAAGCAAAGCAGGCTTTGGGGTTAGTAAGTGGAAAAATGAGACAAGATGCATATCACAACCCAGACACTAGCAGACAGCTGAAATTTACCATAATAACATGCACTTTGTCACTAGTTACACGTGGGACAAAAACCGATCCCAAAGCATGCGGTACAAAATGTGCAACAGCGAGCTTTGTGCAGGGGGGTCCTCCATAAACCCTAGACAAGCCCAAATGACAGTCAGGATTGCTGAAGGGACTCTCTAGAACTTAAGAGAAGATTTCAAACATACGAATAAGATGAGCATTTAAAATCTTAAACATTTCTCAATAACTTTGTTTCATGTAAAGCTTATTAACATTGTTCCAAATAACATTCTGGAGAGATATTAAATTAGGCCTTGGTATTTAGGCATGTTGTTAAATATGAATATATATTAACGATGCCCAGGAAATTGAAATCCACCTTTACTGGCATGCCTCATGGGCTCCTATTGATACAATAGGAGTGGAATCTGCCCACTTGAGGGATGAATATCATCAAGCCCTGAGTTCATCAGAGGCCTTTAGAACATTGGTGAATGTCCAATACCAAGAAGTATAAAAAAGTTTGTGTTTTAAAGGAAGAGAGGTGGAACTCAGCCATCTTTGGGTGTAACTGTTCTCTGGTGTAGGGTGAGGATCCACACACACATCCTGTAGGACTCGGGTCTAACCTGGAGGACACGCTGATGAGATCTGCTGGGAGGTGTTCCCCATTGGTCACTTTCACTATTTCCCCTACTGCCACCTACAGGTCCCAGTTTAAAATAATTAAAATGGGGGAAAAAATGAATAACAGAAGAAAACAAACAAACAAATGGACAAAGGAGACAGAAAGTTGGAAATTATTATAGAAAATAATACATGTTAATAAAAATGTCTAATGCCGATTTTTTCAAAATTTATTTTGATCAGGTCTAAAGGCACGAGAAAACATGGAATATTTAAGGATTACAAATTGGCTTTTAAGTTCAATTTTCAACTTTTAATGTAAGAATTTTTGATTTTTTAAAAGTTTAATCACAGCACATCTTACCCTATTAAGTAAAAAGATATTTTTATAGAGAGCTACTTTATCGGAAAGATTTTCCTTTCTCTAATTCCTCATTCTCACGCTATCTATTCTATGTGCACTACTTGTCTAGAAGAAAAGAAATAATTGTGGAGACTACTTTTTAGGTAACTGCCTTTGGAAAACAAAGTATACTATACTAACTCTTCCTCTACATATACAGTAAAAAATAACTTTATTTAAAATTTTGATTCCAAAAATTTAATTGGATAAATATGAACTTTAATGCATGCTGCACAGACATTGATTTTAGAAAGTTAGAAGGCATAATTGCAGCCTTTTGAGTTATTTAATAATTAATAGTCTAGGTAATACATTATTTTGGGAGGGTAATCCTTTGAATCTGGGAGACATTTTTCAAAGGCATAAAGTAGACATGCCAAGAACCTGCTTGGATTGGAATTATAGTTATTTTACTCTATTTTGTACTTTCTAAACCCATGTATCTATTTGTTATATGATAAAATTTGTTTCATTTTAAAAAGAAAATTAACAAAACACAGTAACTTTCAACCACATTCATGCTTCAATTTCAACCTACCTTAAAAAGATATACTATTACTAATGAGTAATCTAAAAACATTTAGGAATTAAAATATTATAAGCTGTTTATTGCTACTGCTAAATTTTGGTAACTGCAGGTGAAAATCACTATGTACTTATTTTGATAGCAAACAGTAAGGTACAGTGAAGATACTAGATTAGGAATTAAGTATTCCAACCTTGACCTAATCATTAAAATGGCTAAAAATAAGACTTAAAGTCAAAATTCCTCTTTCTGTGAAGTTATGACAAAATTTCACTTACTTCTTAAGTCTAATGTAGATTCAAAAGAGCCAAATAATGCAAAAACCCTTTACAGGAAAAAAAGAAAAGAAAAGAAAAAATGGAAAGGTGGTATTTTGCTGCTTGGACAAAGATATCTTTCTAACACAAGCATTTACACTTTATTTTGAATCCTACTAAATTACAGAAAGCAAGGAGTCTGGTAATCTTTTTAAAAGTAAAAATCTTTGGAGGACGTTAATCACTGTGGATGGCATATTAAGGTACAGAAACTATTTCGATTTATCAATACTAACAGCCACCAGTGAATGTTTTTAGTGTTTAGAAAATAAATCCTGTAAAAACGCTCTGAAGTTTAAGATATACAAGCACAGAGCTTTATGGAGGTTTCTGGGGTTGGACAGAGGCAGATGAAAAATATTTTGACAACTTTTAACTTAGAAATAAATATAAATTTAGGGCAGTATAGTTAGTTCCCTTCCAATTTTTGAGTATACAAAACTTAAGTATTGTCATTAATGGCTCAGCATATATGTCTCCCTCTAAGATAATGGCTCTATGATATGTTTAATCAGGAAAACATCAATATTTTCTTCAACTGCTGAAACGTTTTACTATTATTTTGAACTTAATTATACAAACGTGACATTCCCACGGTCAATTATCCATTACATTTCTCAAACTCTTACTTAGCACATTGTTCTGTTGGTTAGACATGCTTAAAATTTAATGAAACACTATTAATTTAAACAAAAAGGAGAATCAAAGAATATGAGAGTTTGCTCAAGTAATCAATTTTCCTCATTTTAAAAGATAGGAACTCAAGTCCTGAGAGATTAAGATTTTGTCCCAAATTGCCAAGCCAAGATAAGAAACCTGGTTTCCTGCTTTGTGAGCAGAGCGGTCTTTAACACTCACGCCGCGTATCACCTGATGCAAGGACAATACACTTACTGTTAAACTCATCCCTACCCTGCCATGCGTGAAGCCTTTCCTTGTTTTAGAAACCTACCTTAATAAAACTATAAGCAAAGGAAACTATAAACAGAAAGGTTGAATTAAAAACCTCCCAGTTTCGCCCTGGCTGGTGCAGCTCAGTGGATTGAGCATGGGCTGCAAACCAAAGGGTCGCAGGTTCGATTCCCAGGTAGGGCATATGCCTGGGTTGTAGGCCAGGTCCTCAGTGGGGGGCACACGAGAGGCAGCCACGCATTGTTGTTTCTCTCCTTCTCTTTCTCGTCTCTCTAAGAATAAGTAAAATGTTAAAAAAACCTCATAATTTCAATTTTTCTGAAAAGAACCTATAAATAAATGGCATAAAGAGCTCTCAGCTAAAAATATGTTAATATAACTACCTATAGTTATCTTCAACTACTTATAAACTTACTTCTATAAATATCTGGGTAACTCTTAATTGCTCATTTAAACGCCACTAATTTGTCATATTTCCAATCACTTTTAATAATGACCTGATTAAACAGATTTTGAAAAAAGGACAATGTCCATATTTATATGTGATTTTACAAATAAAACTGTCCAAGGAAATGATGATAAACAACCTCTAAAATATTAAAAGCATTTTTCTTGTTTTATATTAAGACTAGTTTTATAGTTTTTAAACCTAAAATCACTTGAAAGTCACATTCTTTAAATGGTAACAGTGCCATATGTTCTGAATACTAATTCAAGACTATCTTAAACATGAGTTAAACAAAAATTATCTAAATTCAAGAATGGAAAGAACTTTAAAAAAAGCAAAATACTTTAATTTTTTTTTGTTGGAAGAGCACGACATTTCAAAAGATCTAATGACAAAAAAAGAAATTGTTCATTTTCTTGTACCAATGCACCACAAAGATCAAAAAACTTAGAAGGGATACACGAATGCATCATAAGGGAATTTGCCATGAACAAGGCCTGCACGATCAGATCAGCAGAGCCCAATCCACATATTATATAAAATAAATGACAGGAAATCATTCAAGAGTTAGTGGGCCATACAAAGGATCTGGTCATATCCAGATGGAGAGGAGACTCTTCACTGTAGTTATAACTTTTGAATTATAGAATATAGTCCCTATCATTTATTTTATATGGCAAGCACGAAAAGTCCTTTAATCCAATCAGCTTTTTAATGCTTAATTCACAATCAATAGAGAGGCTTAAAAGTCTTCGTTTATTCCTTATTTCCTTGGAGAAATCACAAGGTCAATGCAGGGTAGAGAAACGTCCTCTACACTGTTTGAGCATCAGTAGTATCTCTACCTTGACGAGAGAAGTACAGTGTCAGCAGGTATATACTCTTTGCCTTTTATTATAACTATATCTCCAACATTTACCTGAAAGAAAACTGGGAATCGGTTAATTAACTGCATTGAAAGATAGGTACAAATATACAACCCATTGTATGTAAATACAGAATACAGTAAAAATGGTTACTGACAAATAAGAACCACTTATCTTCAAAATGGCATAAAATTATCTAGCAGTGAGGCCAAAAACAGGGCTTCCTTCTAAAAATGAACACTGTGTTTTTATCAGCTATATATCAACTGAATAAAATAAAATCTATCCATTTTATCCATTTATTGACATCTCAACTTCTCATATTCTCCCCCTTTGACATAAAAATAAAAAGAGGAATTTACCGAATGAAATCTTTACCCTGTTTAAGGAAATATCAATACAACTGGAAAACCATCATTTATATATATAAAATATATAATCATTATTCCTTATGATGACTTCATGAAACAGGTATTAGTTATAATTTATAACTTAGAGAGGAAGAAAATGAGTCTTAGGGTCTAAGCAATTTGCCCAAGATGAGTGTGAGATGAAGAGCTCAGACTGAAACCCACATTTCTCGGCCTGCAAAGACTGATTTTGCATAAGTAAATCGAGTGAACCAATCATTGTATTTTAAATTTTTAAAAAAGTAGCTTAATCTCTTTCTCATTCTACTACCTGTCAGCATCTTTGTGAGCATGGACTGAAGACAAATTAAAGACATACTACGTCAGAGACTGTTAGAAGTAATTGAAGTGATAGGTTGGTCATGGTGCTTTTGGCAAGCAATACAACTTCAACGCGGTCACACTGATGGGCACTTCCATTCTACCATGAAGGTTACCCTCTCTTAGGAGCCAAATGATCCTAAAAATAAGTTTCAGTTCTTCATAAAGAGAAGAAAAGTCTTCTCCTGTTACAGCCCCTTATTGTTTGGTTAAAGCCTTTTTGTTATTTCCCCTCCTTACTTTTCCTTGAACCTGGAAATAACATTTTACCACATGGAGGGAAGTATGGTATCCTCAGTGGGAATCACAGTAAGAAATTATTGCTGGGACAACCCACTAGAGGTAATTCATCCACTGGGGAGGAACAGGTTACAAGGTTAGAGGGGGACTTCTGATCTGCAGTGTGTATGCTGGTTATCCAGGTAGGAAGCTCTGGGTGCCTTGATTCAGAAGAGATGTACTACAGCTGAACTGTGGAGTACCTGAAACTGACAAGTTGCCAGGGACCTTGGAATCCCAACACCCCCCTCCCTCAGATTGGGAAGATAAAAAACAGCAAGTACAGGTGTAAACGGGTCCCTAAAGTAATGTGTGGTGTAACATTCCACTAGCACCGTGAAAGCAAGATGAAGAAATGTAAGTCTCCTGTGGGGAACCGTTCCAAGCGTGGGAAATGTGGCTCAGCCCCCACTCGGAAAAGCCAGTGGGGAGCGAGGTTGGCGGGCAGGACCCACGTCCATGGATAAGTTCTCCAGTGGGAAATCAGGCCTGCATTGTACCCACACTGCTATGAGACTTGCTCTTGCTGAAACTCCCTCACCCTGAATTGAGGAAGCAAATGTTTACTGAGTATTTTTATCTTTACAAAATCTGGGCTAGACCCTCCAGGTATGGGGCATAGCCTTTTCGACCATTTCTCCTTTTACATTGCAAATATCCTCCTTTGATGTATTCAGTGACATCCTCTCTTTTGTCAGCAAAAGATAACTGCCCAAAACAAACCTATGAATAATAAATGAGGACCATCTTTGAGGTAGGAGGCCTAGAAAAACAATAAAGCCTGTCCAGGCGGGGGTTAAGGGGTCTCTCTCTAACTTGGAGAGTGGCCACGTAGCCCCTTTTCCTCCACAGGATTTCTGTAGTCCGTGTGTATGTGTGTTTAAATACTGAAACCTCAACAGCAGATCTTGCTGGCCGAGATCTGCGTCAGTCTCAGTGCCATGGCACTTAGAGAGGATGCTACCCAGGCCACCATTTAATTGCTCTTTAATTGCCCTCTCTGTGCTAATGTTTACTCCCCAATTGGACCAGATGCTTCATAAAATCAGTATCACAGTTATCTAGAGTACAGTGTTAGAGTCTAACAGACTGAGGAAAATCTCTGATTGACTGCACTGCTTTCCAACATCTTTATTCATTGTAAGACAAAGAAAGGCTTGTGGTTATTAAACTGAAAACTAAAATAAAATATTAGCACCTTATATGGTGCAATGTAGTTACCTTGGTGGCCTGGGAAAACTGAGGGCTCACCAAGGGCTACAGTAGTTCTCACAGGAGAGCAGGGAACTCACTTCCTCCTTGGGATGCCCATTATTTTAGATCACTTCCTCAAACACACGCAAACACCTCTTTTCCTCTTTGAGTTCTGAGCTCCTAAGGCGGCATTCCCACTTCCAGCCTGGTGGGCGTGTAACAGGAATGGACAGAGGAGAAAGTCAAGATGGCAAAAATTCTTTGACCGCATGTTCTAATTGGAAAATATCATGACGAAGCAGTTTTAGTGCCCAAAATACTGCAGTTATGGAAATATTTAGGGCTTTAGGCCACTCACTCCCTTGAGCATTTTCAAGTCATGGGCATTAGTATTTCAATTGAGGATTATGTAAAAGGACAACCTTATCAAACTATAATAGACTGATTTAAAATCTATCTTTGTCTAATTGTAGGCTTCAGCATATTTTTTGGGGGGTTACTAGGGAATTTTTTGAGATATAAATTCTTAATCCAAAGGAATGCATTTCATGGTGGAAACTTCAGGCATCAAAGCAGCTTTATCGAGTGACTTTTACACGTGCATACAGCTGACCACTCCACATTTCTCTGGGAAGCCAGAAGAATGTGTTGACTCTGAGATTCTTTACCTGAATTTTCTACCTGCAACTATCTCAAAAACTTGTGAACAGGCTCAGTTGCCGACTGGTCTTTGAAGATCTGGGCTTTGTGGTAACGCAACAAAGATAGCTCTTTGTATTTCAAGAGTGGAGATGCAATGCCTTGCATAGGGCTTTGTAATTGCAATATATATTTTTAGAAAAACCCAGATACTGGCTACTTAACTTTGAGAAAAGGCTTCAGGCCAGTAACTGGAGAGGAGACCACCAATGTTTGAGAGCTGCTGAAGTCTGCCCATCTGTGAATGGATGTACACTATACAAATTTGTAGGTCCTTTGAGAACCTTTAAAAAGCAACCACAGTAGCCACGCATTTAGAAAGGCAGAGAAAGAAAGAGCCCTGAACTAAAGCCCATTTGCACTAAGATTTAGTATATTACCTTGGCGTACGAAACTGACTCTTGGTTTTGGGTTTATTGATTTTATTTTTTAATTGCACAAAATATTACATAAACTCAAGAAAAGACTTGCCCCACAATCTGGCTAACCCAACAAGCAAGTCTGCTTTCATCCCTGTCCGCTCAGTGTTCAATAAACCATTTTTACATAGTCAGCATCTTAGTGTGCACAGCTCTGGTCTTTTCACCTGTGATTATATTTTATGACACAGGAACCCTCATATGTCTTGCTTGCTGCTGCTAGCTCACTGCTTGGCACATATTCTTGATAAATATTTGTTGAACGAATGGTATAAAATTTTTCTGTGTTCGCAGAGTATCTGAAATAATAGCTTTTACTTGTCACAAAATATATCAGGATGTAGGGAGTCTTAATTTGTTTATAAAACTCCCTATGGTCGTGTATCCACATATCCTGATTTCAGTATCATAAATAATGTTACAATAAACATTTTTGCACATATACAGGCTTTTTCCTGCTTTGTGATTATTTTCCTGGCATAAAGTCCCAGAATCCTCTTTTTATGATTCACAATATGAAAAGCCAAACCGCTAATCCACAATGACCTGTGAATGAAGTACTTCACAAGGTTAAAAATTATGACGGAAAAAGGAGTTTGTTTTTATTTACTGAAGAGACAGCACTGGGACTTCCATATTGTTTAAATCTACAACTTTTCTTAGTAGGGTGAGTATTATACGGAGTACTGCTGTTTATTATAGCACTTCTTGCTTACTGCCAACTTTTATTTCCTATTTGTATAACAATGACTTTAATCTTTATCACATTAGGTGCAAATATTTCCCATATCTCACGTTAGTTGTGGTAGTCTTGTTGTATGGTAGTTTTAAATTTTGTATAATCCAATGCCACAGATCTTGAGATCTTGCTCTTCTCCAAATATTTATTAAAGTCTTTACTCTGTATGTTTTTCAAAACCAATGTTTTAACGCTTAACTCTTTTAGCCAGCTGGAATTTACTTTAGCATAGGCTGTTATTTATATATAAACTGTGTTATTTCTTGAAACTGCTAATATGTGATCCCAAATAGTTTATTACATACTCCTTTTTGTGATGATTTTTGCCTCCTTATCATATACGAAGTGGGCTTTATTTCTGGGCATTCTATCTTCTATCACACTCTGTTCTACTCTATTTTACTTTGGTCGCCAATATCTATTTTTCTGACAGGTTTACATTTCTTTAATAACTTTTTCTTTCCATTTTATAGCTAGTCCTCCCACACTGCTCTTTATTTTTCCAAAATATTTTTCTATTTTCTCAACTGTTTAGTTTTGAAATGAAGAGAAAAACTTAGTTAGCTGTTAAGGAACTAAATAGTTTCTCTGGGATTATATTATATCAATACTTTGAAACAACTGCTAATTTTAGTTTTTTTTAGGAATATGCTGTATTTGTACATTTATGTGAATCTTTAATACCCAAAACTTTGATTTTCTTTACCAAGGTTATATACATATTTTAAGTTTATCTGTAAGTATCTCACATGCTATTGGTAATGCAATCTTTGTTTCACCACATTTTTTGAACTTGATATTGTCAGCAAAAGAATGCTATTTAGTTTTTGAATTTTTAGCTTGAATTCATCATTGAACCAGCTTTTATTAATTCTAGGTAATTAAGTATCTAATTCTAATTACTAAGAAACATCAGCTCCCGCTGCTGGCTGGATGACTTTTGGCAACACCCTTACATTCTGTCTCCCCCGTGTCTCAAAGTGGGATCTGGGTACCGTGGCACAGAGCTCCAGAGGAGTGCAAATGCCGCCATTACGGGCAATTTGGGGCTGGTAGTTTAACTTTTTGTCTGTTAAAAAACTGAAAAAGGAAGAGTTACAATCATCCAGGTACATTAGCACAATCTTGAAATAATGGCTGCTTATTAGGAAAATAAGACTTTTTAAGAGGTTAATGTTACGACTGAAGTAGTAGATGGTCATCCCCTACTTCATAACTACTTCTTTTCTGAAGAAGCACTCTAGGTGACAAGGTAAGAAACTGCTCTTAATGTGCCAGGATATGGATTTATGTTAGCTCCACTGAGAACCCTGGTGAAGGAAATACATAATAAAATTCAATTTATCATACTTGATTATTTCCTACCTGTCTTCTCTCTGAAATGCTTATATCCACAAATGCCAGACAACAGTATAAAGGAAATAAGCAAAGCACAATCAAGGTACTTTCCTCTTTGTTACTTTTATGGTAGACCAAAGAGAGAGTGATGAGTTTTCAAGTACAGTGGTACCTCCGTACTCGTCGTTAATTCGCTCTGGAACTCGTGACAAGTGCCCAAACCTATGAGGACTGCGTGATGAAGCATTTGCTCTCGTGGGGCAGCGTCGTGACTCATACAATTTCTAGCAAGTGACACAAGTCCCAACCAAGCACCAAGTGCTGAAACATTTTTCTCTCGTCAAAATGTGACGAGTACAGGGTTTGATGAGGTCTGAAGCCACCGAGTACGGGGTGTCACTGTATCTAGAAAGGGAGACTTCAATCTCTATTCTAGCCACTAATTTAAATAACAAAAACGCAATTAATTCAGAGGAAATCCTATTCTGGGCAGAGACACAAGGTAACTACGAACATTACAAGGTAGAATCTGGGGCAAGGCCTGGAGCCGGCTGGGAAATCCTGAAGTACCCATTAACTAACTGACTTGGGTCCCATATGGGCTAACCTCAGGAAACAAGTCCCTGGGGAGAGTGGTCGCACCTCCCAAAGTCTTTCACCAAGTTACAAAGGTTTTTATTCATTTGTGGAGACTAGAGGTTAAATGTTCTTCCAGAACTAAGGGAGAACTAACAATTGCTTACCTTTCAAGATTGAAGTCTGAAAAGCATATGAACACTTCACAACCTTTGTTAAATGATGTCTTAACTCACTAACGACCATCTTACAGGTCTTGTGAGCACATTAACTTCTTGATGTTATGGAACTGATTTCCAGATCATTAAATGATTTTATTTAGTAAGACTTAATTTTTTTTCCTTAAGGAATTAGCAGTTCATAAATGTGATTTAGTCACAATATATGAATTTGAAGTAAAATATACAAATGTGAAATATCAGAATTCGAATTTTTATTTTTACTTGGACAGTAGATGACTGAAGCAAAAATTACAACACAAAACAGTTCATGGTTAAAGAAAATCTGTGAAAACAGTACTCAAAATATACCATAAAGAAACAAAAAGTTCTACACATTACTTTTTAAGAAAATACCTTTGCTAGCATATGGCAAAAATATTAAATGGATGTAACTAACTGAAGACTCTATGTATGCTTGCAACATTAATTATTTAATAGCCTTCATCTCAATGGAATTCTTGACATTCGCTCATATTACATATAAAAGTTACAGCTACTGGAGTAAACCTCTATGCATTTTTTTCCCCGCAACAAAATAAAAACCAATGCATACCTTTTCCCAGTGCACAATTTCCCAAGCACCATTTCTCAACACTGGAAAGAAAAAATGTTACATTTTAAAGACCTTTCTTAGTACTTATTAAAAAAATTTACTTCTGATGAAATGATCATTTAAAATAAATAGTAATAGCTTCAAATAAATGAACCAGTAGTAATTTTTACAGGTTTAAAATCATGACCGCAGGGAAATGTAAAAATATATAAAGAATTGGAAACAACCAACGTGCATTTCAGATCCCACACTAACCCGTTCCCAACAGAGGGGACTCCCACTGTGGTTGCTGAGGGCTTCCCTCAGCATCTGGAGGAATGAGAGTGCTCGGCTGGAGGAGAAAGCCACAGAAATGATGTGGAAAAGGGCGTGACATGCTTAAAAACATGTCAGAAGCCCTAACAGTAGCCACATATATTTTTTAAAAATCATAAGCACGGAAGGAATAAAGTTCTAATTGGTTCGTAAACATTTAATACAAACCAACAGATAAAGAACCTGCACCTTTTAGGTTTATAACACTGCAAAAGAGCAAAAGTTTCCACATTTGGTTTACTGAGAAGTGAAAGAAAGAAGAGACTACTACTAAATTATGATAGAAGGGTTGATTCTTCTTAGTGTTTCATTACTGCTTTGCAAAGTAATGTTACTCGTACTCTGTTTTTCTCCCTGCTACGTGCCTGTGGCTTCCTAATGATTGCACCAACAGACACTAAGAGATGAAACAAACAACAATCAGGAAAGAGAATAATGTGAGACAGATAGCTCAGCACTCAGTACTTAAAAAAAGGAACTTCAAGATCAGTCAACAAATTATCCTGATAGCAAATTCCATGAGGGAAAACTAGTATTTGCTTTAACACTGTATGTCCTGGAAACCACGCAGTACCAGACACACAGTACTCACTCAGCAAATATTTGCAGAATGAATAATTTATAGGTACAAAAACATTAGATTCACTTTCTTTCGAAAAAACTGAAGTAAATCACAATAATAATCTTCAATTTTAAATAGTAAATCTAACATTAATTACAAACTAAGTCTTGAAATCAATATTGCAATATAAATTATTTTAATCTAAATCTAATCTTTTCATGCCCTAAAATTCCCTGGACAAAGGGACGATGTCTTACCATTTCTGTATCTCTAGTACCTCATAGCACTCCTGGCACATAAGACACTAAAATGCTTCTTAGACAAATAAATGCAACAATGCGTATCGTACAGTGCGTTTTGGTGTATCAACTTCATTAAAAAAATAGTAACTCCAAGTTGAAGAGCTGAAATAAAACTATTTCCAGTACGATAACTGTAAGTAGTAAACAAGTTCAAGTTCCAATTTTTATGGTATTCATTCAGTTAGGAGACAAGGAGCTGAGCCACAGGCATCTAAAATTGATCACTGTACCCTAATCTACAAAACTCTAATGTCCGCAGTTTATCCAAATTGACCCCAGGAGTAAGCCTGCTCCTTGATGTTGCTCCCAAAGTAGTCAGGTTCAAAGCATAAGATTTATACTAAAAAATACCCTGGGTTAGGTGCCGTCTGTCATCGCCTAGCAATACCTCCCTCAAAATCAGTTGTCACAAAGAATAAGAATAAACGAGCACTTGGCCTTTTAATCACTTAACCCAGTGGCTACAATATAATAAATCCTCAACAAACGGAGCTGGCAAAGTGCTGTTCAAGTCAACCATAACCAAGATTAAGTGACATTAAAAGATTTGCTAAAATTTGCATTAATTTATACTAGAAAAAATCCTATTCAACACTATCTAGATAGAGCTTAAATACTCCCTCAATTGTAATATTTAGTGTTTTATTGTTAAAAACAGTGTCTAATATTTCTAAAATCAAGAGATGTGACATGAAAATGAAGACTTCAGGCTTATCAGGAAAGCTCAGAGGTCAGCCAGTCAATTCCCACACTGCAACAGTGCCTGGGACAGAGCAATGGCCACCACTTCCTGTGGGGCTCACCACCCTATCACCGCATTCATGGTTTCCTGCTGCTTGCTTCCCTTATGTACCGTCTGGCTGGCTCAAGTTCGTGAGGTTTTCTTCTGTTAATGGAGGTGTAACTTATGATGAAATGTACAGATCTTCAGTGTTCTGTTCAATGAGTTTTGCAAACGGTAAAAACCTGTGAATCCACCACTGAGAACAAGATACAGAACTCCAGAAAGAGTCCTCACACCCCTTTACAAGTCATCCCTCCACCCCGAGGCAAATATGAATTAGTCATTGTAGATCAGTCTTATATTTCATACACATCAAATCACACCCTGTGTATGCATTTTGTATTGAGCTTTCAATCAGCATACCTGAGATTTTGTTTAAAAGATGTTTCCTTCCCCCACTACACTGACAAGGTAGCAAGGTGGATTTTTTCCTGGATTCTATTTATTCCATTGATCAATTTGCATGTCTTCACACCATTACATGTCATCCTGATCACTGTAACGTGATAGTAAGTCTTGAATTGAGGGAGTGTAAGTCTTCCCACTTCATTTTTTTTTCAATATTGTTTTGGCTATTTAAGTTCTTTGCATTCCATATAAATTTTAGAATCATGTTGTCAATTCTTAAAGAAAAAACTCCCAGGATTTTGATTTGGGGATCACGTCTTTTAATTCATGGATAAGCTGCATCTCTGATTTTATTTAAGCCTTCATTAGTTTCTCTTGGATATGTTTTTATAGTTTTCACTGTATGGATTGTTCATAAGATTTATTTCTTGATGTTTGATGTTTTTATCGTATACTGTAAATGGTATTTTCTATTCCATTTTCAATTGGTCACTGGTAGTATATACGGATGTATTAAATTTTTGTACAATGACCTAGTCATTGACATTTTGTTAAATTCACTCATTAGTTCGGGTGGTAGGTATTTCTTTCTTGTTGCTTTATTGTTCTTTCTGTATCAATACTTTCTAAGCA
This sequence comes from Desmodus rotundus, assembly GCF_022682495.2. NCBI lineage: Eukaryota > Metazoa > Chordata > Mammalia > Chiroptera > Phyllostomidae > Desmodus > Desmodus rotundus. The sequence goes on along the minus strand of NC_071390.1, from coordinate 155,467,038 downwards.
ACTTAATTTCTATTAACAACGCTGCATTATGATTTTTGGCAGTTTTATCATGCTCTTATGCCTGTTCACTGTTCATCTCTTTATTTTTAAATTCTTTTGCTATTGTTCAAAAATAAAACCTTTGAAAATTGAGAATAATTTTTACTAACTAAACAATGTCCTGTTGGTTTTGTTTGTCCTGTTGAGACCCATGCATCTCAAATTCTGTCGATTTCCTTTGGTCTTCACTGTCACCCACACCAGCACCCCTATTTTAAGCACCCATCAGCTCCTACCTGGAGCTCTGCATGAGCCACACCCCTAGGTTCCTGCATTCACTCTTCATCTCTCTCAAATTTAGTTTCTACTATACTGACTATATGTAATGATTTTGTATATGGATAGTCATTATGTATTCTTACGTATCCCTACTTATCCATATATGTGCACACATGCATCCCTACATACAGACATACATACACAAGATTAGTTCACCCCCCGCTTAAAACTCGTCACCTGACTTCTGTTGGCTCACAAAATAAGTCCAAACATCTACAAGGCCTCTGATGAAGCAGCTCCTGCCCACTCTCCATTTCTGCCTCCCATTACTCCTCTACCGTCTCCCCACACCTTCCTGTTTAAAATCCATCGCACATGTTTCAATGACTAAAATATGCTTTCTTTCCGTCCTCACTTTGATAACTTCTACGTATTTTCCAGATCTCAGCTTTAACATCACTTTATCGGGGGACATTTTTTGACATCCACTTCTTTGTCATTAACCCCAAGTGTACATGAACTCTCTGCACTTTTCCCTCAGAGCACGGACCACAGCTTCTCCACGTGCCTAGAGGAGAGGTTTAATATCAGGGCTGCCTCCTCCCCCAGACTGTGAGATCTGTGATGATGGGAACCTTCTCCACTCTGCTCACTGCTGTACCCCCAGGCTTACAAAGGTGCTCAGTAATTACTTGCTGGATGAAAAGCTGGATCCACTGGTGTTATGTGTTCAGGCCCATGTGAACATAGTAACAGTCGCATGGATCTACTAAAGATACAGCTCTGCTCCCTAGTAAATCTCATATTAAAAATGATGCCCTGGCTGGTGTGGTTCAGTGGATTGAGTGCTGGCCTGTGAACCAAAGGGTTGCCAGTTCGATTCCCAGTCAGGTCACATGCCTGGGTTGTAGGCCAGGTCCCCAGTAGGGGGTGCGTGAGAGACAACCACACGTTGATGTTTCTCTCCCTCTCTTTCTCTCTCCCTTCCCCTCTCTCTAAAAATAAATAAACAAAATCTTAAAAAAATAAAAATGACATTTACTTGATATTAGAAAAAAATGGCTTAATAGGAAAATATTTTGGCAGCTCCTCAAAAAGTTAAGCACAGAGTTACCACACAATCCAGAAATTCCATTCCTAAGTATTTATCTGAGAGAACTGAAAACACATGTTTACACAAAAACTTGTACAAAATGTTTATTATAGCATTATTCATAAACCAAAGAGTAGAAACAACCTAACTAATGAATGAATAAACAAAATGTGGTATATCTGTATAACGGAATATTATTCAGCCAAGAAAAGGAACAAAGTGCTGATGGATGCTACGACGTGAATGAATCTTGAAGTTACACTAAGTGAAAGAAGCCAGAGGCAAAAGGCCACACATTGTATGATTCCATTTATATGAAATGTCCAAAACAGACAAATCCATAGAGACAGGAGGATGTAGTTTTGTGGACATGAGGGACTCATGGAAGGGGGAATGGGGATTGACTGCTTCCATGTATGGGGTTTCTTTTGGGGTTGATGAAAATATGCTGGAACTACATACACAAGCATATATGAGCTGGCGAATACACTAAAAACAATTGTATACGTAAAATAGTAAGTCTTATGACATGTGATTACAATAAATAACAGCTACATAAAAAGATGTTGATGAACCATTTAAACACTTGCTTAAAATAGACTTGTCTGTTTCACATGGTACTGAAACAATTCCAGAGTGAACAGTTGGAAACTGTTATGTAACCAGTGGACGTGCCCACATGCCTGTCCCCTGATGTCAGCTCAGGGCCACCCCTTCCCGCTCTGTAATCTCAACTACCCATGCTTGCCACTGCACAGATGATTGCTAGTTCACATCTAAAAATACCCCAGAACCACTCTACTGGGTTCCACTTCACAGAGCAGAAGGGTCCCACAGGCTCTCCCAATTCAGCAGACGACGCTCCACTAAGAAGGGAGAAAACCAGTGGCCCTTCCACAAAACCACGGAACACAATCCACAAGCCTGCTTCACTTCTCCGTCTTCCACTGCTGCTCATTTCCCCTCACCCATCCATCACTTGTTTCTGCACATTCGAGCCTCTGCTGCCTGCCCCTAACTACAGTTCTGTACTTCCCTCTCTACGGACCTGTCCTAATGCTGTCTCCCAGGGGACCTCTGCCTCCAGCCCTACGCACATTCTCCTACTCGCCTCTCCCCCAGTCTCCACCCAGACGTTCCCTCTCAATTCATCACTGAAGAGATCGCTGGGAAATATGTCTTCCTGCAAAACTTTACGTCTAAAACACTTGAAATGTATATTTAGTCAACAACATTTTCTGCCAAACTACTAAAATCAATGTTATGTTTGCAACAAGCCCAAGAGAGGTACAAAAAGAAAGAGCTGACGTTCTGGCCTGATCTCACGCCACTGGCTAAGGTGAGGAGTATACACTGATGCACCCTGACACAACAGCTTTCTCTAGCCAAGCATGTATGCATGCTCTTTTCTTCTTTCCTTGGAAAAATTTATTTCTCTGCAGCTTGGCTTTCCACTTACTATACATGCAAAGCATAGAGGCTTAACTAATTCTTGAAAAACAACCCATTAGAAGGCGCATCCATTGCAATGGGTCAAATACAATAACTGAACGGGGTCACTAGATTACACTCCAGAATGCGTTCACACAGAATGTTAATGAAAGTAGAGGGTATGGCACAGCAGGCAACAGAAAGCCCAGCCAAGCATCAGGCGCCTGAGAAATTTCTAGGCACAGTTCCCCAGGGTCCCTTCTCATTACGTTATAACATGAATTTTGAGTCTTCACTGTAAGTACAATAAATCTTAATTTGGGGAAGGCTGGGAAAAAAATTTCCATGGGTATTTTATACCCCTTAGTCAATTAGCCAATCCCAACTGTGGAATATGTTAAACCAGCTAAGCCATCAATCTATATACATCCTTAAATGAAGAGCAGACGTTGGTCTCGGGTACCTCCAGGGGGAGTGTCAAACCCTGTTGGGCACATCATAAATCACCACCTAGTCTACTTTGTCCTTATCTTGGCCAAGGTTCAGCATCCCACTTCCAGGGGTGCCCGAGGTAAGCAAAGGGCTGTTCCCATCCAGCTGTAAAACAATTCTGTTTTTCACACAGCTATGTCATAATATGTAATGTTATAATGTATTCATAATGTATTCAACTACCCACTTCCTGACGGAAATTCAGACTTCAATTTCATTCTAACCCCTCAGACAGCACTGAAATATGTTGACATGATTGTGTTCTATGGGACAGGATCCTAAAGGGAACAGCCATGGCTCCAGGGTATTTGCATTTGTACTTTTATCAGAAATAACTGGGGCATTTTCCTAAGAATCTACAGCAAGCCACACCCTCACTAGCCAGGCATGAAGCTCCACTGACTATAAACCTAGAGAAACACAAACTGTTTTCAAGCACTTGCATTTTGTCAATCTGATGGACGTTTGGTTTACATTCTGATGGCGACAGTGGATTAATCAAAGTGTAAATCGCCTTTACGCCCCTACTGCGTCAGATTCTGTCTAAGCAGAGGAACGTTCCTCTGCATGTAATACAGACATGTGCTCCTCAGCATCCGGTCCAGGGACCTGCCACGTCTGCATCACCTGGAGGCTTCTTGGTAGGCCCAAGGGTTTGTGTCTGCCCATTGCCAATCCCACCATCCATTTCTCCTGTTCTAGAAATACAAAACCGGAATACAGAAGAACAGGTAGAAGTACTAGCTTGTTCAGACTTGAGGCTGAAGCCATCTCAAGATACAGAACACAATACAGAATTCTGGTGAATTTGACAATCAGCTTACCACACGTAACAGCTTTCTGTCTTTACTTCGGAACTGGTTCCTAAACACCCAACTGCAGGACAATTAAAATAAACAGTATCATGTCTTATGCTGGTGAGCTGAAATAGCAGCCTGGTTATTTTTAATCACTGACCTACTCTGACCCAGCTCAACCCAGGTTACAGGAAGCAAGTAATGATGCCGGGTCCTTTGCTGAGCTTTTAGCTTTCTTGGGCCAAAAGTATACTGACTTTACACCTCCAGAGTATGAGAGTTCAAGAAGGTGACCCTGGAGGAGATGATTAGTGGTACCTGGTGAAGGAGAGTGAGCAAGCTGTGAAAAAATGATCAGAATGGCCTGTCCCACGGTGTTTTAAGAGCCCATTCTTTTAAATGCAAAACTCCTCCACCTCTCCCCAGCTCCAGTCAAATGCACCTGCGGTAGTTTCTACAGGTCTAATTAGTCTGACAGGATGCGAGGGAGAGCTCAGACTCTAAACAAATACCTCAAATATAACCTGTTTTCACTTTAGCAGGATGCTACTTAACAGCTTTGTTGTAACGGGTTTCCTTTTTGACATGAAAACATTCTGTCCGAACTGGCTGGGAATTCCTTAATCAAAGGCTCTGCGGAAATTAGCAGTCTCTCAGGATTCGACCCAGCGTGCCCGGGTAGAGGGGCTCATGTAAAGTCCAACACGGGCTCCACTGCAATCAAAATGGTCCACCGCTGGGGCCATTCCTGAAAGTCACTGGGCAATCCGGGCACTTCTCGAAGTGGGTTGCAGGAGGCAAGATATCCTAAAGGACAATGGGCGCCACCCATGCTACCGAGGGCAGCGAAACCCCGGACAAGGCAGTACAGTCTGATTCCTACGTGGGAGTAAGCACTGAAGGGGAACTTCACTGCATCCGCAAGCGTGCCGCTGAGACTATGGTTTGGGGCAAAGGAGGAAAACCAGCATACTCATATTAAAGCACCAATTCAGCCACCCGGTAGACCCTACTCCCAAAGACGATTTTAAGGCAAAGATCTCATCGGGGCACCAACGGATGCTGCACAAAATTCTCCTGCGTAAACTTGCCTATAAAGGTCAAACGAAACAACAATCTGCTTGGCGTCTCCTAACACAAAAGACGAAGGGAACTTCCTGATTTCTCTTCTCGTCCACATTCTACAGGAAGGTATTCAGTTAGTTGATTCCACTTCCATCAATTCACTTACAGAGCTCCTAACCACGGCTCTCAGCACGTGAGGCCTACGTGCACTGCAGGGGCGAGTCCCAGAAAGCCGGTTGAGAAGCGGTGAGCTGATGTGATCAGATCACAGGGGTAAGCTGTATCAGATCACCGAGATAAGACCACGTGCTGATCCGAGCAACTTCTTGAAAGGAAATTCTCCCTCCACTGCCTCAACCAATCAACCTTTATTCCACCATTCCTTGCAATGGGCTTCAGCTTTCCCGGCCTCACAACTGCTTTCTGTTGTTAAGAACTGGAATTCCAGGGACGAAATGTTCCTTCTTAAGCACTGGCTTTGGTGAGAGTTGCAGCCCTGGTCCTGCTCTGCTTCAGCAGCCTTTGGTGTTTGGCAGGTTTTCCCGCCTTTGCCACATCCAGTTGGATCTATCCATCGTGTATTTCCCTTCAGTTTCTCATCCGGCGACGCACTAATCCCTCTCCCTAATTACCTACCTTTCACGTTCTTCTTTCAAAAGTACAACTGGGAACCTAGCCACACACTTGAGTCATTCTCTCCCAGTTCTTCACCCTGGCTTTCAAAAGCCTACAAAATATGACTGTAACTTGGTTTCCCATTCCTGCCCATTGCTCCTTGACATATAGATTATACTCTAGTCAAAATAGAACACTTGCTCTTTCAAAAATATATCTCATGACTTCCCACTTCCTGCTGGATCACCTCCCACTGCTACCAACCCAATAGCTTTGCTTATTGAAATTCCACTTGTCCTTCAAGAACCTCACAAATGATTTCCTGAATCCCCACTTCTCTCATATGGCCCTTACTAGCTTCCCTATCTTGCATTAAATATGAGTGAGCATCTTACCTCCCCTACCAGATATAATTCCTTTAGGAGGAATGAAGACTGTTTTCGTTTTTGTTTTTTTCCCTGCACCAGCTCTTACACAAGGTAGATGTTCAGTGAAGAGTTACCGAAGGGAAACAACAAATGTTCTAACTTTGAATCACACTTGTTTTTATCCTCTCACTTTAACTATGCCCTTAAATTTCCCCAGTAGGTTTTGATCCTCTGTGTGCAACTTTTATTGATAAGCCAAATTAAAAACAATCTAGGGTTATATTTTCCCACAAATAAAGGCCTCCTCCCCATCCACAGCGACTGTTGCAAATATCTAACCAGTTCAACGTGTATAATCCTAAGATCTTTGGGATAATTTGAAAATATTAATCTTATAGGTGTCCAAAATTTCTTAGGCCATATTTGTGCTCAGTTTTGAAGCCCAATTTTTAAGATCATGGAACCAAATATTTTTTAAAGAGCTCTTCACAATTAAGTTGATGTAGATGAGGCAGAGCTCAAGTTCAGGATCACCGAATGAATGAGCCAAAGAGGCAGGACACCTGCCTTTTCACTGAGCCAGGAAAGGGCTGCTATTTTCAGGCCCTTAGCGTAATTCCCAGGTTCCCTTGTACAGCACCGGAATGAACAGGAACCAGACCAGCCCTGAGCCCTGTTGGTAGGTCATTTCAGGTTTACAGTCTAAAACCTATTCAAACCACACCGACTCAATGCCTTTTTCATCAAGGACTTTACAGGTAAAGTGGTTTCCAGGGGGAGATAAGCAACTATGTGCCCCGCAGGGAAGGAGGCTATCAGCCCCCACCAACTTAATCCCACTTCTGAAAAGGCTGGGAAAGGAAGACGTAGGTGGAAGTGAGATCCGTTATTTTTAGCTATGTGCCAATTGAAAAGAATTTCATGCTGCCTTTTCCTCAATTAAATGAAAACAGGGAAAAGTTACTTTCTTAAATAAAGACTTATTCTATTCTAACGCCTGCTCTCAAAACATGACAAGGTGTTAAATAATCTGATTGTAGTAAGGGTGGCCCTCATTTAGCCACAACACCAAAGCAGGTGACCAATGAGCTGTCACAGCCGGATCTCTCGGGCATTCTCGCCTGCAAAATGTATACACACCTTTCCACAGGGCGTATATCCAAACCTGGGATTTTATAAAAGCAAACTTAGCCCATCAGGGGGCATTTTTATTGTTCCCAAATATCCTTCTTAGCCTGTACCCGAACCCCATCCTTTCCCAGGCCTCCACATCGTGATTCTATGTTAAACCATCATCCCCTTGAAGTACTGGCATACGAGCCATAGCAGCATTTCATAAGAAATAGAAGCACACTTTCCCAATTTAAAAAGAACTAACTCAACCACAATACATTCATGTGGGGATTGGCTTCTCTTTATATATTACAATAATCATTACGAATTTACAATTATAAATTCCTGCAGAATGAAATTTGGCAGAACAACCCAGCTCAGGGAAAACAGTGGGAGACTGCCTCCGGCGTGTGTTACACACACGGAGAGTGGGTTACACGCGGAGGGATGAGATCAGAGACAACGGAGGTCAGTTGAGATACAAGGAAAGCTGGGGCATTCTGAACACGGCAGTGCTCTGGGGCTCTGGGTAATGGAGTTGGTACGTGGACACAGCACGGTGTTCACAGGAGGTAAAGCAGGGTAAAATGATGTGATGACTTCAACAGAAAGGGGAAGGGGTGGTTACAGCGTCTGCCACATTAGTGTATTATCAGTGCTTGAGAAGCAGCCTGGGATACAGTGTTATGACAATATTGCTTTTCATCTTGCTCACACCCCAGATAATGGCATTTTCAAGAAGGCCCCTTTTATGTCTAATTTCTTCTTCCTTTGTTATCTGGACTGAATCATGTGTACAGAGAGTGGTTCATTCACCCGCTCATTCGCTACGCACACACAGAACACCTGAGAAGGGCAGGCCCCTGGGCGAGGAGCCACAGGGAACACAGGGATGAAGAAAAGGGTAGACCTGCCCTCTGCAGTGTTGCTCCCTAGTGCCGACACACCAGCACACAACTGGAGGAGAGGAGCCGAGAAAGGTGGTCACGATTCATCGGGATGAGTGGGCCACATAACTCTTCGAGACTCACTCATATTCCCTGGGCCTCTGAGCATCCATTTACTCTGCCCTCCCTCAACAGCCACATGCTCAGAGAACAACATAACATTTTGAAGTTGCCAGCTCACTGAACCATCTATCTAACCAAAGCATGTACCTCCAGGAGAAGAAATGGCTTGTTTTCAGAAGTGTGGACAATAGACTCAAAATGTAACGTTTATGAAGACCCGAGCTAGGCACAAAACCCATAATGGATGCCTGGCCGAGTGCATCGGTTGGTAAAAATGAGGCATCAGACAGTGAACAGTCTACAGTGAAATGATTAGAAATGTTAGAAATGAAATTATAAATTTCTAAGTCTGAAGTTGTTACGGAATGACAGAAAAAAGTCGCTCCAGTGCTTCAATGCCAAATAGGGAGAGGAAGTACTCATTTCTCCAAGAATCCAGAAGGGTTACTACTTGAATGTGAGGGAAAGGTGTCCTCTTACACATTACACCGTCTTGGTAAACATTTAGAAAAATGAAATTTTAAGCTTAACACTTCAAATATTTGTTAAAAATTAACTGTCTGTCAAAAATATCCCCTTCCCACTGCTACACCCACTCCTGCCTCACTTCGGCAAAGCAAATTCAAGTTCACTCTCGTCTAACGGCAACACATGGCTTTCAAGTTACGCAAGTTGAGTTATGTGACAGCAAACAGCCTCCTCCGCCAACATTTCTGTTATCTCCTATCAACTACAAAATCAAAAAGATGAGGGATACTCAAACTAGACAAAGAAGAAAAAGGCCTGCTCTTAGAAAACAGTTTCCAGCATCAAACTGAAAGCCACAGCTTCTTACGTAGGGGATTACCAAGCATTCTGCGAAAATGGTTTTTATAGCTGTTGAGCCTTGATATTTTATTTTTGACATGAGTTTTATATAAGCCTTCTCTCTCACTTGTCTGTTCTTCTTTTATAGCTGCAGAGCTAATCGTGTTTATCCGTGGTGAACGGATACACCAAGAATGAAAACCAAGGAAGAATATTTTCTCTGAACAGTAGACAAAAGAGAGTTTTTGGGGAAGTAGGTAAGTTATCTAGAAAAAAGCAGATCGTATCAGTTCAAGGTGCAGCACCTCCAATGACCACACGGATGACAGCTGTTCTTTTACTGTACAATGACTTCCCGGGCCCAGGCTTGGAAATAAATGACTGCCCACCTCTGAAGATTGGGGCTCCCAGCTGCAAGATCCTTTATGTATTAAAAAATAATTACATGTTACTGGTTCAAAAGCTGTTAGTGAATATTTTGACCAACGTGGCCACAAATGCAAAAACTGCACATTGCCAAAAATATCGTACCGGCACCTGAATCATCTGGGATTTTCGCTTTCAATTCCTGTGGCTTTCCCTTCCCATCTTCCTGGAGCAACTCTGTCCCCAGACTTCTAATAGCCTCCTTCTCCAATCTGTCCTGCTCCCCATCTTCAATCTGCACGTTCATCCTCTCTCTTTTTGGCTTGTAAACCTTCAACAGTTAGGCGGCATACACAGGAGAAGTCAGAATCTCTTGGCTTGGCATTCAAGGCCCTGTGAAATTTGGCCCTGGCCTACCTTTCCGTCATGTGTTACCTTCCCTTTGATACAAATCTCCTGTTTCATCTGAGACTCTAACGAGGGTTCAACAAAGCAGCCCAAGAGTCTTCCTTATCTCTGTTCAGGGTAACCTCACGCGATGTCTCACCTAGCCCACAGGTAATGTCTACTCCATGTGCCTCTGCTCATCCAATGTCTTCCCAAAATTCACGCGTAGCTCAAGTTACCCCACAATTTTCTCTCCTCCTTGAATTGATGAAGGATTTGACTTGGGAACCGTAATTTGCCACAAGATCCAGACAGAAACTGAGATCATGTAATCCAAATCCTCCATTTTCCACACGAAATCATCTTTTACTTTGTGCTTTTATCTAGTTCCTGCCTTATATTTTTTCATATGTCCCATAGGAAACAACATCATGTAAATACTTTGTTATTAGGTGACACTTTAATAAATTTAGCTTCTTCAAATGTATCAAAAATCAGCAGATAATCCCCTTGGTGGAAGGTGGTGAGAAGAGAAACAGGGCATTTTGAGAGGGTCCCATAAAAAATCGTTATCAGCAAAACAATACTGTTTTCAATTACCAGCCGACTTTGGCGGACATGTCTGTCTGACCCTCCACACACCAGGGGCCTTCAAAGAGAGATGAGACTTTCAGATGAGGCCAGCCCGGCGATGGAACACCATGTCTGTTTCGCATGTCCTTGGGAATTTATTAAAAAGCGGAGAGCGGAGCGGTCTATTGCTTGTGTTGAAGGCTTTGGGCTGCATCAAAATGAGACCCACGACAAAAGAGCCACGTCACAATGCCATGTGCCTTCCAGACACTGGCCTGCTTGTAAGGATTTTATTTATTCCTGGAGCATATATCATCTGCATGTACAGTGTAATCGAAGTGCTCCCAACATACCTTTTACCCACGCAATGTCACACCTGGTTATTTTCTATACATCTTTTCTAGCGTAACAGCTACAGATCACAAGCAAAACAAAGACATTAAGCAGCACTCAATACCATCAAAACCACTGCAGATGTTATGGACAGTGCTTCAGAGCACATTGCTCTGAGGAACTTAAATATGCTACAAATGTTACTTTTCAAAAGTATTGCCACTGTAAATCACTCTAATGCAAATTTAAGTATCATGCTAATAAACGCTGCAAAGCAAAAATCTGCACTGGAACAAACACTCAGAGATATACAGTGTTTCCAATGGAATTACATCGAACCGAAGTGATTATTTATATTGCTAGGAGTGCGTTTGACAGATGTGAGAAATAAATTGTAAGACTCCTACCTTGTGTCTGTTTCTTGTTCACTGCATTATCAGCTTTATGTCGTTTCTAAAGTTTAAAAGCAAAAACAAAAACTGTGAAAAAGTGAATAAGATGAATCAAACAATATAGCACCTACTAAAAAAAAAAAGAGATTTCTTTAACTTATGTTTCTCAAGGCTTTTATCTTCTCCTGCTCAGGAATTTTAAAACTGAACACAATCCAGAGAGTATCTCTATACAACAGGCCTTTCCTGGGAGAACAGGTGTGTGGTCCTTGGAAGACCTTACATTATCATGTAGGTAAAACTGAAATTTTCATGTATTAGAAGAGTTTAAGCTGAAAGGCTGACCTAGTCTTTTGCTTAAATAACGCACCTAGAAAAGATTGCCCAAGATAATTATTATAACTATCATTTAATAATGGTACTGAAATATTTTCAAATTATGAAACTGATTATCTAATTAAGCTGAGTATATCCTCTATACTTTAATGACGTGTGATGTCTGTCAGAGACTAGAAACAAATATGTATACTGCTTGCATAAAGCCTCTTCCATCTACTGCTCCCCAAGGGCCATCATCCCCCCAAATCACAAGCCACTGATCACAGGATCCTATTTTCCCCAAAGCACTGAAAGAGATCAGAGGAAAGAAGAGAATTTGATTGCCCAGGGGAAACTAGAGGTTTTCCACAGCACCCATCTAAACTTACAGCATCACGTGTAACAAACACTTCAGCCTCTGGTGACACTGGAGAGAAAGTGTTGATTGCAACTCACTCTGTGCTCAAAGATTCTATCATATAAAACCCACGGTCAGATTTAGCTGCACACACCTGACTTACGTAAGGTAGGATGGAACAAATGCAAAGCAAATGAGTTCCAACGTTTTCCATTGAGAAGCAACAGGGTTTTTAGGACCACAATGCACATAGGAAAACACTTTCTAAGAGAAAAGCCTGGAGCTGTGGATTAGCACTCCTCTGAGACACAGCAGCACTCAGAAAGAATGGCCTGAAGGCGGGCAGTGTGAGCTCACTTCATCTCAACACTCAGCCCCAGAACTGGACAAAATGCAAATGAGCGTTCAGGACGCTTCGGTGGAGGCTTGTGGAAAACAATTCTTGCTACATCCACAGGCAGGAACACACTACAGTTCTTTCTCAGAATAAAACTCTCACTAATAAAAGCATAATAATGGAGACTTAATAGGCAAGACAGTGCTTCCAAAAGAAAGCACATGATTTGCCCACAAATATTCTTAACTGAATTTTTTTTAAAGTTCTGTTAAATTTGTAGCATCTGCAGAGCAGAGCATGTTTTATAACTGATAAAACTCTAAAATGCTTACTCAGTTTTGTTTGTTAATAAAGATCTGAAAATCAAAAGTAACCACAGATAAATTTTAAACCTAAATAATGATTCAAGGTAAAATTGGATATTCAGAGCAGGTGCCAATGTTCCCGAAACAATGCACATCTACGATATGTAATAGTTAGACTTTCAACTGAAGGAGACAAATAAAAGCTAATTAATGAAACATTCCACTTCTACAGAAATTTAATCTTAGTGAAACCCGAGGAGTTCCTGAACATTTCTTTCCATCTACAGAGAATTCTTAGCATCTCTTTCCTCAGCCTTTCCACCTCAGGAAACTAGGTTACTTGTCAAGACAATTGTGCTGAATACACATAAGGACCCACCCAGACAGGCAGATTCTAATCTTATGACTACAAAAAAAAAAAAAAAAAAAAGCATATTGGTGTCCTAAAAAGATGATCACTCCTTCTAAAAGTAATAGTTCAGAAAAATTAATATAGTTATCCTCTGAGTTCAAATACCTCCACTGTCCTGTAATCAGAATTCATTAATACCACTGAGAGCTAGTGAATTATTTAATATTTTCAATATTTGGTTGACAGTGTGCCAAGAAACCGCGCTATGTAAATAGTTCCATGAACTGTAGGATACTGAAGTACACAATATTGACCAGTCCTCCTTCTGGGAACTCTTCCCTCCCTCGGCATTTCTTGTCGCACCATTATCCAGGCGTTCTTGCCCTCCTTCTTTGTCTCCGTGCTGGTAATTCAGTGGTAGAATTCTGGAAGGCTTATTCTCTTGCCCTCTTTGCCTCTCACTCTGTACTCTCTTAGTTCATTCATACTTGCAATTCCAGTGACAACAAATATATAAATATATACCAGCCAAGACGCTTCATCTGAGCCCCGGACAGTTGTATCTAGTTGCCTCCTTGGGCATCTCAAACTATGTCTAAAAACAATCTATGGCTTTAACTCCCAAGACTTTGTCCTCGTCTCAGACAATGAACCATATACCATCTACTCATACAAACCACGAACCTGACAGTCATCCTTGTACTTCCTTCTCCCTCTCCCTCCCATTCAATTCATTTCTTCACTCAATAAGTGTTTCCTTGCCCTGGCTGGTGGGGCTCAGTGGATTGAGTACGGCATGCGAACCAAAGGGTTGCCAGTTCAATTCCCAGTCAGGGCACATGCCTGGGTTTTGGGCCAGGTCCCAGGTAGGGGGTATGTGAGAGGCAACAACACATTGATGTTTCTTTTCCTCTTTCTCCCTCCCTTGCCCTCTCTCTAAAAATAAATAAATAAAATCTAAAAAAAAGAACCACACATTGTATGATTATATTAAAAATATAAATGTTTACTAAATACTTAATAAGTGTCAGGCCCTGTTACTATAGCTAAGGATACATCAATGAACTAGAGACAAAAACTCTTGCTCTTGTGGAGCTTACATGCTAGTGCTTAGAGACAGAATATGAACGAAATAACTAGGATATGTAGCGTGTCAAATGATGCTAATTAAGTCTGGTCAATTTACTCCTAAATATATATTGAATTAATTTTTCCATATTTATTCATCTTTACCATGCCATTTAGTCTACAATATCTTCATTTTTTCATACTTGCTACTAGAATACTCTTCTAATAAGTGTACCTAGATCCTCTCTGTTTTCCTTCCAATCCCGTTTCTACACTTTAGTCAAAAGGATCTTGGGATGACGACAATACAGTTAACACTTATTCCGCACTTACTATACACTCGGCCCCGTCTGAGGACCTCATGTGCCTCATTTAATTCTCATACTGGCTGGCACGGTTACTCGGTTAATGTCTGTCTCCTCTACTGGACTGCGGGCTCCATCAGGGTTACTTTTACTCCCTAGTGTATACTCAGTATTTGACCTCTGAACCTTGTAGACTTTAAATAAGTATTTGTTTCATGATGAATAAAGCTTATCAGTGTTTAAGTTAACAAGTTTATAGCAAAGAAGGCAAGTTTTTAGTGGTAAATATTATTATTATTATTATTATTGTAAAGATTTTACTTATTTATTTTTAGAGAGAGGGAGAAAGCAAGGGAGAGAAAGATCAATGTGTGGTTGCCTCTTGCGTGCCCCCCACCAGGGACCGGGCCCACAACCCAGGCATGTGCCCTGACTGGGAATCGAACTGGCAACCCTTTGGTTTGTAGGCCAGCGCTCAATCCACGAGCCACACCAGCCAGGGCCTAGTGGTGAATGTTATTAATTAGACAAATAACCTTGACCCTAACCATAAGAATCTACATTTGACAGGAAGAACCTTTTTTATTAAATGAAGATCTCTCCATCAATTTTACAGCATTTTCAAGTAAGGACATATCTCCTTTGGTACTATGCTTTATTCTAAAAACTTTTTTAATGTTGTTTAACAGAATATAAAGGAAGTTTCACTAGAATGCAAACTCTGTTTCATTCACCGATGTAAGAATGGTACACATAATTATGAGTCTTCCTCAATATCCAGTTTTCCTCTACTTATATGAACTTGGAGATTATACCTCCCTTTTGCATGTCACTAGTTCTAATATTAGGCTGACAACAGATGTGACATGCACCATTTCTGGGCCAAAACATACAAGAAATGAGATCTCCATTCTCTCTCTTTCCCTAAACCTGTGACGACCAACATTCCACATGGCAAAGCCTAGATTCAGCTGCATCCCCAAGTGACTACATGAACATGGGTGCCGCCTGCTCTTCCCTCCCCACCACCAACCTGCAGTGTGTCTGAGACATGAAAAGCGAGCTCGTGTTTAAGCCACTGACATCTGGGACATGATTATTACTGCAGCAAA
This sequence comes from Desmodus rotundus, assembly GCF_022682495.2. Classification (NCBI taxonomy): domain Eukaryota; kingdom Metazoa; phylum Chordata; class Mammalia; order Chiroptera; family Phyllostomidae; genus Desmodus; species Desmodus rotundus. Next base: position 155,451,783 of record NC_071390.1, on the reverse strand, counting down.
AGTTTAACGCACCTTCAAACACATCTCCTGAATGCCTGCCATCTAAGTACTGTTTCGTATATTTTAGCTGAATGAATAAAGGAATATATGTATCATTACAGCTACCGATACACTCTTTGTCCATCTACCTAATCTATTATTTGATGTTTTTCTTTTCTAGGAAGTAATATTTCAAACTTTCCATCCCCTTATACCTTGAATAAACTTCTTGTTAAACCAATCTTACCGACCATTTTTAGCCCATTTCTTAACACTTATTTTATTAGAAAACAACTCCAAATAATGCTATTATTTCCTTACAATACTAATATTACTTCCTTCAGGAACTGTCTAATTAGCTGTGTTCTAAGAGTACCTAATTATTATACCATGCCAATAGGGGTCTTGTTTAAAAAAATAGAAAGCAAAAGCAAGATGAAAAAACCTTCTTGGCTACCATTCTGGTTACCGTGCATTTTCATTTAGAAAGGGGTAGTAAAACCATAGCTAGAGAGCTTATATTTTTCTAAGGAAAGGAAAAAATAAAAGGCCCTGGCTGGTGTAGCTTGACTGGTTGTGCATCGTCCTGCAAACCAAAAGGTCACCAGTTCGATTCCCAGTCAGGGCACACGCCTTAGTTGCAGGTTCCGTCCTTGGTCTGGGTGTGTTCAGAAGGCAACCAATCAATGTTTCTCTCTCACATTGGTGTTTCCCTCTATTTCTCCCTCCCTTCCCTTCCCTCTAAAAATAAATATAAATAATGTTTTTTAAATAAAAATAGATAAAGATAGAAGAGGCAGTGTATAGCAATGATTATAAGAAAGGGTTCTGGAGCCTTGTCTGAATTCTGACAGCCCCACTTAAATAGCTGTGTGACCTTGGACAAGTTACCTACTACTCTGCCTCTTCACCCTCATCTGTGCAATGGGGATAATATCATTTATTTATAGGAAACCTATCTGCGTGGAATGGCAAATGGAGCCCAGCCCTATTGGAAAGCCCATAGGCGCATGTCGGCACACAGGACGCCAAACCCGCGGATCGGCTTTCCCATGGGAAATCAGGCCTGCATTGTACCTAGGCTGCTTTGAGGCTTGCTCTTGCTAAAACTCCCTCACCCTGAGTTGAAGCAGCAAATGCTTACTGCATATCTTTAAAGTAACTTCCTGAAGACTGTGCTAATTCTCCCAAAGACAAAGTGTAACCAGACCAATTACTGTTATGGTTCCCTTGCATTTGCAACATTTTTTCCTTGTTAATCTGTAGGAAGTAATCAGTCACATCCTTTCCTTTGCTATCTGTAAAAAGTAAACACCTAAAGCACACCTGAGCATAACGAATGAGAACCTTCTTTGATATATGCTATCAGAAAGCCAGTAGAAGCCCGTCAAGGCAAGGGTCGAGGCACTCTCCCCTTGAGAGAGTGGCCATGCCTCCCTTTTTCTGCACAGGACTTCAGTAGTCCTTGTGAATTTGTTTGTCCCACCCACAACACCGCAGACACTGCTGGCCAGAGTCCGCATCATTTATTCTTTAAAGGGCTGTTAGAGGATTTAATAAATTTAGAGGTCACAAAGCAAGTACATGGAACCCAAAGTTCACTAACTGTTATTAATATTATTGCTAGTGACTTGCCACAAAAATAAAGGGGAAGAGCACACTGGAGGGGATAGAAATTCTATCAATTTCTTGGGCAAGTTACATGGCCTCTCCAAGCCTCAGCTTCCTTACCTGTAAAATGGGGTTAATATCCAACTTTCAAAATTATTGAAGGAATTCAATGAGAAAAGCATTTGTAAAAACAATAGCACAATGCCTAGTAAGTACCAGATGCTCCGTGAAAACTAGGTTAAACAATGAAAGAAAAGGAAGTGTAAAAGGCAAAGAAAGAGACAAAACTGTCGCAGAGGCCAGTCCTGACAGAGTGCCAAATCCAACCATGGTTGAAAAGCTGGTAAGTCTTGTGGACATGCACGAGTGAGAAAGGAGCCCGTGAAATTTTCAGCGAGTGGTCCCCAACAGTAGGCCATTTCCAGGCAGGAGGACTAGGATGTTTTACACGCGAGCGTGTGCACACACCCACAACCTCTGTTCGTACTCTTAGACGCTTGGATGTGTTTGAGACTGATGATGATCTAAATGGCTGACCCAAGCCTAATGGTCTAGTGATGTATGGCTCCTGTGTTCTCAGTGAGATCCCAGTCTGGTCCCACACGGCCATAACAGTAATGTTTGTACACTTTAAACTGGAGCTTTCTGAAGAATGGCTCAGCCTTCCCTCCCTTTACCATCTGACTTGCCTAAGGCTTCACAAAAGGTCATTTCCGACAAGCAAATTATTTAAAGGGCATTGAAAAAAATACTGGTTTCCTCAATGAAGGTAGTTAAAATAACAGTTAAAATAGAAGAAAAAGAAAAGCCTGGGTTTATTTTGGGGAATGTACTTTATAAAGGGGAAACTGACTTCCCCTTTTGTCTGCTACTACGGAAAAATAAAAATAGAAAACTTGCTGTTACTTTCTTTTAATAAAATAAGATAAAAGAAAAGGAAACTTAGAACTACTAAAAGAAGATGAAAAGGAATCATAGGTATTTAATGAGGTGAAAACTAGGGCATATAAATTTAAAAATAAAAACCACAATAAAGCCTTTTACATTTAGATAGTTTGGAGTTTCTGTTTAACTTGAAATTAATGTTCAAATTGAAAATTGAACATAATGAAAAATTATGGTCAAATATATTTTTCTCTCTAACCCAATCATTAAATTTGCATTAACTTCTTCCATTAATAAACTACAAACATAAGGAAACACTGTAACAAGCATTTTGCTGTATTAATTCTATAGGAATGAAGAGAAACTGACTCCAGAGGTGGGAGCATGTTCTATATGCTTTTAAGTTGAATGGGCACCTCAAGTGGCCTGTGCCAAGAGTTAAAACATTTAAAGAATATTTTTAAATATGTATATCAAAACAACATCACATTTATTTATGAGAGAATTAAGTACTTACAATGTCTTCTATTATCTCCTTGATAGCTGCCACAGCTAAAATAAATAAGAGAGGGACCAGTGTCGTGTAGCGACCTGTTGGCGATACATCAGGAATTTGCTATTTGAAGGGAAAAAAAAAAAGAGAAAGCCAGTGAGAGCTAGCAAGTTGATAATACATTTAAAAACAACAGAATCTTAGGGCCTCTTAAAATATGCTTCCTTGACTTTACTGTCTTGGCAGATTAACACCAGGTAAGGTGATTTGCTCATATCTAATAAGTAGCTGGGACGGTGTGTTAATTAGCTTCGCAGCAAGCAGTGGGGGGTGGGTTAAATAAATCACAGCAGGTCCATATAATAAAGTATCATTGACCATTAAAAATGATATTTTCGATACACAGTAACTCACATAGGGAAATATCCACGTGCTACTGTATGGACACAGCAGATTATTAAACATATGCACTCTCTGATCCCCTTTTTGTGAACTAAGTTAATAACCAATGCTTGGGAAAATAAAAATGGAGCAGAAGGATGGACACCCAGATTTTAAGGGAGTAGTTGCTTCTGGGCGGCTGAATGAGTCATAACTTTTTTCTTTATATTTTGTTGTGTTTTCTAATTCTTTTTACGAGTGTATGCTATTTTTTAATAAAACAAAACTTTTTTTTCTGATTACAACTCAAATACGAAGAGAAACAAGTTTAAAGTGGTGATTCTTGTACTCTAAGATTCCAAAATGACAGTTTTATTGTTACTAAAATAAATTAATGTTATAAGAAAAAGTCCCATCTCCTAAATGAACAGTCCTTGCCACAGAGAATTTACAAGATGTTTAAAGTAAGCTGGTAAGAATGAAGCAGAAGGCTTCAAGAGGCAGTGAAACTCTAACACTGCTTGTAGCAGGGGCCAGTAATGTCCTCCCAAGCCGGCTGACTCTCTGTGTTCAGATGAGCTTCACGGGCTTAGTCACGGGCAGTTTCAAATATCTGAGCATGTGATGTTGCACTAAGACTGTACGACACGACGTACCTGAAGCAGTGCAATGAAGAGAAAAAAGGAATTGGCGGCTCTTCTGAACTGAGAGTAGAGAAATCGCGGGAGGAACGTGATTATGTTGTATTTTGCAGTGCTAGAAAACAAAATGAAAAGTTGCGTAAAAATTACTCTGCAATTAGCTCCAACGTTTACAAAATTCTTTTATCACCACATAAAAAAATCAGACGATGAACATCTGCCTTCTGTTTCAAATTGGAAGAATACTACAAATGGTCGTTAACCTACATGAAAAGGAGTGACAGGAACTGTATCAATAATAGTAAGACTTTAGTGTTCTGCTTCATATCTTTTGTTCTCATTGGTCAATTATCCAGGTTCACATAACTAGGAGTAGCTTACAACAAAGAGCAACTTTAGTTAAGGTCATTTGTAATATGTTAATCGAAAATAAAATCTTGCATAAAGGAAATCAGCAATTTGAGCAGGACCAGAAATTTTACATAGAGATGCCTTCCTTGGACAACTTCAGAGAAGTGGGGAGTTTTCTGGGTTTCTGTTTGAATTTTCTTTGTGGCCTCTCTACGAACCTGGCTAGGCCTCCACACTCACCACGGCAGACATAGCCACAGGCAGGCAGATACCATCATTCAAGTCTTGGGAACATCTGATCTCCCTCTTGTCAGTTAAACAGGGAGGAAATTAAAGGGACACACACCACACCCCCAGACTGTGAAAGGTTACTCTCAATTTTGAAGTTATAAATATTCATTTAAATGGGCGTGACTCAAATCTGAGTTCCGTCTCTGGAGAAACACTGCACGGGAGCCGGGGGTGCTCACTTGGTTCCAGAGACCACTTACTGAAGAGGGCCTGTGACAGAGATACTTTTTATATTATTGTTGGAATGAAAATAGAACAGTGAAGTAATTCTCACAGCCCCCCATTCCTCATCACCATACTAAATTCCGCAAGTATCAACAGCCAATATTTAAAGATTATTTAACCAAAAGCAGTTCTCGGTAAAGAACTGCGAAGACCTCTTCTAAAATGTAAAAGCGTGTTAACTCAAAACAATAACCTACTATTCTATAACAGTGTTAAGACAGAGGTTTACCCACGAGCAGCACTTATCCTTTCTGTTCCTTCCTGCTTCCAGATTCTTACTAACAACTCCTATTGGCTGGATGGAGAAGTAGCCGATTCACACTGCCTCCAGTAAGCTCTCCAGCGTTAACCGGTTTAACAGAAAGCTCTGCGCGGCATTTTCATTTTGGCTGGAAAACGGCCTGTAGGGCTCGGCTGCGAGAGCTGGCCCCACATCGTCCTTCTGCAGTTCCTACCTGACATGGTTGTTGCAGAATTTCGTCAGCTGGGGCTGGTTGATGAATATAGTCCGAATTTCTTCCTGGTCTGCCAGTGAGGTCTTCTCTGAAACATCATCAGTCTTCTCATAACCTTAAAGAGAAAGAGTCTTCTTACTTGATAAGAAATGTTTCATTTTATTATCTGGCAGGGGTGTCCAACCCGTGGCCCACCAGGATGGCTATGAATGTGGCCCAACACAAAATCGTAAATTTACTTAAAGACTTTTTTTTTTGCTCATTAGTTTTTGTTAGTGTTTGTGTATTTAATGTGTGGCCCAAGACAACTCTTCTTCTTCCACTGTGGCCCGGAAATGCCAAAAGGTTGGACACCCTTGACTGACTCTAGAACAAAACCACATTTCATAACTATTTCATAATCTAAAATCCGTTTTATGTGACATTCATCTCCTTGTTGGTATTCTTGTTTCTTTCATAATAAAAAGAAAAATCCCCACATTTAACATCTGTACTAAATTTAAAAGGCAGCATTTAATAGTCATGTAAAGACAGACTTATTTCAAAAACAGTGACATCAATTTTCAATTTTTGTTTGCCTTTCCCCCACACATGTTCAACTTATTTTATTTCCTCCCATTACCTAAGACTATGTCCAAAAATAACAAAAAAAGTTAAATTGGCTTACATTACAGTTTTAGACAACACTAATAAGACAGAGGTAATTTCAAATATATTTAAAAAATTAAGCATACATATTTAATCCATTTGCTTGGCTTTTTTTTCTTTCCTTTTTGTATGAAGACAGAAAAAGGATGAACAATGAGGTTTAAAAAGGAAACTGCCACAATTATTTAACTCACTATGATCATCTTACTGTCCTCACTAATTAGAATTTATGTTCACAAACAAATTTAAATGTTTTTAAAATGAAACATTTCAAGTCATCTCACAATCATTATAACAACGCAATAGATGCAGGCAATTTCTACTAGATAACACAATCTACTAGGTAACTAGATTATGGCAAAGTTGACAATACTTTAAAAAATACACAGAAGTTCTAGAAGAATAAAAAAAAATTAACTGCTATTTTACCCTCGCGAGAATTCAGTGAGACTGGATGAAATCATTCCCTTACCCCTTTCCTACAAAGGCTCACCACCACTACTTTATCTCCAATACCCACTTCTCTTCTCTTTTCTGCCAAGCCAATGCCAACTCCTCCCGTAAGCTCTGTAACACAGGGTCTCTCCTGAAGCCTTTCATGATGCAAAAGTCAGTGAGCCTCCTCTGTGACCCTATAGCCCTCTGTGCTCGCGGCCCTCCCCAGCAGAAACACTCACGGGAAGGTTTTGCCGCTGCCTGCCTCTGAGTCCGCCTGCCCCTGCCGGAATGGGAAGTCCCTGGGGCCTCAGGTCCTGTGTTACTCATCCCCTAACGCCAGTACCAGCAGCAGGCACTCAGTCAATGTTTGCCGAATGAACAAACAGCAAATGACAAAGGGGTGGTTATTTGGCCGGTTTTTTTTTTTGTTTTTTTTTTTGAGGGCAAGCAAATGCTTCTCCACCCACTGATAAGGACACTAAGCAGCCAAGAGCTGGCAACAAACTGTGTAAGGAAAGCTTGCCTAGGGTTTTATTGCTATATGAAACCAATCATTTAGGTTTTGCACAAAGGCCAGGAACGGGAGCACAGGGGCCACTGGGCAGGCACCAGGGTAGTGGGTGGCAGGGAATGCAAAGAGGGCAATAAAGCTGAAGCACAGGCCAAGGGCAAGGTAAAGACAGGAGAGATACGGCACTGCAGAAGCATACAGGCTGGGTCTCAGAGGGCCTCTCGTGCCTGTAGAGAGGTCTGGATCGCATCCTCTGCTTGGCAGCGGGCCACTGCAAGCTTTCCAGGTAGACAGGCGCACGGCAAGAGTCACATTTTATACTCATCACTCCGGAGGTCACAGGGCTCCACGTGAAGTTCTACCGCATTTGTCATTTTACAGTTTTGGACACAACAGCAGCTTCGCCCGTGGTCACGTGGTTAATAATTATCTTCCACTACACTGTGTTTTGGACACAACACAAGCTTCCCTCCTAGTTTTAAACAGTCAAAGTTTTACTATGTATTGTTATAGAACAAATAAATGTTTTCGTGCCCCCTCTGAAATTCGTAGGTTGAAATCCTGTCCCTTGAAGTGGTGGCATTTGGAGGCAGGGCCTTTGGGAGGTGACGAGGACGTGAGAGATGGGCCCTCATGAACGAGATCAGTGGCCTTGTTAAAGAGACCCCAAAGTGATCCTCCAGCCTTCCGATTACGTGAGGGCACAGGGAGAGGTCGGCCGGCTCTGACCCAGGAAGTGGGTCCTCACTAGACACTGAATCTGCTGGTGCCGAGGTCTTGAACTACCCAGCCCTCAAAACTATGAAAAATAAACTTCTATTGTTCACAAGCCACTCAGTCTACGGAATTTTATTATAGCAGCCCAAACAGACTAAGACACAGACTATCAAGCAGAGGCATATCAACCTTAAAAATTCTTTAAAATCTTTTATTAGATTTCCTTAAGGACACCACAAAGACTTAAATATAAGATTTGAAACCACAGAACTCCTTAGAAGAAAACATAGGCAGTAAAATCTGACACTTTTCTTAGCAATATTTTTTCCTGATATATCTCCTCAGGCAAGGGAAACGAAAGAACAAATAAACAAATGGACTGCATCACACTATAGAGTTTTTGCAGAGCAAAGGAAACCATTACCAAAATGAACAGACAATCTACTGAATGGGAGAGGATACTCGCCAATGATGCATCCGGTGAGGGGCTAGTCTGTTCCTGAGAAAAGACTATACGCGCCGTCAGCTCCATAATCTGTCACCTTGGCGTTGGTGACTACGAGCAAGGACAATTTTCTTAAGAAATGCAAGTGAAAGTTGCCAGTGAATTTCTCTTTCCGGAAGTAACAATGGCTTCTCCTCTGATGTTTTCTGCTCCCCTCATGGCTGTTATTTCGGTGTGCCTCCCGTCCCCACTGCCTTGGCTTCTGTACTAGTGTCCTATGGTTGCCACAGCTAGGTAGCAGTTTTGACCTCACATTTCTTCTGGGTTAGAGGTGAAAGCACATTCCCCACTTTCAATGTGATAGCCATTCAACACACGCCAGGTAACTCTTCCTTTATGCTTTTATTTTTTCCTTTTAAAATTTCCTTTGCAAATCACCACCTTCAGCAGCTCTGATGACCACATAAAGACCCCTGCGCTCACACCTGGGCAACGCCTTCACCGAGACACTGATGTACAGCAGTGGCAAAGGTGGTTGGGGTAAGAATCCACCACTCTGCCCCAAGGGAGATAAAACTAAGATGGCACAGTTGCCATTCCTTCCTATCCAGGGGTGTCCAACCTTTTGGTGTCTCTGGGCCGCACTGGAAGAGGAGGAGTTGTCTTGGGCCACACATTAAATACATTGCGACACGCAATCACACACACACAAATTCTCATGTTTTAAGAAAATTTATGATTTAAAAAAAAAGTCATTGCTTTTTGTTTATATGTAGTTTACCCTCATATTTTAAAAAAGATTTTATTTATTTTTAGAGAGAGGAAGGGAGAGAGGGAGAGAAGCATCAATGTGTGGTTGCCTCTTGTGTGTCCCCTACTGGGGACCTGGCCCACCACCCAGGCATGTGCCCTGACCGGGAATCAAACTAGTGACCACTTGGTTCACAGCCCAGTGCTCAATCCATTGAGCCACACCAGCCAGGGAATATTTACAATTTTGTGTTGGGCCACATTCATAGCCATCCTGAGTTGCATACAGCCCGCGGGGCCATGGGTTGGACACCCCTGTGAGCAAAAACAGTTTATCCTGTTCTAAGGAAGGAAGCTATGCCTGTTGGATATGTTTAATAATGTAGAGGGCTTGTTCACATAAGTCATTTAAGTTCCCCAGTAGCTCCTCATCCACCTGCCTTGCCTTCTAAAGACTTACTAAGAACTAAGCCAGCTTTTGTGTCTTCCCCTCAGAGAAGGCAGAGTGGAGGAGAGTGGGACCGTGCATCTATCAGCAGTTCTCACAGAGTCTTCACGGAAGGTATGCAAAAGGTTTTAGCTACTGGATGCGCCAGAAGATATGACTTTGTATTATTAAATAAGGATATACAAGCAACATCCTCCTGGGGACCATTTCAGCTTCCAGCAATAATTTTCTTGATGAGAAGACATAGGATGATGATGGGTCAGCATCCTACTCGCAGCCCTGAAGTGAACACGTGCTCATCTTCCCCTACGAGGGTTTGACCATTAAACCTTCTTAGTGGTTGTGTGGCAAGCTCTGGTTCTTCCGGTGATTACTTATGTGGCCCCCAAGCAAGCCACTTACTCACTGGGGGGTTGTTCTCTTGCCTTATAAAGTGAGGAAGGTAGGCTAATAATCTCAAGCTCTTTTTCAGCTCCAAAGTCCTATGACATTTGTAACTGGGCACCAGGAACAAAAATGTTGACATCTCATTTGTTCAGAAAAACAGGAAAGTTTAAAAACAAAATTAAAAATTTCCCTACTTGAGCCCAACGTTTCACAGCAATGGCTGCCTGACATAATCTGCAGCCAGAACTCAGCCACCAAGGCAAATGGTGCTTTGTGGTCATGGCCACACCTCCCTATTTGAAAAAATAAGTAGTGACTCTAATCTGTGGCCAGCAACTACTGTCCCTGGGACTCGCTGGTTGACCAGGGACTAATGCGTTACTGAGTATGATGACATATAGTCTTCCTTTCTTCCTCTGCCTAGATTCATGATTGCATGCTCATATTCACACAGAGTAAGGTAACTAGCAGGGAAGAAAATGCTCAACGGCTATTTTAGTGAAAGGCTTTTAGTCTTTTCATATAATCACAGCAGAAGTATCATCTCTGAAGTTCTCCATTTCTCATCACAAGTATCCTGACCCAATCAGCAAAACCCATTGTTCATTAATTCATTTATTATTCAACAAAGATGTTCAACAGGAGTGCCTACCATGTGGTACCCATTTTTTAAAAAGCTGCAGAAATAGCAGAAAATAAGATAAGGTCTCTTCTTGTTGGGGACTTATTCTCTGGAGAACAATATAATTACAGGTCACGGTAAGTGTGGTGAAGAAAATAAGTGACTAGTAGAATGATTGCTAGAACTCTCGGCATTTCCATTCACCATCTTTATATAGAAATGATAATAGTACCTGCCTCACAGGGGGTTGTGAGGACCCTGTGAGTCAGCAAATGTGCAGAACAATGCCTAGCACGTAGTAAGAGCTCCATAAATGCTAGCTGCACTCATTGCGTAGTGTTATCATTACTGTTGTTGCTGCTTTATACTGAGTAGGAAAGGAAGGCCTCTCCAAGGAGAATGCAGCTGAGACCTCAGTGATGACTTCAGTAAAGAAGGATGAAGGACAGTGTAACCCAATGGGGGAAGAGCACGGGAGGCAAGAACGAGCTTGGCATTTGCAGGAACAGGAGAGGCAGTAACAGTGAACAAGAGCATCCAACAAGAAGAGGGAGGGCCAGATCGGGAGAGACAACAAGGAACTTGAATGTATGGTCTTTACGTGATAGAAATCCACTGAGAAGTTCTAGGTTGGAAGATTATTTTGAGGCTACCGTGATAATCCAGATAAAAGCTAATGGGGACTGGGTGAGACGGTGGTGACAGGGATGAAAAGAAGTGGATGTACATGTGCTATTTTGGGAGGCGGAGCTGGTTGGACGGTTAGTTACAGCCTCTCCCTGTCTCTCATCATTCCACCACTGCCCTCGTATGATGACACATGTACCTGGCTGCCGGGTGCGACTCTGCGCAAAAGCCCAAGACTTAAAAGAAATGTAAGACTTTAAATACAACCAATGGGGAGGGGGGTGTAAGGGGACTAAGAGGTAATGTAAAAAAGTACAATAAAGATTAAATAAAAAAACAAATGCAAACAACGATTAACCACTTACGGAATAGTCTTCACAGCCATAAAATCCTATCCTTAGATACCAGGTGTCTTTTTCTCACTATGGGGTGGTAACCGATACTGTTGAGAGCACAGGGTACAGTCCACAGAGGCGTTACAGAGTCGGGACTGGGCGCACAGACCAGGGAGAGGGAGAGATGGTTTGGGCCCATGCGCTATGGGAACCTTAGACAACAACTACTTAACCTCTAGCTGCCTACCTTCTCTCACAGGTTTTTCAGGGGATTCAACAAGATGATGCGTGTGCCAAGCACTGGGGCAGCACCTAACTCCTCATGCACACACAAGCATTCTAGCTATTACCTGTACTGTTGAAATCGAAAAGGCAGCCTATGGGGAGAGGGAATAGGCTTCGTCATCAGATCAGTGTTCAGGTTGGGTTATGGCTCTTCTACATGACACTGGGCAAATTATTTTGGCTTGTGCCTCAGCTTCCTCGTGCATAAAACACAGTTAATATGAAGGTTACATGATATTATGTTAGCAATGTAGCACAATGCTTGTCACTCAAACAGTTCCAGTCACCTGGTTCTCCCAAGAGATTATACAAAGGCAATCTTCCCTTCAAAACCTTCGAGATGGGAAAAAGTCCTAGAAACACTAATGTAGGGATTAATATTTTTGAATTGGATACTATTTAATTAAAGCTGTGACCAATGAATGAATCTACAGAGTAAAATAATGGATTTGACTCTCTACTTACATAAATTAATATTAAATAAGTACCTGTTTTCTCCAAAATTGCTATCTGTATAGAGGTTATGCAACAGAAAAGCAGGGGTGGGTAGGTAGGAGGAAGAAGAGAATCAGGTACAAAAATCGCTCTGTTGCCTGGTAATACGGTGACAGAGAACCATTCCATTGGTGTAGACTCCACATCACCGCAATTACAAGTAAGGCTGTGACTGGGATCAGAATATCTATTATATTAACTCCCAGGCATATTCAGGAGAATTCAGTCACACATCCTTTTTCCTCAATGGTTTCCAATATTAGACGTTAAAGAGACCATGTTAATTGCTCACGTTTCCTGACCCAGAATGAGGTCACTGGACAAAGAGCCACGCCGGCAGCAGACACAGAATCTAATAAAAGAGAATGAACTGGAAAACTAGCCAGAGACTTACAGCACAAGTGCAGAACTTAGGGGTGATTAAAGGTCACGGTCACTCACCTTAGGAAATCATGAGCTTTGCCCATGGTCCATTCTAGAGGTTTAAACATGTTTTTATTTTGTTCTCTTGGAAAAACAATAAATTAAAAGCCCTCATCTAAATTTTTTTTGGTTCGAGTTGCTGGAACAAAACAATCTTTGGCTAAATAATTTAGACGTTTGTATTTTATTTATTTTTTTAGTGGTATCTTTATAAAATAGCATATATATGTATGGGTATTATATATATACACACACACATATATATATGTACACACACACATGCAGTTTATTTAATTAGAAATACAGAAGCAGTCACTAGAGCTACTGAAGAGATCTGAAGTCCCAGGTTTTGCATTGTGGCAGCAGAATGCTCATTTGCAATGTTCCACTGTGAGCCGACAGTGGCTGTTCAGGCAGAGAGAGCACAAAAAACCCGCCACTGTGCACCCAGTGAACTAGGAGCTTTAAAGATTGAGATTTACAACTACATTTTCAAGTATGGCAGCGATTTTCAACCAGTGTGCTGCAAGGATTTTTAAAACATGCAGTACCTGACTCCTCAGTCAGGGACACTGACCTCTTTTCCCTTAAATGGTCAAAGTAAAAAATGAAAACAGCCAACCCAACACTAGCTTTCTGGTGTGAATGAATCAAAATTGTATCTATTTTTTGTCAGATTGGCAAAAAATGTATTTTTTGGCGTGCTGCAGAATTTTAGTAGTTAGTTTATGTGTGCGGTGAGATGAAAAAGGTTGAACTCGCTGAAATACGGCACTGCAGAAGTCCAACACTTCTAAAACATGGAAATGAAATGGAAACTATTCGGCAACATGTTTCAAATGTCTAGACCAGACTGCAACAGTCAGAGGGGAAATGAAATTTTAGATTGCACCAATATACCTTCCCTGCTCAGCACGTACTGATTCAGCCTCGATGAGGGACATCTGCTGCTCATTCCAACTCAGTCTGCTTTTCCTGAAAACGGTCCTTTGACTTTTTTTGGAAAACGGCCCATTCCTCAAGTGGGCAGTCTCGAGGGACTGGTCCATCAGATACCACTCCCCTTTTTGACTCAAAGGTGGGCACATGGTCCATGCTAGGCTAATCACAATGTCCAGTCTGGACATATGAAAAGGCTGAGCACAGCCCTGCCTGGTGTGGCTCAGTGGATTAAGTGCTGGCCTTCAAACCAGAGTCGCCAGTTCAATTCCCAGTCAGGGCACGTGCCTGGGTTGCAGGTCAGGTCCCCAGGAGGGGGTGCACCAGACACAAACACACACTGAAGTATCTCTCCCTCTCTTTCTCCCTCCCTTCCCCTCTCTCTAAAAATAAATGAAATTAAAAAATAAGAAAAGGCTGAGCACAGATTAAGATTAATTCTGTGGCATCCTAACATACCTGGCCATTAGTCAAGCCGCTTTGGTTCATCCTTGACCTTTGTGTAAAGTTTCCATTTGATTCTGGGAACTACCCCACCTACTTAAAGGTCGCTCAGCTTCTATATTATGCAATTTCAGTGGAGGCATTTCAGTCCTCAGCTGGAAGCCAAGTCCTGTCCCAATGCCCATCTAATGTAGCTGGGCAGCGACACTGTACCTGGACCGGGCCAGTCTTCTTCCAGGAGCTGAAACCTGTTCCCTGTACCTCAGTCACTAGCTGGCTTTTCTGCTCTACATGGAGTGTTGACGAGATCCACAATGTAGCTACTCTGCCCACTCCTCCACCACCCCAAATCACCAGGCTGCCTGGAATTTTCCCTAACAGGCCCTACTTGCTAGATCAGATCTCCTCTGATGTGAACAGCTGCCCTAACCCAGCCCTGACTGCAGCATGTTCTGGGACAACTACGGTTGCACAACAGCCAAAAAGCTTTCCCTATCTCTGGCTGCCTCTCCTTTCCCCTCTTGCTCCTGCAACTGTGACAAATCTAAGTTACAACACCTAAGTTATAACCAATGTGGTAATAAAGAATATCCACTTACCCCGATGACGTAAAACAATGGTTATCACCTTCAAAATTGGTTGTTTTTCCTCTTACAAAAGGGTTAACATTTAAAAAAATAAGGAATTATTCTCCAAATAATGAAGATGAGGAAGGTTTGCTTCTCGTATGGAGAACCGGTCATGCAGAGAGCCCGTGGGTACCAAAGTCCGGGCAATGCTTGGAAATGGATCAGGCGCAGCCCAGCTTTAACACTGACGGAGGGATGCGTTCATTCACTCGGCAGTTAAGCTTGACTTGACCTCTCCCTGCAACTACTTCTCCTCTGGTGGCCCTATTCCACCTCACTACAGTTTTCCAGCCACCACCCCCTCCGACCTGCATGGCCTTGTTAGATGCTACTTAGATGTCGAAGCACCCTCCCTGATCATTGTTCCTGCAAGCGTCACCTGCCAAAGTTTTGCACACATATAGTGGTCTTTTACCACTCCAACATTAATCTTTTGATCTCCTTAGGCATATAGCAACTGAGAGTAACAATAGATGTTACAGATGTGCCTAACTGAGGACAAGGCAGACATAAGGGTACATGTAAGTATCATGTATGTTACTCTAACACAGACAAGAAACTTAACACTTCAGGAAAGCCCCGTGCATGCAATAAATGTTTACTAAATTCTTTATTTTAATATTAGATTTCCAACAATTCCCAGAACGTTATAGTCTTGTCCCTATCCTCCTGATACCCACTAACATAGTTCCGTACCAGGGCCTGTCATTACCATACACGGTAAGTAATATTTTTCTTTAAGTGTCTTTGTGGGAACTGATGTAAAAATAAACATGGGTGAAAACACAGCAGCACCAGCATTTCTGCCTGAAACAGGAAAAGACAGTGGTTTAACACTTCCTGACCTCAGGCTGAACTGCAGCAAGCTCCTACAGCAGCGCTATGAGCTCCAGGTGGAAGACACTGAAAAGAGCATCCCTGACATTCATGGGAAAGGTCACTTAAGCAGTGTCACAGGGAAGGCGACGGCATGCCTGCTCTTGCACCTCACACATAGTGAGCACTCAAGTCTCCTTGGCTGCCAGACAGAGAAAGAACTCAGAAAAGTAATCATCTTGGGCATGCTGAGTTGTTGAAAATAGTGATGAAAACATTTAGTAATGTCTAATCACGCTTAACAGGAAAAGGAAGAAGAACAATGAAAGACGAAAGGAAATTTATGATATTGCCTTGGGACTATCCCACAGATGACTTGGTCAGATAGAAGAAATAAATGGTTTGTTCCCCGTATAGAATTAAAAATTGGCCCAGAAACAGACTGTACTAGCGATGGGGGATTTCAACTACCAGGCATCTCCTGGAAGTCTCAGTGGGCTAAAAGCTTCATTAACCTGTCTTGGCAACACATTCATTCAGAAAACAAGATGAGGAATTGCTACTATGTACTGGATTCTGATCGATGCCAAAGGGGAAGAGCAGTAATGATTCTCCCAGAAGATGTAACTGTATCAAAGGGCCTTTGACAGCCAAAGAGGGAAAGACCAGGCTAAGCCACAGATGCCTTCTGGCCTTCCAGAGGGCACAGGACAAGTTATCAAGACCCAAGAAGGGCAGAAGTTTGGTGGACCATCTACAGCAACGTGCTGATTCGTTAGGGAAGGTCCTGACGAAGGGGAAGAGGGAGGTGCCATCTAAAGAGGCCAGTGCTGCAGCACAGAAGTCACGGGACAAGTAAAAGAAGATCAAAAACGACCACGGGAAAGGTTGGAAAGGGGCTCACATGTTCAGTAAGAACAACAACAGATGCACAGACATCTGAGAAGGGAGGAATGATGTTTTTTTTTTAAATGTTAGATTACCAAAATGTTTTCTCCCTTCCATTTGGAAGGCCAGGCATCGGTGGCATGGGTCTGCTGCCTGCACGAGAGGATGTGAGGTTAACAGATGATAAAATAAAAAGCAGAACTTCTCAACTCCTCCTTCTTCTGCTTCACCTCATTCTCTATCAAGGATAATCATCTTAAGACTGGAAAGGTTAGAACCAACATTAGTTTGAGGAACTAAAGCAAAAGAGAAGGTAGGGGATTATTTTAAAAAGAAAAGGCAGCACCCAGTGCTCTAAATGAATTCATATCTTATAGCATTAGATAAAATTTTTAAATCTACAGAACTGTCAGCACCTACAGGACAGTGACACTAACTGTCACTAACAGCAGAACCACGGTGCATAAAAGTGGCTCCAAAGGCCGAGGAAGAGAAAGTCAGGTCCCCGTGTTCTAACAGGGAAGATGACAGATCCCGCACATTTTAAATTACTGTTGATGGACAGGGTGGTCAACTCACGTGTTTTCAGAGTTCTCAGATTTATATATTGCGATCTACAGCTTCTAAAAGATTCATGTGAAAATTTTGAAAATAGTCAATTCAGAAGTTTAAAGAAACGATTCCCTTTTATATTGAGAATTCAGTTAACATTGAGAAGGACTCAATGTTTTGAAAGTGATGCTTGCCACACACAGGATGTAGAGTCAGAGACGGAAAGGAAGTTTTTCCCTTTAGAAAGTTCTTTATATCAATTGAGTTGGAACAATAATGTTATTGACCAAATCCTTAGCATTCTGGATTTCAACAACGCTTGCAGCCAGGCCCTGTTCTTATAAAACCGAGACACGATTCTATGATTATGTAACAATGTGGATTTACAACTACAGGACAGACACCCACGGAGGGACTCAAATTGACACTGTCTCTGCCTGCAAGCCCTTCTGAAGAAGCCCACCCGGGGACACCCCCCACCATCTTGCCTCCCCACCCCCCTTCCTGGCCTACTTCCCAGGCCCCTGCTGTCAGGGTCAGCAGGGGGCACCTGACCTGCAAGGCTAATCAGATTTCCTTCCGGGAATGTGGACTTGAGATCCAGAGACACAGGCAGGCGGACTTGGCACTGAGCAGGGACTGTCCTGGAGAGTGTGACCGCAGGGCAGTCCCGGCTCCCTGAAGCCACACACTTGCAGAAGGTATGAAGTGGAGAATGGAGTCGATGCACAGAGGAGTAAACAGCAACACTGGGCAGAGCCAGAGGCCCCAGGGCCTGAGTCCCGAGAGGCTCTGCTCTGATCCAGGAGGACCTCCTGGATGGTTCCATGCAGAACTTTGTGAGGGCTCTGCAGCCAGACAGCCTGGGTTCCAATGACAGGATAAGGACAGACGTAGCAGGAATAATAAACGCACAGATGACATGCAAATAATCAGAATTCAGGAAGGTTTTAAAAGGTTGAAGAAACTGAAGTTCCAATATTAAGGCCTCAAAAAAGTCGACTGTGCAAATACAATATGACCCGGCAAGATGTGTAGAATATAAATAGTTTTATTGCTTTCTTAGCAAGAAAGAACTTGCCAAGAATTAGAATTGTCTGAGAATGAAGTGGGCTGTTTTACAAGGGGGTGTGAGTCTCAGACCTGAGAGGGATTCAGCAGGGGCTGGGTAAGCACGTGCCCGCGGGCTGTGTCAGGGGCTGGCTGCACTACTGGGTCTCTAAGTTCCCTCCAGCTCTAGAAATCCACTGTGTCCTATTTTAAAAAGATTTAAAAAAAAGGCAATTATGAGGTAATCAGAGAACAACTAGTACAGTGCCAATGCATGAGCAAGTTTTAATCACTTTGTACAAAGGAAGGAAAAAAGCATTATTGAATTAGTGGATAAAAATGCGTTTAGGGTAATTAACCCTGCTGACTTCAGTAGCAATACATTCATAGGAAGCTGTAACTGAAGTATAGTTCTGAATAAGCCAGCCCTTAAGACATACTAATACAACCATGCAAGGTATCTAAATTATTACAACTTTCATGTTTAGAGCCATTTATGCACGTTACACCATAGAAAAAAGGGAGATACAGGACTGGTTCAACAAACTCATCTTCATTTTCTTAAAAGAAGCTGAAATACCCAAATAATACCACTTTGCTGCTGCATTATTCTCAGAATGAGTCAGTGGAGTTTGACGGGCACCTGCTTTTTATCACCATTGTGATTTTGCAAGAGGGAAAAAAATATTCACCTTTATTTTTAAACAAAGCCTCAACCATCAAAAACACCTAAAAGCATACCTGCTAATTCTGGCACTACTCACAAATAAAACAGCCTTTATTCCATAGAACCAGGCACTACCCCAGGTAAGAAAAGGGGTGCCACTCTCACCTGCCCATTGATGGCATGTAAAATATCCAACAAGTCCACTGCACAAGGCTAGAAGAGTGGGAAATCCATCAAGGCGCACTGGAGAACTCCCCCAGCTCCCAACCGAACCCTGAGAACGGGGGCGGCTGGGGACGCTGGTCTGCCCTCAGCACCGGGCGTAGCATTAAAGAACCCACAAAACGGCTTGGGCAGAGCGGGCTCCAAGATTTCGGAGTCACCTGCACAAAAGCAAGACCTGGCTGGCACCCTTCGGTGTGTCAGAATGTGGCCGAAAAAGAAGACAAACCTCCACCAGAGTAAGCTAGGATGTGTGAATGGCAGCCGGTGGGCTGCAAAAACTTAAAAAGATGCAGCACAGTGCTCGTGACATGAATGCAATGACACCTACATGCATGTGGAACCGCCATCAGCTTTACCCAGTTCACAGGTAGGACAAGAACAATAAGAGGAGAGATCGAACAGGTATTTCAAGAACCTTCTAAAACCATAAGCAAAAAACACTTAGTGCAGAAAGAGCCTCTTAGAGCAACACTTTTGGCCCCAGTTGACACCGCCACTACGGAGAATCACCAAATCGGCGCGTAGGTACCTGCGGCCGCTGCTGAGCGAAGTGCAACGCGCCCACACAGGGTAAGGGGGAAGCGCCAGGAGACTGCAGAGCCAGCCTGCTAACGGCTTAGCTCCACAGCTGAACAGCTGATCTTACCCCAATCACTGCCCAGGCGCACCTTCCAGGAACATTTGCTTAGCACCCGCTTTATAGCTTTCATTCCATGTCTCACTCTGAAGAACATTCCTGCGGTGTGAGCACCTCGACAACCAAAAGAACATGACGATGACTTGAGAGACTATTCTCATTTCTGACCGTGGAGCGAAAAGTCCTGTCTCCAGAATTATACGGTTCCTAGATGTCTAAAAGCCACAGCAGTGTGGAACAGGTAAGACACTGATGGTTATGCTTACTGAAGTTCCAAAGGATATTTGGGGAAAAGAAGATAGAGAAAATAGAGGATGGAAATCCTGATTTTAGGATAAATGCAATAGTCTTTCTAAAAAAAAAAACCAACCAAACATAAGAAATGTGCACAAACACACATATTTTGGCACGCATGGATCTTCACACCCGTTTCGGAGGTGCCAACATTCTGGGCTCAGGGCCCAAAACTTGAGTCATTTTCAACTCTGCCTTCCCTTTAACGCTCCACGTCCTAGTCATCAACAAATCTGTTAGACAGACATGTATTCAAGCCATATCCTGAATCTGACCACTTCTCATCTCTGCCACTGATACTCAGTAGTCCAAGCCACTATCATCTCCCCTTGTTTCAACCCCAGGGCCCAGGATGAAATCGCAGTCTCTGGCTATGGGACCCAGGAATCCTCAGGAGATTCCAGTGTACAGCTAGGCTCTGTCTACTCGCTACCCAAGAGACATGTGATTTACTGGTGTGTATTACTATCATTTTGCCAAAGAAAGACAGGAGTCTCAGAGAGGTTACGTGACCTGCCCGAGGCTACACAGCTAGGAAGAACCAGAAGTCAGATATCACACCAGGCCTATTGGGAGCCCCAAGTACCTCATTTCATTTTCTCTCAAGTCAATTAGTTGGGGCACGAGCTTAAGAAGCTGAGAAGAGTGGAGACAGCCCTAAGGAAGTCATAGTCTCAGGCTCTGCTGTTGTTTCACAGAACACAAGCACGTAACTTTTTATGTGGTTACTGTGTCAAACAGATGGGGACCTCACGGACTAAAAACACATGAAGTATCAACAGTAAAGATGGAGCTTCTAGTTTGCATCAAAGGAATTTAAAAGAAAAAAAAAGGACAATTGCAGCTGAACGTATGGAAAGATGTCTGATACAGAGAAACTATCAATTCGGACTGCAGACTCTGGTACTCAGACTTGGTTAAGATTAACACACGTAGCATAGTTCACCACCAGGAAGGAAAAATTCCACAGGGAAAGCCACTTAAGATCAAGGGACCTTCGACTTGGCACCAAGGGAAATTAAGAGCTTTTTTCTTCTTTGCTAATTGTAATTACTTGGAAGTCAACAAAAGGCCAACATGTGTTGTATGTAACTGATTCTTCCACTGAACTTTAAACAAAAAGATAATAAGTAGCCATGGGTGGGGGGTACGTTGAGCTGAGTCAGAACTTTCCCTCCCCTCCTCTGTCAAATTTTAGCTTTTTAAAAAGATTTCTATCTGTAGAGTGCAAGTCACGTTATCACCTAAAATAGCAAAAATCTAAAGGCAGAAACAATAAGGATAGAAGAGAACTCTAAGATTTAAAAAGAAATACAATGGTTGAACACAATGTGCTCCATCTAAGGTTCTGTGGAGCTTCCTCTCTAATCCTCATTGCATCCTGAAGCCAGACACCCAGCACCCATCCATGCAAGAGAACCACACTGGTTAAGACTCTCAAAAATGACTTCATCTCAAAGCCCTGCCTGGGTAGCTCAGCTGGTTAGGGCATTGTTCTGATATGCCAAGGTTGTGAATTCAGTCCCTAGTCAGGGCACATATAAGAATCAACCAATGAATGCGTAAATACGTAAAACAACGAATCAATCTCTTTCTTTCTCTCTCTCTCTCTCAAAAAAAAACCCCAACAATAAACAAACAATTTTTAAAAAATGACTTCATCTCAGTAGCTAGGGAAGGCAGGTAAATTGGGACTGTGGTAAACTTTCAGTTTCTACACATTTAAAGACCATTTACTATCATGGTGGAATAAATCAGTAATTGTAAACTAGAGAAGATAAACCTCTTAAAAATAAAGTTGCTACAGATGTTTCAGAGACTTTTTGGAAGTTGCTAAAATCTCTCTTCCAGATGCAAACGACTCCACATGTGGGCTGCAAATACAGGGTGAATAAGAGATTAATTACTACAACAGAGTAAATGAGTACGTTAGCAAAAAGCTAGTGATGACACTGGAACGCTCATATTCATCATGCTCCCAGAGTAGATACAGTACCAGCTAAAAATGAAATAAATGTGTTTACCCTTCTTTTGACTGTACTGAATTGAATGTTTGATTCAGAATTTTCAACAATGTCTTCAAAACCTAATAATCAAGTATTTGCACATGAATTTTACAATTTCTGAGAAGGGAAACTAAGAAAAATATGAGCATAAGACTCATCAAAGTAATTGGGCAACAGACAAAAGTTTTACCAAAAATATCCATATGTTCTCCGTTTTTTGGCTGGCAACCTACAAGGCTTTATATACAATCCATTCCTCCTCTCTGCAAGCAGGTAAAAGCAAGGGTCGCACCAGTGTTTTTTTCACACTGCTGCACATCAGTGTTACCTGGGAGATAAAATTCCAATGCTTGGCCCACAGGCCCAGTGACCACGTGCCTGACAGATTACACAGGTCTGGGATGAGTCTGGGATGGGTGTTGCCCGAAGCTCCCTATCTGATTCACTGGGCAGCCAGGGTTGAGCACCACTGAGGCATAAACGTGGCTATAAAATAACCCACATTCCACCAGCCTCCCACTGCCCTGTCCGCATCAAACATACTTTGCATCAAAGATGCCAGGCAGTCTTTTTCCTCATGTCATTTCTCTAACTGTGAAAATGAAGCTACAAAAGTTGAGTCATTTATCACAACTATTCTGCCATTGATGGTGGACTGAACCCAACTTAAGCTTAAGGTTATACAGCAGCACATGAAATCTGGGGTAAAATAGCCCTGGCTGGTATAGCTCAGTGGATTGAGCGCGGGCCTGTAAACCAAAGAGTGACCGGTTTGATTCCTGGTCAGGGCACATGCCTGGGTTGTGGGCCAGGTCCCCAGTTGGGAGCACGTGAGAGGCAACCACACATTGATGTTTATCTCCCTCTCTTTCTCCTTCCTTTCCACTCTTTGTAAAAATAAAATAAAATAATTTAAAAAACCAAATCTGGGTAAAATATATAGGGAGAGATTGGTTTCACTTTTTTAGTCAGAGGTAGAACATGAGTTTAAAAAGAAAAAAACATATACTGAGAGAGACTGGAAGAGACTGGAAAGGGTCAACTAGTCACAGCCATTAGGATAACAATACAGTAGCAGACAGAGCAAGAGACCTAGAAAAAATGGTCGTGGACAACAGGCGCACTCAGAACCGGAGATCTCCCACGTGGGGAAACAAGTTTGTCCAGACGAGCTGGCCAAGACCCACAGTGGGGAAAGCACAGCAGACGACATTCGGAACCCTTGGCAGGCCTGATCTGGCATCATAACTACCCACTAGTGCAGAGCTTGTGTGTCCAAGCTAGGGTAGGGACCAGGGCCTCCTCTCCCAGAGCAAGGCAGAGCCCCGAGTCCTGGAGCGCTATGAGCTGCTGTGACAGGTACGCAGGGGCAAAAAAATGCTGACGGGGTGATTCATTACACATTAGAGAGCTAAATCAGAGCCCCTTAAACGTCTCCGACTTCTAAGGTTTTCGGGATTGGGAAAGGGCTAAAGCTACGTGGGGTGAGGGCGGGTCGAGGGGAAGAGATGGGCTGCAGACCCTGGAACAGGACTTCTTTTACACCAAGCTGGCTTCACTTGAAGACCACAGTTAGCCACAGGGACCTCAGCCAACTACAGAAGCTTGACTATTCTAGACGGGTGTCACCACAATCCATCTCTCTGATTAAGCCTTGCATACCAGTACATGTTTGCTTCGCTCATGAAAGCAAATCTTCTATGCTAAATTGGTCTGGCCCACTAAGTGTTGGTCGGTCTGGAGCCTACGCTGGCTTAGGTCTTCTTAGTAACAGTCTCTGCTGAGACTGTCACGTGACTAACCTGATCTCATTAAGCGCGGTCCCAGATGGTGCGAGATCAGTCATCTTCTGAGATGGCTCACACAAAATAACGAACAGAGGCTCGGCTTAAAACAGACACTTTCCTTTGCCCAGTTAGCTGTGTAAATGACCCATGAAGCCAAGTTCTACAGTCCCCTGAGCTGAACACAGTGATGGCAACATTGTATATCAAAGCATGCTACTCAAAGTTACTATCTACACACACACATTTCACGCTAATATGTAATGAAAACGAACAGGAAGGTAAAGCAGATGATTCTTGTTTATCAAATCCATTTAAAATGGGATTTTTGTTGCTGTTGTTATTAAATGGGGACAAAACAACAGGCTTCAAAAGACAACATGAAATCTTACATAAAACTTCTAAAACGCCTCGTGGGCCATGTCAAAGCACCATTACTAAGCAGTAAAACACTGTGTGAGGTGTGACAAGAGCGCTGGTGACTGCCTTCTGTTGTAAGGAAGGAAGTTAAAGGCTTAAATTTCTATTTCAGCGAGCATATCCCCAGATACATTTTTAATGCAAAATGATTCGCATTATACAATTTTAGATTCTGAAAACTCTAGGAAACCCTAACATGAATGGCAGCCAGAAGACACACCTGAGCACTTGAAATGGGACTAGTCCAAATCGAGATGTAATGTAGGTATTAAACATAGCATATTTAGAAAAATTAGCAGAGAGAGCAAATGCAAACTATCTCATTATTAATTTTTATATAAATAACACAATGAAGTAGCATTTTGGATATATGAGGTTAATATTACTAAAATTAACTTTATCTTCTTGTTTATGTTTTTAAATGTGCCTATCAGAATATTTAAAGCTACACAATTAGCATGTCTAGCATTTGTGGCTCACATTTTATTTCTCTTAGTGCTGATCAAAGATATGAGTGCCAGTTTGATCTAAGTAGATTCCACGAATCCATTAGTTAATTCCTAGCTGGTCTAAACTCTGACTTCTGCCCCTAGCAGAAAGCATAAAAAACAGCAGTATCTTGGCTATTGTGTAAAGGCTACTACGTGATACCTTACAAGTAGTAAGTTGGAACCAGTCTACAATATTTCAACAGAAAAAAGAAATGAACCAATCTTGCTAAGTTAATATTTTAACCAATATATACCTGGTCAAGTCTGATTAACTGAAAGCCTTGTTTAAAAACATTTTGCCTTATGGTATGACATAATTTTTAAATCTATGGTGATGAACATTAACTGAAAAACTATTTAAAATGAAAGAATTCGGACTGAATAATAGCTTCCACCTTACATGTACTAACAGTCACAAATGAGAACATACACTTTCAGATAGGGTCACATTCACAGTACCTCCGTAAAATATAAATCATCTAGGAACAAATCATAAAACGCCCGGGATTAGTTTTTAAGAAACTTCTCCCCAACCCATGAAAGACATACCAATAAACAGAAAAATTAAGCTTAAATGACTCAATATACAAAAGGTGTCAATTCTCTTAGTATAAATGTATAAACTTAATGCAATCCCAATAAATAGCCCAATACATTTTCTAATTTGATTTACACTGGTTCAGCTGAAAACAATAAACAGAACTATAGCTGGAAAAAAATTAGGGAAAAGGGCAGTTTGAGTAGGACTACTCTGAGGATATATTTTATTATCTGCAACAAAGGAATTGGATACTAGGGGCCAAAGAGACAGACCAAAACTGGGGATATGGGGTAGGAGGGGCGGAAAAAGAGAGAGTAAATCCAGAAACGATGAATTATATATGTAAATTTTGTATATAAAAGAAGTGCCCAAGGCTGTATTGAAACAATGGATTATTAAATATATGCTTATCATGTCAAGTGGATAATAATTTGAGAAAAAATAAAATTAGATTCTACCTCACATCTCACAACAAAATAAACCCCACAGAAATTACACATTAACTGTTTAATTACTGAACCTGAAAGTACGAGAAGAAAAACATGAGTAATAAATAATCATTACCTTGAAATGAGAAATATGACAAAGGAAAAACTTGAAAAAGCAGATTATACTTTATAAAAATTAATCCACATACATGAGAAAACACTATAAGAAGATACGTTATAGAGAAAAAATTACTGTCTTCAACATGTGAACTCTTAAAATTCAATACGAAAAAAATTCATAAAGGATCTTGAACAAACAAGTCAGAAAAAAAAATCACTAAACTACCGAATTGTATTCAACCTAATAAGCAAAGCAATGTCAACTTAAACACTCATTGTTTTTACATCGTATATTCATACGGATAAAAAAGACTATCTGGTACTAGAGAAGGGGCAGGGACATCGGCACGGGTAATTATCTTTCTAGTAACTTTGAAATAGGAATCAACAGTCATTAAAAAGGGATATACTTTTGACCCAGTAATCCCTCAAGGCTTTTTACAAAGAAACAATCAGAAAAGTACACAGAGATGTTTAAAGGTGCTTATTCAAGAGTGGTTTGCTTAAAAATAAAAATTGAAATGACTTATACGCCTACCTTAGAGGATTTCTTAGTCAATTATTATATTGAATACATGAGCATAAAAATACCAAGCCACCATCAAATGAATGATCTGTGCATCTAACAAAGAGTTATTCCGGTCCTTCCAAACGCTGGACACTGCTTGAGGCACTGAGACCAAAACCCCTTCCCACAGGTGGTGGTGGTCAAAAGGTACACACTCCCAGTTACAAGGTAAGTAAGCTCTGGGACTGTCCTGATGCACAGCACGGTGACTATAGTTAATTGATAGTGTGTTGTTTATTTGAAAGTTGCTAAGAGAGTAGATGTTAAAAGTGCTCATCACAAGGAAAAATATTTTGAAACTATGTGAAGTAGTGGATAGTAACTAAACGTACTGTGCTGGTCATTTTGCAATACTTACATATAGGAAATCATTATTATGGTGCACACCTGAAACTACATTATTATGTATCGATTACATCTCAA
Source organism: Desmodus rotundus (assembly GCF_022682495.2). Lineage (NCBI taxonomy): Eukaryota > Metazoa > Chordata > Mammalia > Chiroptera > Phyllostomidae > Desmodus > Desmodus rotundus. The sequence continues at coordinate 155,425,418 of NC_071390.1, read as the reverse complement.
TAAAACTAGAAAAACAAATATTAAAATCCCACCTTTATCACGGAGGACACACAAATCTATGTGCTAGGCAAAGACATCCATGAAATCGTAAGAGGGAACAACATTAAGAATAATGTAGAAAATCTCATTTTTTTTAAACCAATAATATCTTTCTCCTCTCCTGGAAAACAGCTGGCATATTTACTAAAATACCATCATTGATTATGTTTGGATGGCACACTTTGGGGTGATTTTTACTGTCTTGACACTTTTTTGCAGTGTTTCTCCAGTGAACAGGTAGGTGTTCCTTCTACAACCAAGAGGACAAAGTTAGGTTCTCCCATTAAATGCAAAGTTCCGAGTTACCCATTCATTTGACAAACACCGAAGGTGACTGACTGTGTGGCGGGCAAAGCAGTAAGAGCAGAGCATCGGGTCACAGACAACCCTCCCTTTGTAGTGCTGAGGTTCCTACGGGAGGGCATCAAGCAGTCTGATCGTATGGTGTCTCTAGGTCATCTCCTCTCTACGTCAAAAGATTCATTCATTCAACCAATATCTGAGCTCCTGCTGCGTGCTGGGCAATGTCCTCTGTGAGAGCAACATATCACTAAAGAAAACAAAAATCCCTGCCTTTGGGGAGCGTGCTATACAGAGGATAAGAGCAATGAAAAATTTGAGCTCCACTGAGGAGCGAAGCATGAAACTGTTGCCTGAGTGATGACAGTGAAACTATGTGAATAGAAACTCAAGCAGCCAACATCTCACTAATTCAAAAGTAGATCTACACAAACTTTCCTATTGCTTTCAGGTGGGCGCATGACTCAATTCTCGGTTTTTGAAATGAGATCTGAACAAATGAATGATGTACTACAGATTAGAAAACCTAAAGTAACTGAGTTCTCCCACATTGAGTATCTGGAGAATTACACAAAGCAAAATGACATGTATTGGGGACTCTCAAATACCGATTACATGAAGCATCACTACACTCACACACCTTTTCTCTCTCACGGCGCCGTGTCTGTTGTAAATCTTTAACTCATCTCTGTGTTTCCTTGGGGACCTTCTTCATCCCCACACCTTGCTGTCCTACCACCCAATTGGCTGGCATGCAGCAGGTGCGTAATCCATGATGGTTAAAAAAACAAAGAATCTTAGTCATTTTCTACCTAAATAAATGAAATAGCCTCCAAAAATTTTCCCTTTAACAATTCTTGCAGAAATTACTTTAATGCCACTTTTTTATCTTTTAGGAAAATGAAACACAGTTTTCTATGTAATTACAAACATTCTAAAGTTGCCATTTGTACAGACCAGTTTAGAGCACAATCCCTAAAACAACTCCTGCATTTATTACTCAGCACGTTTTCCATAATCAAATGAGTGTTTTAACAGTTTAGCATTATAATATTCATCAGAAGAAAATTCACGTATTGAACAGGCTTGTGTTTTTGGCGTATTTCCTTCGTTTTGAACAGTTTGAGGCTTATTACTTTGTAAATTATGAGCTCCTGAACACTTCCTCGATTCCAGCCAAAGCCTCTGGCGATCTGAGTGTCTGACAGCAACTGTGCCTGTGGGCTGCCCAGCCGGTAACCATCCTTCCTTTTGCCTTTCTCAATAAAACACTGAGTAATGTGTGCAGTGAGGAAACTCCATTTTCCAGCTTCCCTTACCTACGGGAGCCAGTGCGAAATGAGCCCTTAGCCTTTGAGCGGCACTGTGTGGGGTCTCTCCCATTTTTCACACCTGGACCCACTGCACAGCCGCTGGAGCCCTCCGGCTGCAGGAAGGTATGCACTCAGGGTGGGAAGCGGAAAGCCGTCAGGAGGCCGTGTCTCTCCCAACTTCCCGCGGCGGCCAGGCCTGGACCGCTCACCTCCAGACTAGGGGGATAGGAGTGAGAACAACTACCTTGTGTAAACCACTACGGTTTCAGTCCCTGTTTCAAGCATTCCTAATGCTGTGTTCAGAGACCGATTTGATTTAGCTGGGGGGGAAGTGAAGAGATCTAAAATTCTTAGCCCTCTGCTTTATCTAGTTTTGCTTCCTGGCCAATTTATCTACTATCAGGGTTTCAACTACTATCTCTGAACTCAAGATTCCTGCTTGATTCCCTCCCCCCCCCCCCCCCCCCGCCCCGTTTCAAACCTCCAAATCTCCAAGTAGCTTCAAAGTTGTCCATTTGGATGTCCCACAATTACTTTAAATTTGAATTTATTTCTTTTATTGTTTTGATCCTCCTCAATTTCCTTATCTTTAAATAGATTTCTCAGTCAATCAGGTTTAAGACTGTAGGGTTACTCAATCAAAACAAACCAAGACAAGACAAAACAAACAACTGAACAGGATCTTCCTGAGCCAGCCCTGGAAACTGAAGTTCTAATGAGATACCTGGGAGCTTGCTTGAGAGTCTCCTATTATTTTAATTCATTTGTCTCCTGCCCTATATTCACTATATCTTGGTGTCCCACGATGTGGCCTTTGTGACCTCATTTCCTACCACTCTCCCCCTCACAGTTCTTTTAACATTCCTGACTCTCTGTTGCCTGGAGGCCTTTGCTGAGTCTGTTCCTCCTGCTTGAAACACTCTTCCCCCGGGCCCCCTCCATGTGAACTCCTTCCCCTCCTCCAACGGGTCAATGAGGGCTAGCCTAACCAACCTACAAAAAGCTGCAACTCGTCCACCAACCTGAAGCATCTCACCTGCTCTTTGTTTTTCCCATGGCCCTTACCACAGAGGTTCTATAATTTGCTAACATATTGTGTTTCCTTTGTCTCTCTCCGCACTAGTATGTAAGCACCTCCAGGGCCAGGCTTTTTGCATTCTGCTCACTGGGACGGTGCTGGTGAGAGTTCAATAGGTAACTGTTGAACAAGCTGAAGATTTTCTCAGAAATATCTCTGATGTCCTCCCCATCCTCCCTGCTGCACTGCAATACTAATCCTGGACATTATCATTTTTAGACTTTTTTTTTTAACAAGAGTCTATTTATACTGTCATTCTCTCCAAACCATCTAACACACTTCCAGACTTAATCTTCCTAAAAACACGTCTTTGGGGTGTCACTTCCCTATAACGATTTGGCTCCTAAGTGGCCCAAATAGAGATATTATACACTGGCATCATGCTTGAATGAGAAATTGGATCAGACAAGCTCTAAGATCCTCTTCCAATAGTCGATGCTGTATCTAAGTGACTCATTTTGGCATCCAAACTGCTCTGTGGTCCCGCAGTACCTCACCTATCCAAATGTACATCCTGCTCCTTCCAATGTTCCCCCTGCTCTTGGCCAGGTTCCCTAAGGACTCTTGAAAAAGCTATACTCCCTTTCACTGTTTTTTCAATGGGTTACTCTATCTTCAACACCCTCCTGACTATTCAAAAAGATGGCAATGGCCTTTAGAACCTTGCTACTCAAACTGTGACCTGTAGGCCAGCATTAGCTTCACCTGCAAGGCTGTCAGAAATGCAGCCACTCCAGCCTCCCGGCAGACCCAATGACCTAACCAGACTTCCGGTGATGCGTGTGCACCTTGAAGTTTGAGAAGCACTGCGTGAGCGCTCATCTCAAGTCACTCCCCAGTGAAGTGCGCTCTCAGCAGGCCTCATGCTCTTGTCCTTCCACAGGACCTAAGTCACCCACAGCAAGCACAACATTCAATGAATAACATCCCCTCGTGGGCTATTTATTCCTTATTTCATGTGAGTCTTTTCTCTCCAATTTGGTTGTGACTAAGTTGCACAGGACAGTCATGCATCTGGCCAACCTGGATGCAGAGGACAGAAACCCACTCGAGTTACTGCAAGGAAAAAGGAGCCAGTCCTACTGCTATTTGGGAACGGAGACTAGAAAACTCAGGGAGGGAGGGAGGGAGACGCTCCAGGGTCTGGCCTCCCTCTTGACATCTGTGTCTCTGCCCCACTGTCTCCATCCAGGGCCTTCTCTCTCCCATCTTTCTGTTTACTCATAGTTTCTGCTTCCTCATCTGCAGCATTTGCATACCTATTACAGCCGGCCACTCTCTTCTGTCCCAGCCTGCACACCTCTGTCCTTTTCTGCTTCAATTTTCACTCTAAGTCTCTAAGCTTAACTCATCTCATAGGAGAGATAATCACCACAAAGAATCTTTTTGAGACAAACCACAAGGTTACAAGTGTCCAAACCACCTATGGACTGTCTGCCTCGGGTCTGGAGCCCACCCTGCTCCAATCGGCTGAGGCCAAGGGGTTTTGGCAGAGAACAAGGCCCTTCAGGCAGCGGGAGCCATCAGGACACTATTCCTCAGGCATCAGAAGTGTGGGCAGAGCAGGCAATGAGCCACATCGCCAGCCCACAGAGTCATTATTTATATTGTTCTCACCACAGTCTGGAGCAAAATGCTCAGCACGTAATAAACAGAAACCAACCAATATGGCAGGGAAGGACCATTCACCAAGTGCCACTACGCCCCCGACACTGTGCTGGGTGCACAGAGACCACAAAGGTTAAGTAAGAAGTGCTCCTTGTTTTCCCAGAGCTCTTAGTCCAAATGTGTCACTGCACTAGCTACTCGACCTTGGGCCGGTACCTAAACCACCTGGGCCACAGTCTCCTCAACTGTCAGAGCAGGTCACCTCCACTAACCTGCAAGTGCTGTAAGGTCCTATAGGGTAATCTTTATGAAAATGCTTCGCAGAATACACGTGTGAATTAAAAACAATACTGTAGCCTTTCATTAGTAACAAAATCCACAGGTTTGGCATTGTTTTCTGGTCTTTTCTCTCGGCCTTATTTCCCACAATATATGATTCATTAGTTGTTACTATTTGTAAGAACAAGCCCAACTGTATTTACCACTATATTTTCATTACCTGCATGGCTCACTCAAGTGGTGATTAGGAAAACTCACTCATTTCACTCAGAAGTATATGAAAAAAGAATGAATACATTTTTACCTTGTACGTTTCTGTAACACTATCATCCATTCCACTGTACACCTAAAACTATAATGCCCTACACACGTTTCCCTTTCATGACAAATAGTAAGTGCGCACTACACTCCTGAGTAGGACACAGGTCAGTCTCGGCTCTTGTGTGGCCTTCTCCCCAGAGCGGTTTCCACTGGTATTTCCCAAGCAATGTAGATGTTGGAGCACAGTGCCCCCCTTTTTAATATGGGGACTCGGAGGAGAAGAAATAATCCAAGGCCAGTCTCGAAGCCCTGCAGTCCTGTTCTCCTAACTTCTATTTATTTATTTGTTTGTTTTCCCCCCTAAAACCACTTTACTCCCTGCCCCACACTAAAGGGTGGGGTGTGGGCAAGGGTGGGAATCGGTGATGACGGCAATATAGCCCAGTTCTCAAAAACATGTTATTCCACCCTTTGCAAGATCCAAGTATGGGTTTATGGGAGAGAAAAACAAAAGAAAACAAAACTTGAGATAAGTACAATCTTGGCTTTGCCATGAGGAAGACCAAGGAATATTTACGGAGTAACGGCCACAAGCTGGGCAGGATGCTGAGGGCTCCTTACCCAAGATGGAGAAGTGTCTTGGCCCTCCAAAACTCACTTGCCCTTGGGCATCTGTTGCTCCTGGCCGACAAGTGCATTCATTCAACAGCTGGCCCTGGGTGGAGCAAAGAAAAGAGCCTCCACCTTGCTAAAAAGTCGGCTCAATTAGCCACAGTGCGATTTCAGCAAAAAGGAAAAACAAAAACGAAAGCTCTTAGGGAGGTGGGTGAGACTCCGCTGCAGGAGGCAGAACTGCAGAGACCGTAACGTCCAGTACTCGCTGAACACCCAACCCCGACTAAGGCTCCTCGCGCTCGGGGAGGCAAGGGGCTGTAGATCAAAGGATCCTGCAGCCTGGGAAAACAAACCTGCTTCTCGGGGAGCCGTGATGTGTGGGTTGCAAAAGGTGGGCGGCGGGCTGGGAATCTGTTCACTAGGGTGGGGATGCCGAATGGGGACGCGGAGGTTCGTGCGCTAGTGGGAGGGAGGTGGGGTGGGCAGCGACCCAAGGATCTCGCTGCGGTGTGAAGCGACCCTTGGGTCTCTGGAGCTCGGAAGGGGCCTGCGAGTGCACTGGAGGTGCCGCAGGAAGAAAGGTCCGCTAGGGGCGACAGCCTGGGGCAAGGGGTGGGACAGACATCTCTTTCCCTACAGGAGAGTGTGTGTGCGCGCGCGCGCACACACGCACACGCGCACACACACACACACACACACACACACAAGACCCCGGGCTGGCCCGGAGCCGCTCCCCCCGCGCTCGGTACACAATTCCCGGCTGCGGCGGCCACTCACCCTCCGCGCGGGAGCGGATCTCCGACACGGTCCTCCGCATGGTGGACATCGCGGCGATGGCTGCAGGTGGATCTTCAGTCCAGATCCTGCACCTGTCACTACTCCGCGCAGGCGGGAGATCCGGCTGCGCCGCGCCGAGCGCTCAGCGGCCGCGCGGACCCGGCCACCCACCCAGGGCAGCGAGGCCGCGGGGCGCAGCCCCCGCGGGCGGGCGACTAGAGGAAGAAGCGACGAGGGTGGCAGCGTCCGCAGAGCTGGGCGAGCTCTCCCTGCAGACTCGGAGAGGGCGGCTCGGCGAGGGGCGGAGCTGGGGCTCCGGCGCCAGGGAGGGGTCGCCGGGGCGCGCGTTCATTCGCTCCCGCGGCCGCGCGGCGAACAGCGCTGGAAAGGGGCAGGGAGACACCCCAGAGCACCTCCTTCGCCCCGCCCCTAGTAGGACCGTACCATCCCTGCGGGGGGACGGTTTTCAGCTATCAGCCTCGTCCTCACCCGGTTGTCGCTCTGCCCCTAGCTTCAGCTCATCCCATCTCCCCTTAACCGCTTTCTGACTCTCTCAAGCCTTGACCAGAGGAGAATGGGTGCCCTGGTTCCAGCATCCTTGAATAGCCCCGCCCGTACCCTCTGGCTTTTAAAAACAATAAAATCGGCCGGTCACTGCAGAAAGGGGTTGGGTCTGAGTGGGCAGGCGAGGGGCGAAAGGGATGGGATGCCAGACTGAAGTTCTAGCTCCTATCGTGAGTGGAAAGGGACCGCGAGTTCCCCACCCAGGGTGCAATTCTAGCTTCCCTGCACTGCCAGCGGCCCTGTCGGCCAGAGCCGTACTTGCTCTCTGGCCTGGCCCACAAGCAACAGGCTCCGAGGCCAAGTGCCCGGCCGCAGGGTCTCCTGCCTTTGGTACTTGTGTGCATCTGGGGCTGGCCTGCGAGTGGGTTCAGCACATCGTGCCTAGTGCGTGCTCTGCAGCCTGACAAGGTTCTGGAATTGCAATAAAATCAACTGCTGGGCCAGGTGGTGCAAAAAAGGAATTTTTGGTTTTGGGTTTTTGCTCTTAGTGAAACCTGCAGGAAGTTCGGTGCAGTAGTTTTAACTGAAAACAGGAGAGGTGTCCTTGTATAAAATCCACAAATATATTCAATTTTTATTTGCCCCATATTCCAAACAGCATCGTAACCTCGTTACTTTTTATATACAAGTTATAAAAAGTACGGTATTTTAATTTTATTATTGATTTCATCTTTTAAGTTAGAATATATGTTACTAACTAGATTCTGGTGAACTGCATAAATGATGAGAAAGGAATAAATTAAATTAGAGGCAATCTTCCTCATCTCGTGCTCTTTCCCCAGCACCGGATGGAGGAGGGCTTTATATGGAGGTCTTTTACGTGAAACTGCTTTCAAATCCTGAGGGGAGAGATCCGGAGACATTTCACCAGAGAGCTAAGTAAGTATTCCTAAGTTTCAAGAAAAAAATAAAGTGAAATCTGCTAATAGCATCTTATCTCCATCTGTGGCATTTCCTCTGCCTCCTGCAGGTAGCATTTGCTAATCAGAGCCCTGCCCTACATTAATACTGAGTCAGGCAGCCAGTTCACATTTATGAAAAACCCACCCTACTTGACTCTGATTCAGAGTCTTGGATTAGAACCAAAAAAAAAAAAAAAATAGCACTTCCAGTGTGGAGGAAGCATCACAGGGCAGAGCAGGACTCAAGCTAAATGTGCTTGTTTCAGTGACTGATGGTCACGATTTACAAGTACGTTCTTCTGAAAGTAAGAAGTGAGCACACAGCTTTGTAAGGACCGTCGTCACTGGTCATTTTCATCCCTTCCTGGTCCAGGACCCCCCTGTGAATATAAAGCAGGCTTCCTCTGGCTTGATGAAGGTGAATTTGAAACAAAAGGAATACAACAAGAAATAGTAAAAAATCAGCTTTAAAATTCAGTGACTAGACACCAGAGGAAATGCAGGGCTTTCATGATTAATATCTCAGTGTGATTTATGGAAAGCTGGAGCCACTGTGTGTTCAAGGTTGGTGTGCGGCCGCGTGGCAGTGCTTCGTTTATGAGCAATCAATCACCTATGTAATTCCTCCTGAGCCCTCGACTGGAGCTCGGTACTGCTTATTGACAAATAATAACTCTTTGAAGGGAGTTCCAGAGATTATCCCTGTTTTCTATAGAGAGTTCGTTGTGCCATTGTGTGTATGTGTGTGTGTCCCATTGATAGTCCATCAGCAAAGGTGACAACGTGTCACCCCTGCAGGAAATGACAGCAGTCTTTCATACAGAGAATGCTGCATGATACAGTCTGTAGTTTACTGAGTATCTTTCCCCAGGTTATTCTATCGCTGTATCCATACTGGTAAGAGTGTCCCAACTAACTCATTTCTGAAAACCACTCATTCCTGATTGCTGGAAATCACACACATTTTCATTGGTTCAGAAACCTGACTGAAGCTGAGTATAACGCCCATCTGTATCTATCGGATTTCCAAGTCCTCTCAGATCTCGTCTTCCACTGTTGTAAGAAGCACAGTGCACCAGCCCCTGGCAGGGAACTCGGGTTCTAGCGACATGAGCTTGTCACAGAATCTGTAGTACAATTCAGATGTCAGCAAGGTCGTTTAAAAACTTTCGGGTCCAATGACTCCATGCTGATGGACTTAGAAAGAAGAGGATTGTTCAAGGGCAGCTACTCCAAGGACCAGGTTTTATCATTCTCTACAAAATTTACACTGAATGCATAATAGTGCCCAGTGCTGAGCCAGAGCGCTAGGTTATACAAAGACACTTCAAGCCCATGTGAAAGTCAACCAGCAATGTAACTAGATGGCTGATGCTTAATGCCAAATGCACAAGCGGCAACAACTATAGCTATCGAGAGACGGGGAGAGTTCAAGAACAGGGGCGATCAACATAGTCGAGCCAGGTCTTGAACGAGGGGTTAGACTGTACAAATGAGCCAATATTCCAGATGGGAATGCTTGGCATATAGTAAGTACTCAATAATTGTTTAACAAATATTTAATGTAAATGCAATGCTGAAAAAGCACATATGTTGGAGGGGGCAAGGAGACCAATTTGATTGCAACATAGGTTTTGATTGCTAATCTGTACATGGGTGAATTGCATGTTGTATGAACTGTGTGTTAAAGCTGTTAAAAAAATTATCTCCAGAGGTGTCAGGCACAAAATGATGAAGTCTATCAAGTAAAAAGATGTTAGGGATGTTCCTAACTTGTTGGGTTTTCATTTAGTAATTGCCTGAGTTGGTTGTTGTTTGGGGCCACCGGGAATTAAGAATTGGTCCCCTTCGGTCGGAACTCATAGCCAAGTAGGTGAGAGAAGCATACGCACGAATTTACTAACTTATATAACACAGACAGAAGTCCTTTGGGAACTTGTGGCTGAAGGTATGGAGACGTGTCTGAGGACCCTGCTTCTGGCTGAGACTGAGGCCTGGAAAGTTGGTTCCCACACCACTACAAAATACAGATGCTGAACAGTGCTGGCCACTGTAATTTAAATTCTTCTGCAGAAGCACAAAGTAGATATATTAATCTAAAATTTTAGATAATTACATTTTTAGTTTAAAACTGAGATGAAGCTATAACATAAAGTTCTATCAAATCGCAATGCTCCCTGGTGACAGTAAGAAAAGACACTTGTTACCTTTGGCGCATCGTTGGCGTTATGTTGATTTGATGGATTAGTGGATGGAAGATTTGCTATTAGACTTGTGAGGCTCTTCCCCCAAGATTTTCCACCTGGATTGTTCCCTTTCTGTCACCGTTCCTTACAAGTGTTCCCCTTTTAAGACACCAGTAAGTTCTTTAGACTCTGTATCCAAAATATGTGTTAAATCTCTACATCTCCACCTCTACCCCTCTTTTGTTTTTTAAAGATTTTATTTATTTATTTTTTAGAGGGAGGGGAAGAGAGGGAGAGAAACATCAATGTGTGGTTGCCTCTCATAGGCACCTCGATGAGGGACCAAACCTGCAACCCAGGCATGTGCCCTGACCAGGAATCGAACTGGCAACCTTTTGGCTTTACTTTGTTGGATGATGCCCAGTCAACTGAGCCACACACATCAGGGCCACCTGTACCCCTCTTGTACAAGCCACTGTCACTGCTCACCTGGAGTAGCCTCCTAACTAATCTCCATGCTTTTATTTTTGTCAGCCACTCATCTCACAGGAGCCATAGTAATTATTTTAAAATAAAAATCAGTTTATGTCATTTCTTAAGACTCTTCAGTAGCATCCCATAGCACTTGGAATGAAACCCAAACCCAAGCACTTGTCCTTGACTGCCTCTCAGACTCTTTCCTTCTACCGCCTCATTGGGTCATTGGGCTCAGATTATTCCAGCTGATGTTGCCCCACATCCTCCAGTACCAGTCAACACCCGATTGCCTTATTCTGTTTATCTTAGAGTACTTATCTCTATCTGAAGTTTTCTTATTTGTTTGTTTTCCTGTTTGTGATAAATATGCCTGGCTCTATTTGTCTTACTACAATTTGTCTACTTTCAGAACAGTGTCCATTGCATAGTATAGGATCAATAAATATTAGTTGAATGAATGAGCTGAAAAATGTGTGTGCTATAAATGACCTTGTTCCCTGAGGTTGAGGACTGGAAATAAGTAGGAAAATAGGTGGCATTCTATTCGAAGAGGTGATAAGTTTGTGCCCTTCATAAGCATGTATACAGGAATATATTACTTTGCCAGAATTGCTTGCATAAAATGATTTAGAGTCTGTATGCTATGAAGTACTTGAGGTGAGAAAAACATCTTGTGACTACCATATGGTCTTTGGCCAAAGTGCAGTGGTCAAATTTGAAAAACAAACTGATTTCAACCCAAACTTCTAAACCCATTATTGTGTAAATAATCCAGGTACATATTTTTACTTATAATGATAAAAATCAGCATGATAAAAATCAACATTATTTTTCTCATGCCTGTGATTTATTTCCCATGACTGTTTTATTGGTCTCTTTTTAAGAGCCCTAACAAGGTGTTAATTCAAAGTTATCATGTCTTTAAACATTATTATCATCATATGCTGGAAATCTCCCAAACCAAAAAAGTACAATGAATTTTTCTTCACTATGATTGAAAATTGTGTGCTACTGTTTTTAAATGAAACTACGCTTTTGAAACATGGATTTCTATTATTTTAAAGGACTCTTGAAAATGTTTAAATGCCCTCCAGCATATTTTAAATAACATTCAATTCATAATCTTTTAGGAAAACATTTACTGAATGTTTTATTCAGAGAGTAAAATGAACACTCAAGGAGAAACAATCCTAGTGTTGAGATACTGAATTCAAATTTATTATTTAAAACTAATGATAAGGTATGAATTTTAGTTTAAAATTTTTTTTTCTACCAGAGCCAACAAGTGAAAATTAACGCTGAATAGGAAGTACTGTTTCTCTTTCAAAAGTGAACAAACAACGTTCTAGTAATGCTGATCCTCTATACAATATTGTAAGATACTTAATGAAATTCATGGATACATTTTCGTGTAGTATTGCCATGACTCCTGACATCTTAAAAAGCAGCTTCATTGAAGTATAATTGACATACAATACACTTCCTGTGTTTGAAGTGTTAGAATCTGATAAGCGTGGACATATGTTTACACCTAGGACCCCAGCACTGCACTGAAGATAATAAACACGCCCATCACTTCCAAATGTCTCCTCTTTCCCCTCGGAGGGTAGTGATGTGTAACTGCAGTTGCTTTTTTGACATCCATCCATCACAATTTATTGAGTGCCCACTGTATTCTAGATACTGAGCTGAGTAATGGAGATTGAGTGGTTAGCTAAAACAAATAGGCTTTGGTCGCATAGAACGCTTACAATATTAGTCAAATAATTATGCAAGTAAATAAACACAAATTCACAACTGTATATCATACTCTAAGAAAAGATAGTCTACAGCTGTAGATAGTGATAGCACTTCAATGTATTTCTTGGCTTTCACACTTTATATCTGGAACTCTTCAAAGATGCTTATAATATGTGCCTTTGTAATATATCTGGAAATGTACATTAACAATTTGCTTCTAGTGGATGTTTTGGCTTTTATCTTGGAAGGAGAACCAGTGAAGACAAGAAATTTTATTTAACTTATTTCCTTGGTGTTGACCAGAAAGCCATTATTATAGATGAAAAGAAGCTTCCAAGTAAATCTGACTTTTTCTTTCCTTGCCATATCATTTTGAAGGGCTATTTCAGGGAGGAAAGGTGACAACAATGAGATAAAAAGCATTGAAAGAGAACAAAAGCCCCAGAATTTTTATTAAAAATTGAGTATTGCAACAATGAGATAAATAAATATTATTATCAAATACAATTTTGTAATCCCATGACCTTTAAGTTAGATAAAGGCCAGACTTCAATAAGATGGTTTCCTGATTGATTGAAATAAGCTACAGCTTTCAAATATGAAATACTTACCAATTGTGTTTGGGCCTCTTGGATGATGTATTTATATCCCTGCTCAGGTTCATAATTCACTGCAGTGGTCAGCAGATTTATTGGAAAATTTTCCCCAAAATTCTCAGAAACAACCTACCCTGCAAGGGGAATCATTTATCGCTGTAGATTCATTCCAACTTTGAACTATGACCAAATCTATGAAATGGAGAAAGAGTATCAATACCTAATCTCAATTACATTTTAGTATTTGCCCCAAAGAAAAGAAGCCAAGGGGAAAGCACTGTAAAGAAAACACATGAAGGCAGGAAACTGATGCAGATTCAAGGTGTGTGGAGCCGGGGACATTGATGGTAAGTGACCTGAGGCCAAGTGCGAGAGTAGAGGCTTGGACCTTTTGCATAATCCGCTTGCCTGTCCCATACTTCAAGTGCCAGGTCCTCTGCCCTGCCTGTTTTGTTTTGGGGGTTTTTCTTGGGGGGTCTGTTTTTTTAATTGGTCTGAATTCCTAAAAGCTGACCTCAGCCTGCCAAACATGGGACCCCTTTCCTCCTGTTCCTGGATCCTTGCTGTTCTGACTCCAGCTTACCTCCCCTGCTTTCAGAAGTCACATACCGTGTAATCGAAGCAACTGTAATCTGTTGCCTGCATAGCCCCTCAAAGTTTCCAGTGCCCATTGGTCTAATCTTACACCTAGTTTTGGCCCCTGTTGGCTTCTGACTTGTTTTTGATCTAAAACGACAGTTTAGGAGGCAAAGGGAGTTGTGTAGGTTGGGAAATTCTGAGAAATGAATTTGAATAAGTAAGTACATGGGAGCCAAAGTAGGGAGGACCATGCACAGCAGCAGTGGTGATGGAGTGAACGCACAAAGTGAAAGGGAGTCACAGGATACGTTGTGTTTTACAAGGATTCTGTGGTGGTCACAGAATAAGAGCATGAACGAGAAGTAAAGAGACCAAGTTGGAGATGGCAAAGATCTGTTTAATTAACAGAGAAAATGCTGATTTTTTTTAAGAAAAATAAGCTGGAATGTAATATGAGACAATTTTAGTAACCCTTATGAAACTCTGGAGAATAAAGGGCAATAGTCTTTTTACCTGAAAAAAAAAAACAGATAATCTTTGTGTAATTATAGATACAAGTATAGATCTAGATACAGTTATATTTGAATTTTTTAGATGTTGGATCAATTTCTTATTGAATTGGAAATTCTGACTGTGTAAGGACCTTTGTTACTTCCTTGGGAAAATGCTAAATTTATGTTATATTTGAGCATATAATTAATTACTGAAAGGATTTTTATCTTTTTGTGATAGTAAAGCTTTTAACAGTGAAAATATGTGTGATTAATTTAAAAACCTCATTGGTATCAATTCTGATTAAATTAAAAAAACTAGAATCAGAGGACTGTCTCAATCCTGGCCCTTTCTAGTGACTTGACCTTGAGAATGTCTTATAAACCTTCCTGACACTTTCATTTGCATAACAGGTCAACCCACAGGCTTTGCAATCCAACAGCTAGATTCACATCCAGGTTCTACCGCTGACTAGTGATACCACTCTGGCCAAATGACTTCGCTTCTCTGTGCCTCGTCTGAAAATGGGCAATGATTATAATGCCCATTTTCTAGGAATGCCATGAGACATGCATGAGAATTTACTGCAATGTACTATATAAATTTTAGCTCTTATTATGTATTGCACGCAGTGTGTTTTTATATTAGTGAGTAACATCAAATTAAATTATTTTAGGTACAAGAGGTATTTTCCTCAATCATGCTTTGTATGGTCAAATAACAGCAATTTACTTTATCATCTATATGACCAACGGCATAAATGTTGGATGTGTGATTTTAATACAGAATTCTTTTTAGTGGTTTCAAGCGACTTGTCACCAAAATGCTCATTGGTAATATCTATTAAAATAGTAAAGCAAATATGCCTCTTTTATTATTTAGAATAAGGTTCACCTGCAGAGAGTGGGTCACGCCAAAGTAACAGTGGTTTGAGCAAGGTGGAGGTTTCTTCTCTGTCCCGTAGAAGAAGGCTGAAGATAGGTTCCAAACGATCATGAGACGTCTGCGGTCTTCCCTTTCTACTCTGCCACGCTAACACATGGCTTCCCTCCGCAAGGCCAGCTCACAGCCCTAGCTGGCTTCTGGTACACCGGCCACAGGATCCACACTGGAAGATGGGAAAAGGAATGAGGGTAGAATGGGACCCCAGCACACTGAGTCAGACGTCTTTAAGCATCTCTTCCTGAAGTCTCGCGTAAAAATTATGCTCCTATCTTACTGGCCGAAAGGGTGGCTGATAAATTTAGTTTTTGATTTGGCTGGCAATGTACCTATATAAAATTTGGGATTCTGATGCCCATGAGGAAGGAGAGAATGGATCTGAGGGTAGGCAGGCAGCCAGCATTCTCGGCCACACTTTCCCACACATCTCAGAAATTGTTCTCAAGGTTGCATTATTAAAATGCTGGAGTTCTTCATGGACATACTCAATGAAAGTACGTATTGTTCAAATTGTGTTTTTAAATATTTATAAGAAAAAAAGGAAAAGACTTTTCTTCGTCTAAGAAATAGGCTTGATGAAACAGGTTTTAGTCTGCTGGGGTTTAGCAAAGAACTTATTAAATACTTATTGACTATGATACTGAGTTGAGCACAACAGAAACTAGAGGGGGAAATTAATTTAATGAGCTAGTAACTTAGTCTGCTCATAAACTGAAACACCCTTAAACATTTTAAACTACAGTTCTGAAGTTGATAACATTTTTAAAGTCCTGTAGTCATTTGAAAGAGACTTCCAAGTACTTTAACCATTATATTAGGAGAAATTTAACTTATGAAAATAAGTCCTAGGCTTCCTTGAACTTTCTAATATGGATAGATTTCAACATAAAATCTTTGATATGAATGAATGCTTTTCAATCCTGTCAATTTAATTTGGAATCACAAGGATGAAATATTTCTGTAGTAGATCAAATTCTCTTAAATACATTGAGCATAGGGAGGGGACCTTCAGGTTGGGAATGTACCAAACCCTCACCCTTGCCCCGTCCTTCTACAACCCCCAGCCCATCTTCAGGCTAGACAGTGTTATGCTCTCCTACGGACCCTTGTGGGAACATGCAACCTGAAATATTTGTCTAGACCAAGGCACAGAAAAGCTGTGCTTCCAGAGCTCCCCTTGGGTCTTTGGGTAGCCAGAATTTGGTAGGCAAGGACAGGTAGGTCTGTTGTTTGAAAAGATGGATTTTTCTGTACTCACCAACAGGCCGCTCCCTGTGTTTTGAAACTGGAGGATGAATTTGATAGTAGTAGTTGGAATATACATTAATAATGAAAAGTACTGTGTCGTTGCTGAAAGAGGGACTGTGTGAGGATCATTCATTAGTATGAATCTATTGTGTATTGTCTTTGAAAATCATGCTTGTTCTTAGTGTGTGTGTCAGAAAAAGAGAGTGAGGTGTGCAAGTTTGATATGGTTGTTATGCTTTAATTGAGCAGAAAGAATGAGGAGGCTTGGTGTTTCCTACCACCAATGGAAGGAGGTCATTTCAGGCAGGTGCTTGAAGTACCACTATTTATCCACTCCACAACCCTCCCCCTGTTTATCTCACTCAATAGCAAGTGATTCAATTGTTAGGAAATAGATTACTGACTCCAATACATTGCACTGGCTTCAAGAAGATGAGTGTTTCCTTAAGTAGAAATAGCAGTCGGCATTGAAGGGTTAAGCATTTGGGGGGGGGGGAGGAGAATGGACAGCAGCTTGGAAGCAAGTCTAGGAAGGGGAGTTTGCCCTCGAGGAGACTCCCTGTGTGTGTGTGGTGGGGGGCGGGGTACAGCTATTCTTTGTTTTTCCTCTTGGACTCTGCGAACCTTATATTGACCTTGAAGTTTTACACAAAATTTTTTTTTAAAACTTTGACATATTTCAGACTTACAGAAAAGTTAGAGCATTTTACTTTATTCACCTTATCATTCTCTCTTTTCCCCTTTAGTGTTTTATCCTAAGCCACTGAATGAGTTGCTGATACGGAACCCCTTGCTCTTAAATCCTTCCATGTGTATTTTGTTATGACAAGCACAATACAGTAATTAAGGTCGAGACTTTAATATTAAAATGATACCAGTGTGTAATCGGCATACCTTATTCAGACTTTGTCATTTATCTCAGTATCGTGCTCCATGTCACGTGTGGCACTCAGGTGTCACATCCCTCTAGGCTCCTTTAATCTGGACCAGTCCTTCAATCTTTCTTTGTGGGTCACGCCATTGACATTTCTGAAGAGTACAGGCCAGTTGTTTCGCAGAATATCCATTAGTCGAGTTTGACTGATGTCTCCTTGTGGTTTGGACAGCAGTACTGCAGAAGTGATGTTGTGTTCTCCCCAGTGCGTCCTGCCAGGAGTGACAAGATGTGGCTACCCCGTTACTGATGACGTTAACTTTGATCACTTGGTTAAGGTGGCGATTGCCAGGTTTCCCTTGCGTAGTTAATTAGGAGTGGTAGTATGGGAGACTAGTTTTACTGCACATTTTAAATTGTCATACAATGTAGTTCTACTCTGTACATTTGGAGAAGTTTCGTTGTTTCTTTTTCTGAGTTCTCTGCAGATTTACTCCTTAATCTTCCACTTACTCCAGCGCTGCCACTGGTACCATGCTTCCTCTTTCTGGTCTAGACCTGTCCACACTGGCCTTAGCAGTGGGGAAAGGACCCACAATTCTTATTGCTTACTTCCCCATCTCTTCAATTCCCAGAACACGGCTGTAAAGACTACTTGAAATGTACTTCATGGAGGGCTTTTTGGGTTACTGAAAGGAATTATTAAAAATGGAGAATAAGAGAATGTTCCTTTTTTCAATTTATGACTCTTAAGGAAGGGTTTTTTTGCTGAATAATTTACCTAATACCATTGTTAGAAAAGTCACTGAGGCCAATTTGCACTGTAGACCTTACATAATTTTCTTATGCAGGAAGCTTAGTTCCTATGTGAAAAGCTTAACAAAAACGATATTATTATACCTAAAATTAATATTTATTCTTTAATATTATTATATGTCTAGTAAAAGCTCAAGATGCTTCCATTTTTAGCAGTTCTTTGCAGATAAGCTGCTTGTAAAGCTGGGGAAATTTTTCTCATTATAGGAAATTTCTTTATATTGGCATAAATGAAAAGTAATAGTGAAAGGAAACATTTTGCTTTGACTTAGAAGAAATCTTGTTGCTCCTAGATTTTCTCTGTGGATTAGATAGTTGAAACATTTATAGAGTAGATAATAGGCACATCCTTTCCAGTATCTGTTGCCATAATGTATTATAGAATGTTCAGGAATATGTAGGTGAGAAATAAGATGCCATTTTCACTGAGAGGTAATGAGAGGAGTAGCGTGCTTATTGAAGTTTTCATTGTGCCATGAACCTGGTCCAATGAATATTTCATCCTATATAATCAGAGGAAAAGCGAATCTTATGTTTTCTCAATTTCATTTTAGATTGTTTGCTGACATCAGGAAGTAAATAGGGAGATAGGTTCTTGTTTTCTTTTCTCATCACAACATAGTATGCCCTGGAAGGAAACTGACGATTGAGAGTGCCGAAACAGTGAGTGAGTTCTTCGGACTGGTCACCTTGAAGAAACTGAAAAAAATTGGCAGCCATTCAAACTCAGAGATGGAATGAGTTAAGAGTAAAACTGATCTGTCTTGTAGCTTTCTGTCTAAAAGACTGTCTCCTTTTGTAGAAGCTTTGGAGACTGAACTCTCTTGTTTTGAACACTGAGATGTTTTGAAAGCCCTGACTGGTACCCAATAAAATCTATCAGGCAAGGTCAAGGGACCTACTTCCTCCAGTTGTGACATAGGCATCCAGAGGGTATGCTCAGGCGTTTGGAGTGCAACTCGGAGCGATGCAGCCTGTTCCCCTTGAGTTCCATTCTCTTATTTCCTCAAAGTACATTTCACTGTCTGAGCATCTGACTCAGACATAGCAGAGATGCTGTTGCTGCCAGAGGATAATGGCTTGTTCTGTTATCCTGGAATGCCCTTGTACTCAGAAAACAAGAAGCTGGGGAACGCAATGAATTTTCCCACTGTGTGCATTTCTCACGGGCTCTTCTTGCGTACATTTCTTCCTCCTGTTTTTTAGGGAACAGCCATCCCACTTCTCAGGATTCCAGCTTGTCGACGGAATCAGTTGGGTGCATTTAATGTATGCAGAAGAGATAATTACAGAGCAGGTAGCAGAAGTAAGGGTAGAATTTACATTTTTCTGATCTCTTGGAGAATGAGATATTTCATGAGTGTATTTTTCTAGAGCTGAAACTTCTGTCTTAAACATCAAAATTTGTATCGACTAGTGGTCAAGCATGCAAACTCTGAGGTGGATTGTCTGTATTTTAATTCTGACTCTACCGCTTTCCAGCTTTGTAACTTTAGGCACTGCATTTAACCGCTCTCGCCTCAGTTTCCTCATTTGCAAAGTGAGGGCAACGACAGACTCCACCTTATATAGTTCTTGTGAGGATTAAATTGGATTAAATGATTTAATATGTGTAAAGCATTTAGAACAATGCTCAGTATGTTCAGTCATAGAAGAGTTATTTTTCTAATTACTTCAACCATTCATATACAAATCTTGCTATAAAATGTTACCTGCCCGCTGGCTTTATTGCATGGGCTACAGTGAACACTGAGTGTTCACTAGCTTCACACACAGAGAAATAACACAGCAGGGCCTTCAGACAGTGCGGTGAAGATGGCGATGATGAGACAGTCACACCTCGGTTCTTGAACGATTTGCTTCTCCACCAAGTTGTTCATGGAAAAAATGTCTCAGTTGCTGAACAAATTTCAGTTCT
This sequence comes from Desmodus rotundus, assembly GCF_022682495.2. NCBI lineage: Eukaryota > Metazoa > Chordata > Mammalia > Chiroptera > Phyllostomidae > Desmodus > Desmodus rotundus. The sequence goes on along the minus strand of NC_071390.1, from coordinate 155,405,814 downwards.
CGACCTGACCAGTTTTTTATGCTGATACAGTATTTCTAAGGGGGGAAAAATGAGTCGGCTTTTTTAAAAAACCGCTTCTCGAACAGCTTTCCAGGACAAATTAAGTTTGAGAACGGAGGTTCCACTGTACTTGTGAATACTGTATACTGAGCGGGTTTCATGCATGTTGGTGGTAATCCCTACACTGAGCTCCTGAGGTGGGTATAGTTGTACGCACAGGTTCAGAGGGTTTCAGTACTTGCCCAACTTCACGCAGCTGCAAGCAGAAGATCTGAGATGCGGACTTAGGGCTGGGTGACCTCCAGCTGGTGCTCTTGGTTGCCTGTCCCCACTGCCCACACTGCCCCCACTGCCCTGTGGCTAGGACTCCTTGTCCCCACACCAGTGTTTCTCAAACTTGATTAATCATAAAAATAATAATTAAAAATAATCACTAAAGATATGCTATAAAACAGCCTGTTCTGAAGACTTACTTTTACTTTACTTTTTGAATCACCTTAGCATTTTAGAGAATAATTCCATGTCAAGGCAGGTACATTTATACGAATACCTGAAAAATGAGAGGCTGCAAGGAGTGAGAAGAAAGTGAGATGGTGTGACTTCCTAGCAATTGTTCATTTTTGAGGTGGAGCCATGAGGTGGTTCTTTTTTTAAAAAAATTTTATTGTTATTCAATTACAGTTGTATGTCTTTTCTCCCCATCCCTCCACCCCACCCCAGCCGAAACCCCCTCCCTCCCCCACCTCCACCCTCCCTCTTGATTTCGTCCATGTGTCCTTTATAGTAGTTTCTGTAATCCCCTCTTCCCACTGTCCCCTCCCCACTCCCCCCTGGCTATTGTTAGATTGTTCTTAACTTCAATGTCTCTGGTTATATTTTGTTTGCTTTTTTCTTCTGTTGATTATGTTCCAGTTAAAGGTGAGATCATAGACGGTGAGAGACAGATACCTGAGGTGGTTCTTAATTAAGTTTCGCAGAGCCTTGCTGGGCAATTTGATCCCAGTCCTTAGATTTGTCACGGCAGGAGCTCCTGAGCTTCGGTGGCTCCTAATGATGACTGAGGAGTCTGGCGTCCTCAGACCCGGAGGGCCGGGGGGAAAAGAACATAAAGAAAGACCCTGCAGTTTTGTGATTAGAAGATAATATTTTTATATTTACAAATGAGGAGAACCATGTAAATAGAACAGGAAAAAATCAGATGGTCCTCTCTGAGCAAGATTATGAAACAGACAGCAATAAGCTGTGTATATTTGTTTTGGAGACGTCAACTTTAAGAGATGGGCAGACCGAGTACAGCTCTCACTCAGGACAGAATTAACCATAACTAACTTTTGCCTCATAAAGATGATTCCCCGCCGTTGGTAGTTGTTCACGGTGGTGGTCCGTGTGACACCCGTGAAGATCCACAGTGCCATGTTTAATATGAGATGTGCCCTTTCCCTTAGTCTGTGGAATTTAAGAATGTTTTGCCCTTTTCAAAAATCATTTTTAAAATACTCCAGTTCTTGCTAGATAGGCAGGCAGCTACGAAATGCTTTAATGGGCTAGATCCACACAACTCTTTAAAGCAGGGTGTACCTATGTATCACTTGACATTTGATAATTTTGTTTTCAAAATTTTATTATGACTTCATAATTTTAACCAATAACTCAGAAAGAGCAAATCAAACTGGAATTCATCACGGAACATTTGGGCAGGAAAAGGACCTCTTACTTGCCCCCCTGACAGCTACACTTACTTTAAATACCCAATTCCACTCCAGACTTGCTTACCAGGCCCCCTACAGCCTGGAAACCTAATGCCGGGATATCACAATTCTCTTCTAATCTGATCTAATGCCTGGACACCATAACCTGTGCAATAGCAGCTAATGCCAGGATGCCAGACTTTTTCTAATCGAATCTAATTTCTCTATATAACTATATGTGAATACGGGGCTCAAATTCAAGCTCTGCCACTTAGTAGATGTGTGATCTGGGTTAAGATATTTAGTCTCTCTGTGTTGCAGTTCCCTCACCTATAAAATGGGAGCTAATAATATTACTTATCTCTCAGAGTTGTTAGGAGGATTAAACTAGTTAACAAGTAAAGTCCTTAAAACACTGGCCAAATAAGTGCTCAATAAGGATTAGCCTGTATTATTCCAAAAATTATATGGAAAACATAAAACACAATACAAAGCATAATGCTGGCAAAAGCTGAAAGATGGCTGGAGTCTGTTAAAGATCTTAACAGAGGCCCTGGCTGTTTAGCTCAATTGGTTAGGGCACCGTCCCAATATACCAAGGTTGCAGGTTCAGTCCCTGGTCAGGGCACATGCAAGAGTCAGCCAATGAAGGCATAAGTAAATGGAATAACAAATTGATGTTTCTCTCCTCTCTCTCAAATCAATCAATAAATTTAAAAAAAAAATTAAAAAAGATCTTAATGGAGAAAATGATAAAGCATTAAAATATTTTATATCAGATATTTTATATGTGTTAAACATAAAATGCTAAACATAAATCCTGAAAGTGGAGAGATATTATGTTCATAGATTCAAAGAATGCTATATCATAATGATATAAAATCCCTAAATTAAATTATAAATAAGTTAGTTTCGAGATAAGACACCAATGAGTTTTTTTTAATTTGCCATGAAATTTGGTGAGCTGACCCAAAATTCATATGGAGGAGAAAAGATCCAAGAATAACCGAGACAAAGAACAAGATTGGACGAAGTGCCTTACTCTGACTCACTGCTCATTATAAAGCTGTATTAATTGAAACAGTGTGCTAATGGCCAGAAATAAACAGAAAAGAAAAGCTAATGGCATGGTGAAGATAATTCAGGAGACACAATGTAAGTAGAAAACCTTATTTAAAAAAAAGTAACATTATAAATCAGTGGAGGAAGGATAAATAAACACTGAGGAACAATTGGATATCCACATTTAAAAATTAAAATATCTCTCTACTCAAACAGTATAAGAAAGAATGAAGGCACCAGATGTAGATGTAAACATATTTTAAGTAAGAACTGGAGGTATACAGCCCAAAGTCACGCTGATGGGTGGGGATGGGAGAGGAGAATGGAACTGGAGAAGTTGAACTGGACTTTATACCTCCACTGATTTCCTTTTTAAAAAGACTGGAAACAACTATGAATAGCTGGAAGATGCATGTTGGTACCTCAGTCATTATATTTTTGTGTTTTCAGAATTTCTCAAAATGTAAAAATGACAAATAAGAAAACTGTAACTGAAGAAATTTTTCTTATTTTTAGGACTGTATTTTAGGGGGACTTATACAAAAAGACACTCCTCTGCACACATCACATCAGGATTTAGAGTAGAAAAGGCTAGTCTACCTTAGGAGTGTCCAGCGGAGAAGTGGACAGCTAGATAATGAGGGCAGACGATCTGGACCAGGACCGAGAGGGAAGCATCACCATAGGCATCCTGGCTGAGGATTTTATCGTTGGTCTTATGAAAACAATTCAGGCAAACACCATCATCACACTATATGCTTTTTTATTTATTCAATCTACTGCACACATATTTACTGAGTATCTGATGTTTGTGAGGCCCCAGGCTAAGCACTGATGATTCTGCTGTGCAGGAGGAGATCTCTGTTCTCAAGATTAGTTTCTAGTTGAGAGAGAGATAAGTTAAAGTAATAAGTACTCAGACACATATATTATTATAAAATTTTATCTTGCTATAAAAGAAAACTAGTTATAATTATGTGTTATCTGGAATTTTCTATATTTATCATCAAATTTACTGAACACTTTATAGTTAAAAAGTTCTCTGCCTGTTATCAATTTATTGCCTCTAATCTCCAACCTCATTCATCATAATCCTGCCTACAATTGTGAGTAAAAGGCACTGCATGTTTTCTTATTTTGTGATTCATTAAAAGAAAAAAAAACTTGATTCGTTTCCTATTACTTTGTCCTAGAGTTACAGTCTGAGTAGCAGTCATTTGAGAAATGACTCTCAAAGGTATTGCAGGGCCGAACCCTGGACACCTGTGAATGTAACCTTATTGGAAATAGGATCTTCACAGATGTAAACAAGTTAAGAGATGTTTATACTAGATTACAATATAGTATCGTATAGTATAGTATAGTACAGTACAGCATAATCCAATATGACTGGCATCATTATAAAAAGTGAGAAATTTGCACAGGAAAATATCAAAACACTTGGAAACTGAACAACACATTCTAAATAATCACAGAGGAAGTCAAAAGGAAATTAAAACTGCATTAAACTGAGTGAAAATAAAAATACAACATATCAAAATTTGTGGGACACAGCTAGAGCACTTAGAGGAAAATTTATAGGACTAAATACACACATGGTAAGAGAAGAAAAGTCTCAAGTCAATAATCTAAGCTCCCACCTCAAGAACCCATGAAAAAGAAGAGTAACATTAACCCAAACCAAACAGAAGGAAAGAAAGAATAAAAAGCAGAAAGCAATGAAATTGACAGTAAAAAGGCAAAAAAAGAAAATCAGTGAAACAAAGAACGAGATCTTGGAAAAGAATTAATAAAATTGACAACCCTCTAGGAAGGCTGTCAAAGGAACAAGGAGAGAGGACACAACCAGTATCTAGAAGAAAATGAGGGATATCGCTAAAACCAATGTGGACACAAAATGATAATAAGGGAACACTACGAATAATTCTACAGGCAGAAATTTGACAACTTAGTTGAAGTAAACCAATTCCTGAAAAAACACAAATTACAGTTCATCCAATATGAAAAAAGTAATTTGAATAGCCTTGTGACTATTAAATAAGTTGAATTTGTAATGAAAAAACTCCCCTGAAAGAAATCTCCAAGCCCAGGTGGTTTCACTGAAGAATGCTACTAGCCATTTACAGAAGAATTAATACTAATTCTATAACATCCCTTTTAGAAAAAAGAAGAGGAGAAATACTTCTCAATTCATTTTGTGAAGCTAGTATTACCCTGATACCAAAGTCAGACAAAATACCAAAAAAAAAAAAATGCGGTGTTTCTCATTCATGTATGTGCAAAAATCCTTAACAAATGTTAAAAAATTGAATTAATCAAGGTATAAAAAGAATTGTACTTCATAACCAAGTGGAGTTTATTCCAGGGATGCAACCAAGAATTTAGAACTCTAGTGAATCATTTAGTTTTAAAAAAGATTCAAACATAGAATCACTTCAGAATAAAATACAAAATGATAAAAAATTTTAGTATTTACTGATTTTCTTTCTTTAAACACATAACGTGCTCAACAGCACTATAAAGTACATCGTGCTGTTTAGTTACTGTGTGAGTTGCGTGCACCCAGGAACCTAATCTATGGTTTTGATTCTGTTTTATTGCACTAGTTATACAATTTCATCTAAAGCAAACTTATGGCTAATTTTGTGTGAATATTTTCATAGACAGCATTTATAAAAAGTATAATTACCACACTTTAAAAAAATGACCACCTCAAGCTACTGCATTGCTTTATTAATGATATGCACATTTGGCTTGTTAAAATCATTTCTCAGTAAATTGTCACGTACAAATATAAAGTCAGTTGAATCGTTGACTCTATTGAACACCGAGCGATCCGGCATTGTCAATTTCGAAAGGCATTTAAATCAAAACAGTTTTCTCGTACTCGCTTTAGAAACAAGTTATGAAAACGAAAGGACGTGCAATGTGTTTTTATGTCATAGGAAATAAATAGATCTCTAGAAACTTATTTTTAATATTCTGCAGAGAGTCTCACTGAGATGAAGACCAACGCAGTGTGAGCGCTGCCTTGGGATGTAACGGGCCCGTACCTGGCAGCACTTCTGCTTCCCCGTGTGTCCATACAGATACCACTTCTAGAAGTGGGCACGCGCCTTATGGGAAGGTCACCTAGACTGCAGCCCAACACTTAGACCTACACAGTAAAGACATAGTTTACTCAGGTGACTACTCTCATTTTTCAGTGGGAAAAAGCATAAACAAGAATGAGAAAACAAACAAAAGTGACAGAAACAAGAACAAAAAACACAAAGTTCACATCTTCAAAATTATATTTATTATGGCAAGGGTTAGTCTTATAGTTTTATCTGGAGATGAGCACAATATTGGTAAGCAAAAATGAGAAATAGTTTATTATTGTGTTTGATACTCCTTTATGTAAAACAATATTGGCGTTCATATTCCGAAGAGAATTAATAAAGCTGTGGGTTTTACTTTATGAAAACCTGATAGCAAGCACATTTGTTACATGACAGACTTGGATTCGATTTTCTTTACATAAAAGCAACCACCTACACAGAACTCATTAATTTATCCTCAACTGATGCATAAATTATTGAATTAATCTTGATTTGCCAGACAAATAGTATATGAGATCTCAACATGCAATATTTATTAATTTCTGTGAGGGCTTTATATATTTCTACCCTACTTTTGAAAGATATAAAGAGGAAATTGCCATTTTTGTGGCTTATTAAGGAATTAATATAATCCAGTTGACCCTAAACTTCAAAGTAGAAGTTAAACTAAGATTTTTTTGTGTGTTGGTTTACTTCTGGCTACGTCATAAGAAGAATGTGATTTTTCATTCACATTTATACTTAGACATGTTGATTCAACCCCTTCATTCATTGATTTTGTCTTTTTATTGAAGAAAGTATTTTTCATGAAAGGTTGAATTGTTAGAGTAATTCATTTACTCTTTCTCCTGATACTACAAAGACTTTTTTCAGCAAATGGTATTACGAGATAACTGGCAAATTATTGGATTGGTAAATAATTCAGGCAGGTGTGAAAATATATATTATAGTGTAAGAAACATCCAAACCTGCAGACAATTTTATTTGAGCCTAACTGATGACAATTGCCAGGAAGCAAAATCTCAGTGGACTAAGAAAAATGCTCCAGAAAACAGCAGTTTTGTTAGGAATGAGCCGACAGAGGGAAATGAAGGCAGGACTCTCGCCATTACAATCTAACCAAGAACTTAATACAGGAGGCGAGGAGCAAAAGGGAGACATGTCTCACCCGTTAACTCAGCAGTTCTGAGCTTGGTTTGACAAGATTGGCGGTGTCCCGAACCTAACAAGCAAAATAGTGCAGGAGAAGGGGAGTCCTTGAGACTGCTTCGAAAGGAGGCCTCTGTGACAATTTCACTAAGACAAGGGGCCTTTACTACTGAGAAAGAAAGCCTTTCTAGCTGTACATTACTCCCAATGGGAAAAAGGAGGGGGAACCTAGAAGCTAAGGTATATAACCCCTGAACCCCAATAGTCTTGCATTATTGGGATTAGCTTGGTACCCACTTGTAGTCTGGGCTCAAGTGTGTAGCACAAACTTACTAACTTCGTAACAAACTTACCAACAACTTTATTTCCTCCACACGTGGGGCATTTAGACTAGCTGGGTGCCTGCTTGCAGCTTTGTGCTCATGTATTCCATAAACAAACTTGTTATCTCATTTCCACTATACATGATTGTCTCTCACCTGAATTTGTGTGTTGCGAGTGAGACAAGAACTGAGGGGGGGCGGGCGGGGAGCCTCCTGACTCAGGTTCCTCTCTCCCCTCGATAATAGTGTTACCACTTATTTGATACATCAGAATCAAAGGAGGATTAAATGCAATTCATTGATGATAGATCAGGGAGGTGGGAGAAAGCAAAATGGGGGGAATCTCTGGGAGTGGATAAAAGAGTAAAACAGATGGACACACACTTCTCTTCCATTGGTGGGGACAGGATAGTTAACGATCGACGTTCACAGCACACAGAGATGGTGTGTGTGGCCGCAATGCGGGCTCTGTGGTCTCTGCTGGGGTGCGAGATTGTGCCCTGCACGGTCTGGCCAAAGGAGATTATTCTGACGTTCCAAAAGTATGCTGTATTAGATGCACAAAGGGAATAGACAAGCTCACTTAATATAAAGATTGACTTTTGTGAAGGATGATACCGGCCTTGGGCATGACTGCTCGCCATGGCCTGCTTTTAGTTAAGTTTTCGTTTTAGACCATCCTATGCAGTTTATTTAAGTCTCAGAGTCTGTAAGGCCCTACATGCAGGCCTCCCCTGAGCTTGTCAGGTTTCGTGTGTGGCCCCGTTTTCATCCACAATATCAACACCAACTTGGGAAAATTCAATATATAATGATGCCAAGCATGAGTGAAGATGTGGGGAAAGATGAAGCTGCATATACACGGGTTGGAGTATAAACTGATTTACTACCTTTGGAGAGCAATTTGGAAACAGGTGAAGCTGAAGAGGCACCTACTTCACCATCCCACTCTTTCACTTCTCTGTCCTAGAGAAGCCCAGGCTCTTCACACAGGGGGCTTCTTGAGCAAGTTTGTAGCAAGGGAAATAATCCATTGAGCAGTGAATGAATACATAAACTATGGTTTATTCAAATAATTTTTATGCAAGATTTATAATGAATGGTCTCGATCTATAAGAATAAATATTAATTTTGAAAATGTATTGCTGAGTAAAAAAAGGAAGTTGCAAAGGATACTTGAAGTATAATTCATTTATGTAAAATTTAAAATATTACTATTGTGGATGCTACATACATAATCAAGTTGAAAAACATCATGAATATAATATACACCAGCACAGGATAATGGTTAGTCCGGGGAAGGAAGATGGCAGGCTGAGCATAGATGTGTCTGTAACATTTGAGTTTTTAGAAAACAGAGTGGAACACTGAAGTTCAGAAAGCAAAATATTAACATATGCTTAATCTTTGTGTTTTAGCATTGTCACATTTACAGGTGTCTTTCAAACGGTCTTTTGTACTCTTGTATGTTTAAATGGTTTCATAGTTAAAGAGAAAAAGAATTCCTAATCACCCACTGTGAAGGGCTGTTTCCCATAAGGGTAAAATTGAAGTAGGGAATTGAAGAGGGTTTTCTCCCAAGCTAGCCAAGGAAGTATCAAAAAGAATTAATTTGTCAAGGAATGAATTTAGAAAATAGACCCGGATAAATTGCTATTCTCATGGGAACATACTCTATTCAGATACATTTTTAAGGAGAAGGCTAACTTTCCAATGCTCTTATTTTCTCAGAAATAAAAAAATCAACAGTGAGAATAACATTGCATAAAATGTAATAAGCAGAAATTATATTCATATTCTGCTAAATGATTTAGTCATTTCCTCATCTACTTTTCACAATGTCTGTGTGAAGTAGGTGTTATAAACCATAGTTAAAGGTGGGCTAAGTACTTTCCCTATTCACATAGCAGAGCTGGTACATTGCTAGCAAAGTTAACCATTAGAATCATTTACTTTCTGAGAACAACAAATTATTAAGTACATCAATGAAACATTTAAGGTAATGGGGAAGGTCCTTTCAACACCCTTCCACTCTCCTTTTACAGTGGACTGCCCTACTGAGTTGCTATCACATAGTTTGATAGTTGACTTAAGAATGATCAGTCTTATGTACTAAAAGACCCTGTACCATCCCCTTTGAATATAACATTTAACAGTGTTTCTTTTCGTTTCAGTGTTAGGAACTTAAATGTGAACTTTTTGAATTTTTAAACATGAGTTTATATTAAAAGGTATCTGAATCGAAAAGACACTGTTACCTCTAAATTTCCTTCCGACTCAAACATTTCTGTGTTTGTATAATTAGATTGAATTAGAAGGCAATTCTACTTTGAGAAATAATAATCTTTTTATTAAGAAATAGAAATTGCTCATTTGAGCATTTAAAATATGTTCAAATTGAGAAATTGTGTAGGTAGAGTTTTGACATAATAAAATCAAAGCAGAACCAGTGCCTAAAATAACTCAAGCAGATGTGCTTCTCTCAGAATGGGAGAAGGCCGATAAGGATGGGATGGGATCTTGTACTGGACTGACATGGCTAAGTTCTGAAGTTGTTTGGAAATAGGCTTAACTTTTATTTTAGAACTAATTACAGTTGAGTCTATTGGGCCGTCAGATGCTCCAGTAAGAAATTATTATTTCCATGCACTGAACTGTGCCTCTTTACAAGTAGGATCTCATTTAGTCCTAACAACGTTGTGCACTCATTTTGCAGATGAGAAAACCGAGGTACAATGAGAGGTTGAGTGAAGGGCTTAAGGTTGAACAACTTGAGAAAAGCAGAGTCATAATTTAAAAGAGAGGAGGATATGAACCCATTGGAATCAACTTTGCTTTTCTGCTCTTAGGGCGATTCTGTGAAAACCTCTATAACTGGTCAGTAAATCCGAGCTCTGAAATCTCAACCTTCTTTTTTAAAAGGTTTAATTAATTAATTTATTTTTAGAGGGAAGGGAAGGGAAGGAGAAGGAGAGGGAGAGAAATATCAATGTTTGGTTGCCTCTTGCACTGGGGACCTGGCCCACAACCCAGGCATGTGCCTGGACTGGGAATCGAACTGGTGACACCAGCCAGGCCTCAACCTTTTTTTTTAAATGCCAGGCTGACGCTATCTTGCTTCTTAGAAATAGTCACAGTTAAGGACAGTAACATAAGGACATCTCAATAAAGGAGTTTTTAAAGACTGGGATAGTTTGATGGAAAAAAATGTTCTTCCTGAAAGGCATGCTAAGGAACAAGAATGGGTTTTCTTCTTTTTATCCATAAAAAGAGTAGACATGTAGTGTTCTGAATTATTTTTCAGGCAGAGAGACTGTAAAAGACTGTAAGACAGAGAAGCCTAATTCAGAATTCAGAATATTATGTTTTATTTATTATTACAAATCAATACATGCATAAGGTAGAAAATGCGAAAATGCTGATAAAAGAGAAAAAATTAAAAATATAACTGCCACTGAGCAATAAACACCATTGTTACCTCGGAGTGCACCCCTCTCTGTATGTTCTTTCAAAATCAAATCGTGACGTGCAGGCTGTTTTGTTGCTGGATTGCGGCTTTTTTAGAAGTCAAAAGCATTGATTTTGTTCTTTAGGGCATAAATGGAAATGTCAGTACAGTGGCGTATATTCGTGAGACGTTTGGCTACCTGCCGCTTCCATGCAGCATCGATTTCTTCTGCTCTTTACTCGCCGTGGTTCATTGTGATGACAGGTCCTGATACCAGCTGCCAGGTGAGTGTCAGCAATTGCAGGAATTCAGCTGTGAAGTTGACAAACCTACATGTCAACCACATGATTCTTTTTCCAAATCGGAAGGCTAATCCTGGACCAACTCTAGAACAGAGAGAACCACAGTTTATGAGAGTCTGTGGAGTCAGTCTACATCGTACCTGTGAGCAGAGTGAGGTCCCCCACATAATGCCCAAGGCCATACAACTACTTACTGGCGAGAGATCATGACCGAACCGCACTCCTAACTTCTAGTCTGTTCTTTCACCTGCTGCATATTGTCTCTCACTGAGGAGCCCGTCTCATGAAATTACAAATGGAGCCCCACGCGGTCTAGCTTTGTAGGGGGCGATGTTGCGAAGCTCCAGGTACATGGCCGTACGTAAAGAGAAGGTCCTTGGGATCCCGTGCACCATGAAGAAATTCCACGAAGCATAATAATCATCCCTGTTATTCTTTAAAAGACCTTTTTGCCATTGGAAGTACAGAATGCCTATTCACAGATGTAAGATCTAAGATCTTAACCCATTAGAAAACTAAAATTTAGTTTTCAAAAAGTCCTGTTATGAGGCATGGTGGAAGTTTAAGTAAGAGGGATAAATGCAGGGCAGAAGCTGGCCAGGGAATCACCCAAAACTGCCACCAGCGGGGATGTGCTTCTTCTTGGCCCTCCCCCATCAGTTTTCATCCTCTTTTTAATCACTGTAGTTTTTTTTTTTTAATCTAACATATCTCACGCTTACAGCTGAGAAAGCTCAAAAAAAGTTCAAGTCAGTGTTGGACAAGTGGTTTAGATATTAGAAGTGTGTTTGAAAAACGAAAACAAATCTGTTCCTTTAAATACAGCTTCCAGGAATTTATTTCTTCAGCTTCCCTTCCAATGCTTCCATTAAAGGGTGTGTATGTCCAGGATAACCCGTTCTGTGTAGCTTACTTAGTGGAAGGTATTTCACAGACTTTTTCCTTCAGAGGAATTGGAAGCAAACCATCTTGCTCTATTAGGTGCAGGCAGGGCCACCATGGACTGGTGGACACGTAGTGCCCTGCCCTGGGGCTCCTGGCCAGGAGGAAAGTGGGGGCCACGCTCTGTTTGCTGAGCCATGAGCTCTGACAAGCATCAGAAGGCTGACTCCAGGAGAAAGAGTACCTTTCCGTAGTTTGCACAAGGGACCACACCGGCCAGGTTAACCCTGACTGCAGTGTTGTTGAAATCTGGAAGTACTCTTCTCTGAGAGCTGTACCCCCATGTCTGAGTCAAGGGGAGAGGTGGGAAGGGACAGGTGAAAGTGTAAAGGCTACACTTCCTGATTAAGATGATAGATAGTGATTATAATTTTTAAATCTTCTCTGATTCTTCCAGAAGAGGAAGGTGATCTTTCAAATTCTTTTGCAATGAAAAACAGCACTTACGTTTAAAGAAATATTTCTGTTGTTCAAAGTGTGGAACACATTAGCAATGGAATCTTAGTTTGGGGAATTTCTACTTTGATTTCTAGTTCTTAACCATTAGAATTTCAAAATAAAATTATTAAAATATCTTTTAACTACCTTAATATTTCTTATTCTTTATATTTATTCTCTGAAATTATGTTAGGGTATTTTGTAATAAATGGTTTTTTGTGGGATCATAAAAACTTAGCCAAAAAAGGTTGCAGGATCAAATAAAAAGACCTTAATCGTGACATTTATTTCTATTTTTTTAATCATTCTATTGCTGATTGTTACTAATGTGGCTAATTCTCACTGCTACTTTTTAATGTTTTGCTGAGGGCTTTTAAAAACTATTCCCTCTGGCAAAACAACAGTTAACTATAAAGCAACAGACTTTAATATATTAACAATTAAGCAATTTTTATGCAACTTTATATTGCCGTTATTGTTCTTCTTAGAGTGATTGCCAATATGTTCAGCAATCTCTATTATTGTACTGAAGTTAATTGTCTTTATATCTCGTAATGGAAAACATTGGAAATGATGATGATTGATTGAAAATAGTCATTCTGATACCAATAGATGGTCTCTCCGGATCTCTGGGAGTGAGCTGAGGGGTAGGGAATAGGAGGGGCTGCCATGGGGAGATGGAGCTAGGCCATGCGAATGGAACCTGGGGGCCACTTCTGCACCGAACCACGCTCCTCGGGGCACTGAGGGCTTGGCATGCAGCCAGAGGGCACCTGCCAAACCACCCTGGGCCACGGCAAAGACATTGAGTTTTGCAGCACTTCCGCAGGGCTGTGAGGCCGCATTGAAGCTAGCTGTGCCTTGTGGACACTCCACTCTGGGTACAGAGGTCCTGCTCCTACCTGCAGATTCCCCACCCCTCCTGCTGAGGCTGTCCTCAGAGATGCCTGAGAGGCTGTGCAGGTTTTCAGGGGCCCTTTGCTTAGGCCTTTTGTTTGGATCACTTTTGGCTGGTGAGCCCCAAGTGAGGGCAACTCGCTTCCTACAGGGACTAAGTCATGAGGGGCACAGAGTTGATGGAATGCCAAGGGAAATTCCCCCACTACTGGGCAAGAGGGTGGCAGGAGGAAGTACTTACACTGAGTAAGGGCAAGGCTAGCAAGAAAATTGGGTAAGAGAGAAAATCCCTCCTTTCCCCTCTGGGACCAGATTGGGGGTGGATTCCCTAGGGGGTGGCAGGCGTGTGCACAATAGCAGTTAAAATGACAGCAGAGGGAGATGCTGGACCAAAAGACCTGTCAGTGTGGCCTGGGGAAAGCAGGGATTGGTTGGGAGGTGGACCCACACAAAGTGAAAAAAGTTGAGGAAATTAATTACTCATTCTGAGAAAGTACCTGGTCTGTCCTATACCCAAAACTCATGTAAATCCAGGGGAACCAAGAATTGCCACTCTCTGCTTGGGACCTGCACTCGGAGGTGTACTGGCCTGTCCTCTGCATGGGCCACGTGACCTCAGCAGTCAATTAGCCCATGGCCTCCGGGATGGAGTCTCTCTCTTTCTTGCCAACCAGGTGGAGCATTTGCAGGTTGCGTGTTCTCTGGCCCAGGAGCATGGGATCTTGTGGCCCCAGAATCCTCATGGCCAATGGCGATGAAGCCAGGCAGCCTCCAGGAGCCTGGAGACAGCAGCTGGGAACCAGCTAGCTACCTGGCTAACCACGCAGCAGCCACCTGGGCTCCAAAGGATAGTAATTGAAATGGAGTAGGAGCTCTAGGCACAGCCTTTTGTTTTGATCTTGCTGGGGATGGCTGGGTTTTGTCTGGGCTTTGCAGAGGAATATGAGCTTTGAGATGCAGAGTTCCCCATTCTCCCAGATTGTTCAACATTCATATAAACACCTTTCCTTTCTTACAGTCTCTGCCTTTAGAATTTGCCTTTTGGAGGTGGCAGGCAGTGGAACCCCATTTTTTGTTCAGTAACGACTCTTTTTTTTTGAGATATGCCTGTTGAACAATTTTTTTTCACTTACGCTTACCTGAGTGCCAACATTTTTAAGTATATAGCTCATTCATAGCTAACTTCCACCACCCGAAGCCTTTATACTCCCCAGTAGCTGTGTGTGTTCTATCTCCACACTCCCTTTCACCTAATGCCTCATTACCATCCCAGGTAGGCTGGATGGCTTGTCCTCTTCCGGTCCTAACGTGCTGCCCTGGAGCTGTGCCTAACAGAAGTAGGCTGTAGTTTTCAGTGGATCATACGCCCGAGGCAAATTGTTAGAGTAACTAACAGTAACCTTTTTCATCAGGCAATTTCTCTCTAGTTCTCAAGTATAGACACATAGCAAATGTACACAAACCTCCTCTTCTCACACTGCCCAGCGGGCGCATGTTTTTCTGGTTAGAGTGAAATATTCATTATGTTTCCATCTGGGCCAATCGCCAGATTTGCTATGGCACCATAACACGTTACAATTGATTTTTGAAAGTAGTATATTTTAAATTTTTCTCATAACATCAGAGGCTAAGTTAATTCTCCGAAGTATATTATAAAATAACAAAGCAGTGATTTCATTGCCTTTCTGAGGAGCTGGCAGAGAGCCCACGACCGGCAAACCCACATGGGGCACAGGATTTACAATTCGAAGAACTCAAAGAGGAGAGAAAGACACAACCTATTTTTGAGGTGCTGTGAATGTTGCTGATCTGTGATGGTGACTCACGCTAGTTATCTGATTATGCATTTATTTTTTCCATCATGGTAGGTTTGATACTCCCTACAGTCCTGATACTTTTGAGAATATAAAACAATGATATGCTTTGGATCTTTGTAACAAGTAGGGTTGACCAGAACTGCAAAGTCAGAGCAGCCTAAAGAAGGCGGAGATTTATTTCCCTTTCTCATAAGCAGGGGATCCATAACTAATAAGGAGACTCCATAATTGTGAGGGACTGAGGTTCTTTCTATTCAGCCTCACTGTCGTCTTGACACCAAGCTCCCAAGTTACGGTTCAAGATCGCTGCTGCAGGTGCAAACCTTACATCTGCTCTCAGCCAGCATGCGGGAGGGAGGGTATACCCCGCCTTCTAAGGAAGGACACTCCCTGGAGTTTGCACAGACTACCCCTGCTTATATTTTATTGGCCAGAATCGAGTCACATGACCATGTACAGCTGCAAGGGGGACTATAAATTCTATTCTGAGAAACCTTGTTCTCAGCTAAAAATTGGTGATTCTATTACCGAAGAAGTTGGTGGAGGGTGAGTATTGGGCACTGTTAGCAATCTTTGCCATACCCTTTTAATAGTTTGCTCTAGGGGCTATATTTATCAGTATTTTCCAGGGGATGGTCGTCAACTTGTACACTCTTTTAACAGTGACAAATTCTCCTTAAGAACTTCATCTGTGTTCTGGAATAGTCCAATGCCTTTCGTTAATGACGCTATTTTCAATGATAAGAAAGGGAGACTCTGGTCTTCCTCAAGTGGCATGAGAGGAATGGGGCACGAAAGTGTATGTGCCGTTTCTCCTTCATTTGTTCTGGCACACACGTACCCAAACCTTCCCAGGTGTGTTGCCAAGTTTTGATTAGTGAGCAAAACGTATACATTTTTGCAGCTCATTATGCATGCAGTTATGCAGTGTTATTTAAAACACTGAACCGAGTGGGGCCCAGAGGCTGCATACAGCAGGTCCGCCCTGCATGGCCGAAGTCAAGGGCCCTGCGGGGAGGTCTCTGCGTTGGGGATCTAGCTTGTGGATTTGCTATTATCAACACGGCATCGCGGGCTTCCCATCTTCTGCAGTCACTCCCGCATTATGGTCAGCAAGAGGCAGCGAAGATCTGGAATTCACACACATTGCACAGGTGGATATATATGTATATATTTTGCATAGAATTATCTCTTACATTCAGACTTTTATATTGATTACGTCTAAGATGATTACATAGAAATCGGTCTCTCAGACTTTTGTTTGCTATTTTCCTGATGCTACACAGCAGCATATACATTTTGAAGTATATAAATATTTAAATGCACTTGAAGATAAATATTTAAATGTTGAACAGTATAAACTATTGTCTGTATTTTCAATCATTTATTTGGATTGTGTTACTGGGATTGGGACAAATTTGATAAATGTTACCAATTTGCTTTTCCAAAAAAATTAAAAATTTACACTCTTACCAGCTAATTGAGAGTATCTATTACAAATTACTAGCATTAAGTTTTCTCATTAAGTTTTGAAAGCATATAAAATTTTTTCATTCTAAGTGAAGATATATATTTTATTGTCTATCCCTAGCTTTTTCCATTTTGTTTTTCTACTGATTTTCTTAAGAAATCATATTAGATATTTATATATAAATAATACAATTTTTCTGTCATATTTGTTACTTATAAATTTTAATATGTCCTGTCTTTGAAATTTAGTTAGTGTTTCTTATGGAAGGAGAAAGATATAAAATGCTTACATGGTCAAATTTGTTAATTACATTTTGATTTTTTTACATTGTATTTAAGTATATAAGATAGTTCCCATCCTGAGATCTATAAATTGCATAAATATTCGCCTTCATTTTCTCCTATCTTATTTTTTCCTTAATTTAACTTGGTGTATGGTATAAAGTAAGGCTCTAAATCTGTATATATTTTTCCAAATAGCCAACTGTGAATCCCTGCTATTTCTTAAATAATCCTTTTTTGCATTAATCTATAGTGTTTCATTATATAAATAAACAAACAAAAATAACACATATTTTTGGCCTATCTATTCTGTCTTATTGGTGCCAGACATGTTTTTGTAGCAGAATATTTGTATGTGGTGAGAAATTTTGTTTTAGAAAGTGGATGTTCTTCCAGCACAGTCATTACCATTTTGAGCTTAGAGATGAATAAAAGCATTTCCTTTTTTAAAAGAATGTGAATTAAGAAAGTGCTTTTCTCCATGAATGTCCTGCAGGCATTTCAAACTCAGTGTGTCCAGAAGAAAGGCATTGTCTGTGGCTTCATTACAACTGTCCCCTTCTAATGTTTCCTAGGGTGATTAATGGCTTAGCCTGCATCCCGCCTCCCCAGCTGCAAACCTGAGCAGCATTTCTGACATCTTCCTCTACATTTCTCCCTGTGTACAACCTGTTCCCTAGTGTTCTTCTCACTCTGTTCTGAAATATTACTAGAATCAGTTCTCTCCCTTTGTTGAGAGAACACGGCTCTACTCTCAGCTCTGCCAGCTCTCACCTGCACATAGAGAACAGCCTAGGTTCCCCACTCCATTCTTCTACCTGTCTACTCTCTGCTTAGGTATCAATTACTTCTCCAAATTACAGATCCAAACATTTTACTCTTTCTGCTCTTAATGCTTAGGTAGGAAGCATTAATGCTTCCCACTGTCTTCAGAATAGAGTTCAATTAATTAACATAATACTCAAAGCTGAACAGAAGATGGATCTCCATCTAATTTCCTCTTTTTCTACTCCCTTCACTCCTGGACACCCATGAAGCCTCTCTGTCTGACACCCTCACCTTTACTTCCATATTTTAACTATCCCCTTCTCATGGGCTATTTTGCGCATGAATATCTTTGTCTCTGTTTTTGTAATCCACACTTTAAGTCCCAGATCAAATACTGGCTGTGGAACACTTGCCTTATCTATTCGGTCGAACTTAATTGCCCTACACTCTGTGCTCTTATTGAATTTGTGCCCACATTCATCACAGCCCAGATTACCTTCTAAATTATTTAAGATGAAGGATATCTGGTAAGACTACATTTTAAGGAGACCCAAGAGGCCATCTGTCTTTGTAGACACAGAATATGACCTCGTAGCAGATTTTCTTAGTTCTGGGAGAGTAACTTAAATGCTCCCTCCTAGTGGTATAACTGAAACGTGAAGTTGTATCTACAACACAGATACCATCTACACCTCCCACCCCCGCCCCCTGCCACATCTGTGATCCCTCAACATGCAGAATCAGTTCCTGGGGAGGATTTAGGTATGTTTTCAGAGAGACCAAAGAATATGAGAATACATGTTGAGGTGCCATCCTCTTTCCTTCTGAAGTTCAATGGTGTCACTTTTCTGATGGCCTGGGAAGGTCCTGATGAACTCTGTCACTAAAGCTCATGAATGGCCTGAAGGGTAGCTCACTATGAAGGCAGGTGGATGTGACTAGTGACTTGGATTTCTACTGACACCCTGGCATGGCGGGCTTGGGAGTGCAAGCTAATGAAGACAAAACTTTGGGAGTCTAACATGAGGAATACTGTAGCCTCTGCAAGGATCCGACCCAGCAGGGATGACTGAACAGTCAAAGGCGAGGACTCGCTTCCAACTGTGACACCAGGTGGTAGCAACAGAAGCAATGACAATTATAACTGAGGCTCATGGTGCCCTGATCAAACTTTGCAGCTTTATCTTATTAACTACAGATAAATGGTCCTTGAATGGAGTAAGCCCTTCTCCTGGTTAGGTGTCTGCTGGAGAAAGAGCTCAGGTAGTTCAGGCACAGGCAATGGGTTGTTCAACGTGTGACCGTGTTTGTACTGCAGGCTACAGGTTAGGCAGGTTATCTGGGTTTGCACTTCGTTACAGTCCCTGCAACGACACTGTAACTATCTGCAAAGTGAGGCTCTTGCAAAATGACTTTTGTATCTCCCTGGTGATAAGAACAGCGATTTGAACATTGTAAATATTTGAACTGAATTGCTTTTACCTTATGTTTATTTTAATGTTTATAACTACAACCAAAGAGGTATTTTGTGTTTGCAAATACTCCTGTGGAACATCGTGTGGCATCGCCTCTGCTCTTTGGGGCCTCCGGCTGCAGTCTGGACTGTATCTTGTCATTAGCATTGTAAGGAAGCCCAGAGATGCACAGTGTCTGCATTTTTGAAAAACTAATTTGTCTACTCAGGTTGGCACTGGGGAAGACTGCCCCACAAAGCCAGCCTCCACTTCTCTAGTTGCCAAGTTTTGCAAATTTACTTGGTCTTGTTTTCTTACGTAGAAATTGGTTATCTTCCATTGTAACTTAAAATATCATTTTTTTCTTGTTTAGAGAGAAGTGCACCGTACCACTGGAGAATGTTTATGCCGACCACCTAGGATTTGGAATACATAAATGTGCCCCCTGGGAACTGGGCTGGCTCAGCATCCCCTGCCACAACTCTTCAGAAAGACTTTTGTGCCAGTTCTACAGGGTTTGTATTGCTAGTTCCCTTCCCTTTGTTTGTTTATGTGAAAGGAGGTTCAGTGGATTGCCTGAGTTTCAATTTTCACGCCCTGTATGAAACCATGTGCTCTGTATTCCAATGGGAAATACATATAATATGCGAGTTGTTTAGCTGAAATTCACAAAAATATAGAAGATTTGTATAAGGAAAATAGTGTTGACCCATCTACATATACAGATGTATGTATGTCTATATATGTAGCTATGTAAACATGAATACATGTATCTATCTATGTATCTATCTGTCCTCTATTCCCTATCAAGTGCTGTACTAGTAAATGCTTAGCAATAGGCTCTCCAGGGGAAAAACACCTCTAGTTTGGAACTTTTGCTAATTTCCATGGAGTAAATACTCCCACCATGGCTCATTTCCAGCTGCTCATATAATGCCACTTTTATGTATTTTCATCCTGCAGAAACAATAGATGCAATAATTTCCAGAACACAAATAATAGTAAAATGTAGCAAAATAACTACACAGTGATGAGTTTTGAATATTTATTATCTTTGTTTCAATGCAGTTTACTTTACGGTAAGTTTATATAATTTAGTTTTTACTGACTCCAATACCAATGCGTTATTGGTATTCACTTCTGCCCACTTCTTTCCCTTTTTGGAGAAGAATGGGCCCCAGTAGCTGGGGAGATGTCCGTTTGTTGAACCTGTGGTGGGGTTTTAAGTAGGCAGGTCTGGAGGCAGAAGCAGTCATAAATTGCAGGGCATCGTAAAGGAGAAAGGCTTCTGTGTGTGGAGGGGGTGGTGCTAAGAATACAGAAGACTGCAGGCCGGTGAGCTTGCCCTGTAGAAGAGTGGAGAGTCCCTGCTTCTCCATCCTCATTGAGAAAGCCGTATGGAGGGTGTACGCACTTTATACAAATTTAGACTACTTAAATTGGAAAGCATTACAGAGAAGGATTAATAACCCTTTCTGTAATAAATAGTTTCAAATATTAGAATCTGACTTGACACCTGTTTGCGTAGGTAGTTATCTTCCAAGTTGTCGGAGCGGAATGATTGGCGTTTTCAGGAACGTGTCCACTGCAGGAGCGCTGTCCTTGCCGTGGGGTATTTGATGCGAATCCCTTTTCCACTTCTTTTACGCAAACTTCAGTAAAATCCATGTTGCTTAATAGCGTCTTTTCTGGGCATGGGTTGTTTTTGGTGAGGGAAATGATAGGGAGTTCGTATATCTAAGTTGAAGCAGGGCAAAAATGACACTGTGTTGGGTTACACAAGGTATTTGAAAATAGTGTATCTAAGACTGAAAATGAAATCACGTCAGGTGAGGTGCAGGATGGTTGGGTAAAATCTAAATATAGGCAGCACGGGGTGGCTCTTCAGAGTATACACTCTACAGCCCAACCTCTGGAATTTGGAATTTGTGGCATTAGGTTCTGCCACATATTATCTGTGTGTCTTTGGGCAAGTTATATAATATCTCTGTGTTTCAGTATTCTTGACTGCAAACCTTATTAATATATATCACATTGGTCTGAGGATTAAATGAATTACAGGTAAAACACTTTAGAATAATTCCCGGCACACTGCAAGCTATAGGGTTAGCTATTTATTTTTAAGTGATAGTGCCTTAAGAATACAATTATTTAGAATATAATATATATAAATATTATGTACGCTGGGTTTCTGAGGAGATCTCAATAAAGATCCTCTTCCCTGTTTAAGAGGATCTTTATAGTTCCTTTTAAAGTTCAGGATCTTTAAGATCTGAATCAACCAAGATATAAGAAATAGGGTGATTAGCAATGAGGGAGTCAAAATAGTACCTTTACTACTGATAACGCATCAGATAACAGCATGATGTGCTTGCAAGTGTAGGCAGGTAGGTTTCCTAATCCATAAATTTAAAATGAGGCAGATTTACCCGCTCTAGGCAGACCTGGAAGCCTGCAAGCATCCTCTTCAGGGCCAGGCCCTCTCACCATGCGGTCGAGGGGCAGGGTAGAGCGGATACCGCGCTGACTGCGGGTGGCGGACTCCAGAGGAAAGGGGAAAGGAAGAGGCTGGGCTCTGCGTGCCTGGTGGCGTGAGATACTCCAAGGTGCCTCTTTCCTCCGGGCCTCTGATCTCTGATCTCTTCCTAGTGCCTTTCATTGACTGACCTCAGTGAGCAAGCAGCTGGAGCCTGGGAAACACAGCCCTACTGCCCTGTAGAGCAGAGAGGGAAGGGCAGGGAATACTTCTGTGGGCCCGTGGGCACCTGCACATGCAAACGTGCCTGTGTACGCATCTCTTCTATCTTATACTACTCTGCTTTCGAACTCTTTGGACTGTGAAGATCAAAGTACTCTTTGAGATAGTGTGATTCTAATGCTGTGGAGAGACACTGTCTATGGAAATTAATTGAAGAAGGTTAAAAATCAATATACTATTAGATACCCTAAAAATTCTGGCAAACATCCTTTGCAATATTCCTAGATAATAGGTTTCCAGACTTCTTCCTGACAGCGTTAGCTTTTTGTCCAATTCTCTGTTTTTTGTTGTGCTCAGGGAGGTCTCCATCATTGAATCTATCCCACTTACTTTCTGTTCCTGCCCCGTGCAACTGTTTTATGTGCCTAATCCTGTATGTCAGTCTCCTTAAGAACTGTCTGTTTAAACACCGTAAGCAGCTAGCCAGTTAACGCTGAATTGTGCGGGTCTAGTTCAGAAGTCCACTCTTAATGCTGCTGCTGAACAAGATTTTCTTGAAAACATTTCATGTTCACACCTATTTAGTGTTCTAAACCAAAGTAATTCCAGAAATGAAAGACTCAGATTGCATTTGCTCTCCAGAGAATTCTGAGGACAGGGCATCGGAGCCAGTCACTGTCAAACAAAACCTGGCGGCAGAGAGATCAAGAGCCAGACGGCCCGGGGCTAGAGCCTGCTGTAAAGGGAATGAGCAAGTTTGCTGTAACCTCTGTGTGCCTCGGTTCTCTTACATGGAAAGCGGGGAGAAAAGCAGGACCTCGTCACTGTATTGTATTACTTGTGGCAGTGCCTAACACTCAGTGTTGTTTATTATCATTGGTATTGCTGCTTTTTAAAAGTTCACTTTTGGAAAAAATCTTCAGAAATATAAAAAGTTAAGTTCCTACTGTCTGTACAGAATACATCTCATATGCCTGTTTCCACAGCCGTGTCAGGGGAGCCAAGAGGCTGAGTCTCTGGGTGTCAAGGGATGGGAAAACAATCCTGGAATTTAAAACATTTTAATCAAATATATATATATATATATATATATATATATATATATATATATATATATACATTTTATGTTCAATCTTATTTTGTATTAGTTTCAGGTGTACATACCTGCAATTTAATGCCATGGAGTAGTACCTTGGGGGAACTAGTACATTATATTAGTCAGGAATTATGTGATGTGAACAAAGAAATTCAATATAAAAAATTGTTAACTAGGTATAAAATTGTTAACTAGGTAACGGAAAGGGCCGAAAGAGAGTTCTAAGATGTCCTGGAGGTAGCAATTGCAGGAAGCAGCTAGGGCCGAGGGGACAAGGGGATGGGGCTGGAATTATTAAAATGTAGAGTCCTGGAAGACACACCCTTCAGAGCTGAAATCCAGACCTCACTGGAGGGGCTGCTGCTACGCTGGCACTGGTGTCTCTGAGCTCCACAGAGGGGCCTGACCAAATGGTGCTGGCTGGGCTGGTGCTGGAGTCTCAGAATGGGGTGTACTTGAAGCTGGTTTTTCAAGTGTTGGAAAAACTACCAGCTGGGTTCAGCTGCTGCTACAAGAAAGAACTGCTGGCCTGGGGTGAAGAAATGTTGCTGGGTGATGCTCACTGGAACAGGAAGTAGATAAGGAAGAGCAAGTTTCTTCTTCCTTCTGGAGCCACGCAGCCAGTCTTTAGTATTGGAATTGGCAGAGGCCAAGAGAAGCAAGCTGACAAGTCCCAGGCAGCAAAGCAGAATATATGAAGAGTGGGTTACTTAATAAGAAAGCGTTACTTAATAAGAGGATTTTACTTAATAACTTGGACATAAATATTGTGAAACCCAGGACAAGTTCCTTAGTAGATATTGGTGACCAGGTCTTGGGCAAATTCATGGGTGTCCAACCTGTGGCCCATGGGCCGCATGCAGCCTAGGATAGCTGTGAATGAGGCCCAACACAAAATCGTAAATTTGCTGAAAACATTATGAGGTTTTTTTGTGATTATGTGTTGCAATGTGTTTAATGTGTGGCCCAAGACAACTCTTCTTCCAGTGTGATGCAGAGACACCAAAAGTTTGGACACCCCTGCACAGAGTCTCTCTCTCTTAAAAAATAAAACCAAAAACAACACGTGTATTTAATTTCTGAAAGACTCAGGAATTAGATGCATCAGGCGGGCGTGTCTGCTGGTGTGAGGTAGAACTGAAAATATGAAAATACGATCGTGTGAGCATATGTTTAAGGGGCAATGGGCCTATTCCCAGATCCTCTTTCTTAACCCATTTTTAAAATTTAATTTTTATTTTATTTTTTCCATTACCATTTAGTCCCTTTATATTCCCCTCCCCCCAGCAACCAGCACACTGTAGTCCATGTCCATGAGTCCTTTTTCCCTTTTGCTCAGTCCCTATCTCTTATGAATAGAGCTGAATAGGGCTTGTCTCTGCTCTCAAGGAGGAAGAAAGAAGGTTGATTTAAAGGATAAATTACAGTATCATGTGATAAATGTTCCAACACAATTATAATCATAGCACCATGGGAGCACAGAGAAGGGAACTAACCAAATAGGTGGTGAACCTAATAATCTCTCCTTCATTAATTAGGGGCTATTTGGGTAGGTTAATTACATGAAAATAGAAAAGCAGTATCAATGTCTATGCCAATGCAGAGGTGATCGGTAAAAGTTGCGTGGCACAGCCCTGCCCATTTTCCCTATATGTAAATGTTTTCTCCAACTTTATCTCCCCCAATTTGTCAAACCAGCACAGTGTATTTTTGTTTATTTAATTATTTTTAATTTCAAAGAATTCCGATGCTATCAAATTTAGCATATTTCTTTATTCAAAGAAATAATTATAGATTTATTTTATTGACTATTACTTTTTGGTATTCTACAAAATAGGACAGTTCATAATTCTTGAATAATCTTGGTACGAGTAATGTGCTGGTGATATTTTACAAAAGTATTTCAATATTTACTTTTATTTATTCATCTGCAAATATTTGCCTTGTACTTCACTCGATTCTGGGAAAATGTAAGTTGAGTAAGATGTGATGTAGTAGACACTTGGTTGCTAACGTCTTAGCCATTCCTGTACGCTTTCCTTGCCAACAGACCCAGGATTTTGTCCAGGTGTTGGGGAGCAATAAGTCCAACCCAGGAGCAAATCATAATTGGCTTAAGATAAATGATAGCAATCCTGTTCCCCATTGCTACTGCTTTAGGGAGGGGTTAGCACCAGTTCTGACCAATTCATTGTAAGGTGGATTCTGCTGTGGGCTTCTGGGAAATAGTCTTCTTTGAAAACCTGTCCCGTTGGGCATTGTTGTTTTAGGACACCGTATTTGGAGGTATGGCAGCTACCTGAAAACCTAACAGAACAGCTCATAGAAATGCCAGCTAGAGTCCAGTCATGATTGGCCCATTGAATTTATCACTCTGGACCAGCCTCATTTGATCTTTTCTTTTTTTTTTTTTTTTTGAGATAGTAATGCCCTTATTTATTTTTTTTTTTTTTATTTTTTTTTTATTGTTATGCAATTACAGTTGTATGCCTTTTCTCCCCATCCCTCTACCCCACCCCAGGTGCACCCACCTCCCTCCCCCCTCTCCACCCTCCCCCTTGGTTTTGTCCATGTGTCCTTTATAGTAGTTCCTGTAATACCCTCTTCCCACTATCCCCGCCCCCACCCCCTACCCCCGCCCTGGCTATTGTTAGATTGTTCTTAACTTCAATGTCTCTGGTTATATTTTGTTTGCTTTTTTCTTCTATTGCTTATGTTCCAGTTAAAAGTGAGATCATATGGTACTTGTCCCTCACTTCCTGGCTTATTTCACTTAGCATAATGCTCTCCAGTTTCATCCATGCTGTTGCAAAGGGTATAAGCTCCTTCTTTCTCTCTGCTGCGTAGAATTCCATTGTGTAAATATACCATAGTTTTTGGATCCACTCGTTTGCTGATGGGCACTTCGGTTGCTTCCAGTACTTGGCTATTGTAAATTGTGCTGCTATGAACATTGGGGTGCACAGACTCTTTTGGATTGGTGTTTCAGTGTTCTTAGGGTATAATCCCAGCAGCGGAATTACTGGGTCAAAGGGCAGTTCCATTTTTAGTTTTCTGAGGAAATTCCATATTGTTTTCCACAGTGGCCTCACCAGTCTGCATTCCCACCAACAGTGCACGAGGGTTCCCTTTTCTCCACATCCTCTCCAACATTTGTTTGTGGATTTGTTTATGTTGGCCATTCTGACTGGTGTGAGATGATACCTCATTGTGGTTTTAATTTGCATCTCTCTGATGGCTAGTGATGCTGAGCATCTTTTCATATGTCTCTGGGCCCTCTGTATGTCTTCCTTGGAGAAGTGTCTGTTCAAGTCCTTTGCCCATTTTTTAATTGGGTTGTTTGTCTTCCTGGAGTGGAGTCGAGTGAGTTCTTTATATATTTTGGAGATCAGGCCCTTGTCTGAGGTATCGTTGGCAAATATGTTTTCCCATACTGTTGGTACTCTTTGTAATTTGGTGCTGTTTTCTTTAGCCATGCAGAAGCTTTTTATTTTGATGAGGTCCCATTTGTTTATTCTTTCCTTTATGTCCCTTGCTTTAGGGGATGTGTCTGTGAGGATGTTGCTGCGTGGAATGTCTGAGATTTTCCTGCCAATGTTTTCCTCAAGGACTTTTATGGTGTTACGGCTTATATTTAAGTCTTTTATCCATCTTGAGTTTATTTTCGTGTATGGCGTAAGTTGGTGATCGAGTTTCATTTTTTTGCACGTAGCTGTCCAGATCTCCCAACACCATCTGTTGAAGAGGCTGTTTTTGCTCCATTTTATGCTCCTGCCTCCTTTGTCAAATATTAATTGATCGTATAGACTTGAGTTTATTTCTGGGCTCTCTATTCTGTTCCATTGGTCTATGTGCCTGTTTTTATGCCAGTACCAGGCTGTTTTGATTACAGTGGCCTTGTAATACAGTTTGATATCAGGTATTGTGATCCCTCCTGCTTTGTTTTCCTTTCTCAAAATTGCTGCAGCTATTCGAGGTCGTTTATGGTTCCATATGAATTTCTGCAATGTTTGTTCTATATCTGTGAAATATGTCATGGGTACTCTAATAGGGATTGCATTGAATCTATAAATTGCTTTGGGTAGTATGGCCATTTTGATAATGTTGATTCTTCCAATCCATGAACATGGTACATGCTTCCATTTGTTTGTATCTTCCTTAATTTCTTTCTTCAGTGTTGTGTAGTTTTCTGAGTACAGGTCTTTTACCTCCTTGGTTAGGTTTATTCCTAGGTACTTTATTTTTCTTGTTGCTATATCGAATGGGATTTTTTTCCTGATTTCTGTTTCTGCAGTTTCGTTGCTGGTGTACAGGAATGCCTTTGATTTCTGGGTATTGACTCTGTATCCAGCTGTTTTGCCAAATTCATTTATTAGGTCGAGTAGTTTTTGAGTGGAGTCTATAGGGTTTTCCATGTACACTATCATGTCGTCTGCAAACAGTGACAGTTTCATTTCCTCCTTTCCAATTTGGATGCCTTTTATTGCTTTTTCTTGTCTGATTGCTGTGGCTAGGACTTCCAATACTATGTTGAATAGGAGTGGTGAGAGAGGGCATCCTTGTCTAGTTCCTGATCTTAGTGGGAAAGCTCTAAGTTTTTGTCCATTGAGTGTGATGTTGGCTGTAGGTCTCTCATATATGGCCTTAATTATGTTGAGGACTGCTTCCTTTATTCCCACTTTGCTGAGTGTTTTTATCAGAAATGGGTGCTGTATCTTATCAAATGCTTTTTCCGCATCTATTGATATGATCATGTGATTTTTGTCTTTGCTGTTGTTGATGTGATGTATTATGTTTATTGATTTGCGAATATTGTACCATCCTTGCATCCCTGGGATGAATCCCACTTGGTCATGGTGGATGATCTTTTTAATATATTGCTGGATGCGGTTTGCTAATATTTTGTTGAGAATTTTAGCGTCTATGTTCATCAGCGATATTGGCCTGAAGTTTTCTTTCTTCGTTGTGTCTTTATCTGGTTTTGGGATTAGGATGATGTTGGCTTCGTAAAAAGAGTTTGGGAGTCTTCCATCAGTTTGGATTTTTTCGAATAGTCTGTGAAGGATAGGGGTTAGTTCTTCCTTAAATGCTTTGTAGAAATCTCCTGTGAAACCATCTGGTCCAGGGCTTTTGTGTGATGGGAGTTTCTTGATGACTGCTTCAATTTCCTTTGCTGATATTGGTCTGTTCAGGTTTTCTGCTTCTTCTTCATTCAGTTTTGGAAGATTATATTTTTCTAGAAATGTGTCCATTTCATCTAGGTTTTCAAATTTCTTAGCATACAGGTCTTCATAGTAATTTCTTACGATCCTTTGTATTTCTGTGGTATCAGTTGTAATCTCTCCACTTTCATTTCTAATTCTGTTTATTTGGATCCTCTCTCTTTTCTTTTTGATGAGCCTACTTAAAGGCTTGTCGATTTTGTTTATCTTTTCAAAGAACCAGCTCCTGGATTCATTGATCCTTACAATTGTGCTTTTAGTCTCTATGTCATTTAGTTCTGCTCTGATCTTGGTTATTTCCTTCCTTCTGCTTGCTCTGGGCTGTCTTTGTTGTTGTTCCTCCAGTTCTTGTAGGCATAGGGTTAGGTTGTTTGTTTGAACTGTTTCTAACTTCTTAAGGTAGGCCTGTATTGCTATGAACTTCCCTCTCAGGACTGCCTTTGCTGTGTCCCATAGGTTTTGGGTTGTTGTGAGTTCGTTTTCATTTGTTTCCAGGAAGTTTTTGATTTCTTCCCTAATCTCGTTCTTGACCCATTCATTGTTTAATAGCATGCTATTCAGTCTCCATGCTTTTGAGTGTTTTGGGTTTTTACCCTTGGCGTTGGTTTCTAGTTTCAGACCCTTGTGGTCAGAGAAGATGCTTGATATGATTTCAATTTTCTTGAATTTGTTGAGGCTTGCTTTGTGTCCTATCATGTGGTCTATCTTTGAAAAAGTTCCATGGACACTTGAAAAGAACGTGTATTTTGCTTCTTTGGGATGAAAAGCTCTGTATATATCAGTTAAGTCCATTTCCTCTAAGGTATTGTTAAGTGACACAATATCTTTGTTGATCTTTTGTTTGGAAGACCTGTCCATTTTTGATAGTGGGGTGTTAAAATCCCCTACTATAATTGTGTTGCTGTCAATATCTTTCTTGAAATCCTCCAAGATTTTCTTTATGTATTTGGGTGCTCCTATGTTGGGTGCATATATATTTACAATGTTTATGTCTTCTTGGTGGATTCTTCCTTTGAGTATTATGAAGTGACCTTCTGGGTCTCTCTTTATGGCCCTTCTTTGGAAGTCTATTTTGTCAGATATGAGTATTGCTACCCCTGCTTTTTTTTCCTGTCCGTTTGCTTGGAAAATTTGTTTCCAGCCCTTCACTTTCAGTCTGTGTAAGTCTTTTGTCCTGAGATGGGTTTCTTGTAGGCAGCATATGTGTGGGTCATGTTTTCTTATCCATTCAGCTGTTCTATGTCTTTTGATTGGAGCATTTAATCCATTTACATTTAAGGTTATTATCGATAGGTAGTTATTCATTGCCATTATTTCCTACCTGTGTTCCTCTGTCTTTCTCTTTTCCTTCCTTTCCTTAAAGCAGTCCCTTTAGCATCTCTTGCAGAGCTGGTTTGGTGGAGCTGTATTCTTTTAGACTTCTTTTGTCTGGGAAACTCTTTATTTGGTCTTCTATCTTGATTGAGAGCCTTGCTGGGTAAAGTAGTCTTGGTTGCAGGCCTCTGGTTCTCAGTACTTGGAATATTTTTTGCCATTCTCTTCTGGCTTGGAGCGTTTCCATTGAGAAGTCAGTTGCTAACCTTATTGGGGCTCCCTTGTATGTTACTTCCTTTTTCTCCCTTGCTGCCTTTAAGATCCTCTCTTTGTCTTGGAAATTTGCCATTTTAATTATGATGTGTCTTGCAGTGGGTCTCTTTGGGTTCCTCTTGCTTGGGACTCTCTGTGTTTCCTGGATTTGGGTGACTTTTTCTCTCCTCAGATTAGGGAAATTTTCCATCATTACTTTTTCAAACAGGTTTTCTATCCCTTGCTCTTCTTCTTCTCCTTCTGGTATTCCTATTATACGGATATTGTTACGTTTCATGTTGTCCTGCATTTCCCTTATTGCCTCTTCATTCTTTCTGAGCCTCTTTTCCTTTTCTTGCTCCTTCTGGGTGTTTTTTTCTACTTTATCCTCCAGCTCGCTGATCCGATCCTCTGCTTCATCAAGTCTGCTTTTAATTCCTTCTACTGTGTTCTTCAATTCAGAAATTGTATTCTTCATTTCCGCTTGGCTCTTGTTGATATTTTCTATTTCCTTTTTCATGTTGATATAGTTTGCAGTGAGTTCATTGTAGTTTCCTTGTAGTTTCTGGTAGTTCTCTTTGAGCTCAGAGAGCTCAGTGAGTTTCCTGATGACCATTGCTTTGAACTCAGTATCTGATAGTTGACTTGCCTCTTTTTCGGTTAGTATTCTTTCTGAGACTTCCTCCTTTCCTTTCATTTGGGAATTGTTTCTTTGTCTTCCCATTGTTTGTGAGGTTCTTCTTGTTGGCCTCTGCGTCTTAAATTGCTTTGTTCTGACTCCCTGGATTTATGATATGAACTTCTATGGTAGAATGCCAATGGG
Organism: Desmodus rotundus; assembly: GCF_022682495.2. Taxonomy (NCBI): domain Eukaryota; kingdom Metazoa; phylum Chordata; class Mammalia; order Chiroptera; family Phyllostomidae; genus Desmodus; species Desmodus rotundus. The sequence goes on along the minus strand of NC_071390.1, from coordinate 155,375,268 downwards.
ATTCGGTGGTGCTGTCTCCTTACTCTCCTGTGCTCACTGGTCTTGAGCTGACGTTTATGTGTTTAACACGGTCTAACTCTAGTCTTTTCAGCACTCCAGGTTTTGTTGTCTCACCACATGCATCTACACCAACTGCAGCTAGCTCCAGCCACTAGATGTTTCTTGTTTCCAGATCCATCAGGGGTGTCCAACCTTTTGGCGTCTCTGGGCCACACTTAGATTTGGCCACGGAGAAGCAAGCACCAGAAAGGTCCTCTCAGAACAGTGGCTAAGGTAGCGCCTCCCAGAAAGCAGAAGCAGGGTCTAATCGTAATGCCCTTATTTTTAAAGCCATTTTTAGTGGGGTTCTGTTTTAGATCAAATCACAGTAATCCAAAATAATATACACTGTCTCTGTATGTTTACTTTTACAAATATTCGCTTTTTTGAAAGTGTTCTAAACAGGAGTAGTATTTTGCTGCACACATGTCATTTGAAGCAGCCAAGTAGAATCTCAGGGAGCAGGTCTGTAGAACCACTAGCAGGTGTCTTGCTCAGTAGGGACATATATGACATCCATAGATTTTTCTTTTAATTCTCAAATGGGTAAGATTTTTGACCTGGAAAAGCCACCTGGAACTTTCAACACCCCTTCCTCCCTGCCAAAGCTGTAATTCCATGTTGAGTTTTATTTATATGAAACCATTATTTTCCTTTATTTATGTAACTACTTCTAAGTAAAAAAACAAAACAAAAAAAACCCCCACCCAAGCCTCCCAAACCCAGTGTGCTTGTAATACTGTTCTTAAGTCAAACCAAGCTGTTAACAGGGTGAAGAGTCAATTATATAAAGTATTACGTGAAAATTACACAAAGCCATTCTAAAAATATCATTAGTGCAAACCCATTGTGATTTGCATTCTTGACAACACGTGGTAAAACTCAACAAGCAGCTCTTCTCCCCACTGTGGCAGGTCTTAGAGGCCCTCTCTTCTAAAGCAATCGCCTCCCTAGACTTCCAGCAGCTGGGGAACCCTCTCATTTTAGTAGAGCGTTCTTGGTTCTCCTCTGCCTACCTCCCTTTCTTTCTATTCGCAGTCGCTGAAAGTGTGTCTGCACTTCCTCAGAGCAACCAGCTTGCTCCTGAAGCTCAGAATTTTTAGGAAAATGCTGGCAAGTGACTTATTTCTTGCTATTTTCTAGGCATTCTTTAAGGAGTACAAACACTTAGGGTTGGGATGGTATTTGGACGGTTTTTCTGGAGGCAGAGGGCAGGGTCCTGACAGCATGTGCTTTCCATTCCTTGCTCATCATAGAAGATGCTCTTTGATCTGATCTCAGACTAACCCTGCAATGAACTATTTGCTTTTGTTACTCGCTCAGTATCCCCATCCTGCTGCTGCAAACCCAAAGTAACCCTAAAACACAAACTGGCAAATGATGTGACTAAAAAAATTACAAAAGAGGACATGCAAATAGAAAGTAAACAAAATATTTAACCTAACTAAAAATAAGTTAAAATAAATATAAGGAAATATTATTTCCTGTTTATCAAGTGACAAATGTTTAAAAGTAATAATACTCAGTGCTCGAGAGAGTTGGTAATATAGACTGTCTCAGGTATTGCTTGAAGATAAATACATACATATTCAAGAAAATTTTTACCAATATGTATTAATTCTTTAAAATATGCTTACATTTTAGCTGAGCTATTCCACTTGTAAGCTATTCTATTTCACTTATATTGATCCTTAATTAGAAAAATATTTATATATAATGCTGTTTGTTGCAGCATTACTTATAAATAGTGAATGGTTAGAAGCAACATTCAACAATAGAGAAAGTGTAACTATGTTTTAGTATCATTCACACAGTGGAAGCAAATATGAAAATTATGCAATATAAAAATTATAGTTATATAATTTCCCATTCCAAATTAAAGGCTGTTATTTTAATGTTAACAGAAATAATGAATATTAAAATTGTGTATTCTACACATTATACTATGAAAAAAGCCTATAAAATGGGAGAAAATATAGCAAAGATTTTAGCAATGGTGTCCTTCTGAATATGAATGATTAATATTTTCTTTTATGTACTTTTCTGTATTCTATAAATTTTGTATGATAACTATGTATGTGAATTACTTTCATAATCAGAAAAGAAATCAACAATGTAAGTAAAATCAGTTAGACACTTTTCTTGTAAGACCTACTTAGCTTCTATTTTTCAAAGGTGATTTTTCCAACTGCTTTCATTTTTTTCATCTCTAGAAAACACGAAACCACTACAATGAAAAGCCTTTTTAGACCTCTAGGTTTCGAAGGTGGAATGAAGAGTGAAGGAATCTGGTGCAACTTGAGTTCCTTTTCCAACTGTCGTCCTGACAATGTGTTTTTAAGGGCAACTCTCTGTTCTCCGGGAAACGAGCTAGGTCGCATGGGGAAGAACGTCGTGTGTAGGGTCTCAGGACATTTCTTGCTGTTCAGAACGTGGTGCTGTATCAGCACATGTCTTTTTGAAATGTGTCTTTCCTTTTTTACAGTTTGATTTTCTTACTTCTCATTAAACCTGCATTTTTGCTGAAGGCTAGGTACAGGAGCCTCCCCCACCCCCACCGCTGCGGTTCTGCTTTCCACACAGTTTCAGGGACCTGTTGTCAACTTTCATCTGAAAACATTAATTGGAGAATTGCAGAAATAAACAATTCCTAAGGTTTAAATGTGTGCTGTTCTGTGTAGTGTGATGAATCTCAGGCTGCCCAGCTCTGTCCTGCCCAGTATGTGAATCACCCCTTTGTCCGCCATATACTTGCCGTCAGTCACTTAGTCTAAGCCTTTCTGATGGTGAGATTGCTTATCAGAGCGAGGGAGACAGATCGATATAGGGAAAGAGGTACAGATAGAGATAGAGAGAAGGAGACGACATTCACATAACTTTTACTACATTCTTGTACTATAATTATTCTATTTTAGTATTCGTTATTATTGTTAATCACTTACTGTGTGCTTAAGTACTCTTTGTCATAGGTATGTATATATGGGAAAAACATAGTTTGTACAGGGCTTAGTACCACCGGCAGATTCAGGCAGCCACTAGGGGTCTTGAAACATATGCCCGCAGATAAAGGGGGAACTACTCCATATACCGGGCGCCTGCTGCCTGTGGAGCAGTAGATGAAGGGCTAGGGAGTGGGTAGAAGGGAAAACCTCAATACTGGAAGGGTGGGGGCAGACACTTGGTCTCTTTGTGCCTTTTGAAGTTTGCTCAGGTGCCTTTGGCCATGTCTTGGAGTGATTCCAAACTAATGGTATGTATCATTTCATATACACATTAAGCAAATATAATTTAGTACTCTGGTTACATTTCTAGTTTGTGTGTGTGGTTGTGTGTATATAAAATATACGTGTGTGTATATATATATTATATATATAATTTCTAAAATCTTATTTTTTTCCTAATTGTTACAATAATCTACTTTTCTCATTTAAAACATACGGAATATATTAGTTTTCTATTGCTGCTATAACACATTACCATAAACTTAGTGACTGAACACAAACTTACCATCTTAAATTCTGGAGACCAGAGTCCCTAAATGCAGCGCACTGCGCCCAACTCCAGGAGCTGGCGGAGCCACATGCCTCTCTGGAGGTCCTCGGCAGAAGCAGTGTCGTGCCTTTTGCTGCTCCTGTAGGCGGTCTGTCTTCCTGGGCCCATCTCCTTCTCCGCCTTCCCCAGCCGGCAATGGCCAGTTGAGTCTTCCTCACACGGCCTCACTCTGACTCTTCTGCTTCCCTTTTCTACTTTTAAGGACTCTTGTGATTATATTTGGTCCACGACAGTTCAGGAGAATCTCCTTATTAAAGTCTACTATTAGCCCCTTTAATTCATTTGCAACTATAATTACTGTTGTTACTCTTTGCCATGTGACTGACATATGAACTCCAGAGATTAGGACACAGACCTCTTTGGGGGAACATTATGCTGCCTACCACAGAAGAGTTCCAAAAACAGTAAAAACGTAAATAAACATCTTTAACCCAATTACCCAAAGGTAACTACTGTTAACATTTGGAAAATGTTTTGCCTTATAATTTTGTGAAATCATAAATCTAGCTGAATTAAATACATAACAGGGACTTTAAATGACTCTGTCTCCCTACCACAAGTAGTCACTTTCAGTAGTTTCTTATGCATTCCTCAGGGTCTTTTATGTAAATATATGGGCAATAACATCATTGTTTTCATCTCTGGCTCTTACCTTGTTCCATAGTGGGAGTGAGCACAGGGATAATAGTAATATTTATTCGACATTTACCATGTGCAGACTTTGTAATAAGTGCAATGCGTTTAATATTCACCCTACGAATACATAATTTACCTGCGGTCACTCACCTGCTAAATTATAAGCTGAGATCTGAACCCAGCCTGTCTTTAGAGGCCATAGTCTTAATTACTATTCTCTATCTTATATGATGAACACATTTCTTGCTAATTTAAGGAGTTGGTTAAAGTTTCTCAATCATCTCTAAAATCCCTTACATAATAGTGACCACAACAATACATGTGCCTCAAATAAGTATGTGTTTCTGAGGAGGTGTGTCTGACACTCTTGGCTGAGTGCCCAAGAACTATACCCAACAATTCCCACTTCCTATTTTCCTTCCCGGTGCTGTGCCCACAATAGAGCTGACAGCACACACATGTGCTTTTATAGCCCCTGTGGAGCTAGGAGTACCTATGTGGCTCAGTCCTGGCCAAAGAGACTGTGGGAACGTTTTCTGAGGGATTTCTGGTGAAATGTTTTCTTCTTGATGACATGAGAAAGGCAAGGTAGGAAATGCTTTCTTACTACTCTGTCTATTCCTTTTCCCTCTCGGGACATGGCCACATAGAAATATGATTTTCATAACTCAGGAAGACCTCTTACAACCCCCCCAGGGGAAGCAAAGAGAGATTTTGACACCACACCTGGCATCATGGAGTTGCCAAACTTTGACCATCTCCAGACCTCTTATTAAGCAAAGCAATACCTTGTCTTATGTTTCAAGCCCCTGTTAGTCAGGGTTTCTATTACTTGCAGCCAGACACAGCCTCACCCACACAGGACTCAGTACTACTACTGAAGAGAAAACATCTGGAGTGTGTAATAAAATCCCTACCCTGCCTTTTTGGCAGGATATGGACAAATTGTAATACAAGGATACAACAGCCTCATTGCAAGGGGTTTTGAGATCTTGTTACAGAAACCAGGAGGAATTATTCTGGAAAGGATGATGAAGGGGTGTTATTACAACAAGTGTCCTCCACTTGAAGAGCTCTCTGGTAAATTAAAAACGTGGCCACAAATTCTTCCCATCCCTGTGTGCATGTCACTTTGCATTGTGGTCTTTCCCTTCCTCCTATTTAGTGGTGAATTTTTTTCTCCATCCCTTAAATCTCTGCATGGCCATCTGTAGTAGTTTCCTAGGGCTGCCATGACAGACTACCAAACACTGGGTGGCTTAAAACAACAGAAAGTTATTCTCTCATAGTTCTGGATGCTAAGAAGTCTAAAATCAAGATGTTGGCAGGGCCTCCAGTGGCTGGTGTGGCTCAGTTGGTTGGAGCATTGTCCCATAAACCAGGGGTGTCAAACTCATTTTCACCAGGGGCCACATCAGCCTTGTGGTTGCCTTCAAAGGGCCGAATGTAATTTTAGGACTATATAAATGTAACTACTCCTTAACAGTTAAGCGAGAGCTCAGTGCTGCTGCCAGGTAGAAACAAGGTGCTGAGCCAGATAAAACAAGGTGGAGGGCCGGATTCAGCCTGCGGGCCTTGTGTTTGCCACCTATGCCATAGACCAAAAGGGGTCACAGGTTCGATGCCTCATCAGGGCACATACCCAGGTGGCAGGTTCAGTCTGTAGTTTGTGTGTGTATGAGAAGCCAACCAATCTTTGTGTTTTTTGTGTCTCTTTTATTTTTTTCTTCTTATAAGGATAAAAGTCACATGGGATTCAAGACCACCTTATTCCATTATGACCTTACTTTATCTTAAATAATTACATCTGCAATAACCTTATTTCCAAATAAGGTCACATTTTGGGTTCTGGGAAGGACTTGAACTTGGGGGTGGTGGGCACTGTCTAACCCAGTACACCCATGTGATTTGTTGTGGTTAAAAGGATATGAGCAAACTTCAGAATAGAATAAATTACTACTCTCTGGCTCCTTAAGACCACCATGTGAAGAAGCCAAGGCTGGCTTACTGGAGGAAGACAGGCCATGTGGACCAGAGAGGAACGGTCTCAGCCGAACCCCAGGCCTGACAACTGCCAGACATGTGCGTTAGACTTTCCTGGATCATTCAGCCATACACGAGCCAGCCATATGGGAAGAATTACCCAGCTGACCCAATTATTAGAAATAATAATTATTTCTAATTATTATTAGAAATAATAATAATTATTAGAAATTATTAGAAATAATAATGCTTGTTATTTAGGATGTATGTTCTCCAGCAAACAGTAACTAATACAGGCTTTAAGGTGGAAAAGAGATTTAATTTGTGTGTGGCAGTTTGTGAGAGAAGAATGGTCTGAAGATTCTTGCCAACTTTGAAATGACGTGGTTTGGGATTGATTTTTTGAGCAGAACCTGAGAGTTACAGTCAGATTTCAGTTAAGTGTAACTAAGAACTTTCAAGTAACTGGATTTGTCAATGTATCTCACTGCCACTGGAAGGGAGCATCATAAAGGTTGGTGCCTTGTTTAGGAGACTGAATTAGAACCTTTTAATATTCAATTGAAGTCTAAGGCTTGAAGGAGAAGAATTTTAAATGTTAGAGTTTTAGAAATAGGAAAAACTTATTCATGATTTAATATTCTTTTAATGTATTGTTCATGCCAGAAATTGCGTGAAGGCCAGAAATTACTCAGCACACTGTAAAGTTCCCAATCTCTTAGCACACATACTCTTCTTAAATTGAGTCTTCGGCCCGGGGTTGGAAGGGAGCCTTTGACTCCACGTTCCCGTACTGCCATCGCAATCTCATTTCATCTCCTGTTTCTCCCAGGGCTAGAAACACTTTAGTTTCTTGCCAACTGCTGACTCAGTGTGTACTATCTTGGGACTGGGCCAGGACTGCAAGCGGCAGAATAAGCTGTAGAGTCACCAGGCTACCCTCGAATAATGTCATTTATCTCTTGACATAACACCGAAAGGAGGATAATGAAAAAAGCCTGGGAAACGTGGACAAGCTGACATAACAAGACGCTTGAGATAGCTTCTAAGAAACACAGGTGTCTGGGATGGACCATTCTGGGACGTGGCACATTAAGTATAGTTATGCTAACTACAACCATGAAGAGGATTTACTTCATACCTGTGCTAGTTCTGTTTTATTGGCTGTTATTAGACCCTTGTCAGGCTTTAGCTGTAAGATTTTCTTTGCTCTCTCAGGCAAACCAAAAACTTCTTCAAGCTTCAGTTTCTTTTCAGTTTCTTAAATTATCTCTAAACTTTTATCTAAGGGTAAAATTCCATTACTGTCTAGAAGCAACACTCTCAGATATTAAAGTGAGGGCTAAAAAATTCTTGAATTAATTTATATTGCATTTGGAATGCTGAAATAATAATTGATGGACTCCTCATGAATGCCTGGCACTGAGAAAAAAAACTTTCCATCCATTAGCATAGTATTTATCACAATGACCATATTACGCAAGGGAAAAACCTGAGGCTTAGAATCGTCACAAGTACAAAGTAAACAGTTTTCTGTGCTTCAGTTTTCTCATCTTTAAAATAGATATTTATCCTACTTAAAACTTGGCAATTTTGCACATATTCACAATTATTGGCAAATAATACACAGAAAACAACACCCTAATATTTTGTAGTCTGCAATTTACTTTAAAATTATTTCAGTGTCAAGATTGTTATCTGCACGTGTGTACAAGTAAAGTCTAACTATGGCTTAGGGCTGGCGTCTTAAAGACCCTAAGAAGAATCGACAACCATCCCGAGGTAGTGACTTAGTGTCTTAGTTAATTTCAGCTTTTAAAACAAAATCCATAGACTAGGTGGCTTAAGCCATAGACGTATTCCTTACAGCACCGGAGGCTGGGAAGTTCAAGATCATCGTGGGGCCGGTGTGTTGTTTGTTGAGAGCCCTCTTCCTGGTGCACAGAGGCTCACCTTCCTGCTGTGTCCTCAGATGGAAGAGACAGAGGACTCTGGTGTCTTCCTTTTTCTTTTTAAATGATGGCACTAATCCCTTGTAGAGGTCATGGGCTTCACCCTCATGACCTCTAAACATATTTGCCTCTCAAAGGCCCTCCCTTGAAGTACTATCACACTGGGGATTAGGGCTTCCATATGTAATTTTGGGGGGACACATCATTTAGTCCATAGCAATTAGCATTTTAACTATTATTCTTAAAATCTGTCCGAGAATGTTACAGCCACCACGGGAAAAAGTACAGAGGTTCCTCCAACAATGAAAAATAGACAGAGAACTACCTTATGACCCAGCAATCCACTTGTGGGTATGTATCCAAAGGAAACGAAATCCATAACTTGAAAAGATGTCTGCACTCCCACGTTCTTTGCAGCATTATTTACCACAGCCGTGATAAGAAAACAACCTAAGTGTTTGTCAGGAGGTGAACGGGCAAGGAAAACGTGGTGTTTGTATACAAAGGGTTGTTATGAAGCTGTAGGAAAGGAAGGAAATCCTGTCCTTTGTAAAAACATGGAAGAACCTGGAGGGTATTACACTGAGTGAAATATGCCAGAGAAAGACAAACGCTTTGTGATTGTATGCTTCTCTGTGGAACCTAAAAAAGAAAAGAAGAGAAGCAAAAGAGAAAAAGCTCCCATGTTATGGAAACAGAAAGTGGAATGGTGGTTGCCAGGGGCTGGGAGAGTTGGGGAAACAGGGAGATGTGGGTCGAAGTGTGCAAACTCTCAGTAGTAAGGTAAGGAGGTTCTGGGCCTCGCGTGCAGCATGGCTACCGGAGTTAACAATACTGGTTTTCACTTGAAATTTGTTGAGAGTAGATCCTAAGCATTCTCATCACACACATACACACACGCACACAAAGAGTTAACTGCGTGAAGTTGTAGAAGATTCATTAGCTTGATTGTGGTAATCATTTCACCATGTACATCAAATCATCATGCTGTATACTTTAAATATATACACTTTTATTTGTCACTTATTCCTCAATAAAGCTGGAAAAATATTTATGCCAGAGAGTTTGTCAATTGGCATAATGATGGTGGAACTGATCTTTCCTTGATGAATGAGTGACATTCGACATAGATGACTTTTGTGTCTGCACGGGCCGATACTCCTGCACTAACTCTGCTGCCTGATAACATCGTCAGCAGTGGAGGGCTAGGTTGTGGCCCCTCACCCACCTCGCATCCCTCCAATTCATGGACGGTTCTGTCTTCTCACCCAACTTCAAGGCTGACCAGTTCTCCTTTCAGAATATATTTGGAGCACAAGCAGTCCTCATCATTCTTCATAGTCACAGTTGAGCTGTTCTCGATCCTCTTGAAGGTCAGAAGATTCATTACCCATAGTTCCAAAGTCTCTTCTTGCTCTACTGCGGTCTTCGCCAGTGTCCTCTTGCTCAGTTCTGAAGTATCTGTGCCCTTGACTCTAGGAGGTCCCGCCACACCCTGGGACATTGGTGAGACAGGGGAAGGGGTCGAAGCTTCTGCTCTTCACAGAGTGAAACCTCTTCACAACCCTTCACGCTTTAGGGAATCAGTCCTCCCTGGAATGGACTCTCTACAGGACTGTGGAAGCTCTTCCTCTCAGATAGACAATCAGACCTTTGTAGCCAAGCTTTCAAAGTAAAGGCTTGTTAAATTTTTTTTTTTTTTTTCTGGTGCAAAAGTTGGTTAATCCTATCAAATTCCTGAGCTAGGTGGGCCTTACAAAGCTTAAGGACATGAAGAGGGAGGGAAACTTGTTTTCTTCTAATTTTCAAATTCCTTACAGTAGACATCATGAAACTTCTCTCTCAAGAAAGAGTCTAAACACACACGTAATGCCTTCCAAAGGCAAATTTACATGACTTTTGGTTTATTTGATGTTTGGTATTATCCATATTCCATTAGAACAGGCAAGTCCATCTCAAACCAAACCCGAATAAACTAAACCAAACCAAACCAGACCAAATTCTCTACATTCTGCTTTGCCTTAGAAGGTGTCAGCAGCTCTTTCTTGAGTATAGGAAACTTACAAATTCCTGAGCTTGGCTTTTAAACCCATCCAGTAATTTGATCAGACCCTTATCTTTGGCTTCTCCATTACTCTCTTTATCTCTTAATTTGTAAGTCTCCTGACTTGGCTTTTCTCAACGGTATTCTCTGTCTGCTTATTAATTTTTAAAGCTAAATAACATCCATTCTTCAAGTTCTAGCCTGCGCTCCTCCTCCTGTGACGAAGTCTACTTTTGTCCATGCCCACAAAGCTTCCCTCAGAAGCACGATGGCTTCTAGCATTCAAGGTGACATTGACTTGTTTACCAACCTGCACAGTGCTCACTTACTCTTTCACAGAGGCGTGTCTTATCATCTCAGTTAGATTGTAATCTTCTGAGCAAGGGGCATGGGATTAGGCCTCACAGGCTACGTCTCTCCTATATCTTCAGCAGCATTTCCCCACTGTTGCACACATAACTGAATCAGATCCTATTAGATGCATAGATGCATGAATAATTGAGAATTAATTGTACTCAACCCACGTGGGAACAGGCAATAACTCCACACTTAAACATTTGCTGATGTTGAGAGTCGGGGGCAACCTTTTCTTTCTTGGTAGCTGTGTTACTATACCGCTGGGCACTACAGATCATGCTGCTAACTGACGAAGGGATACAAAGAGAAACTGCATTTCAGTCGATGGTGCAAGATCACAACCGAAGTCTGGCAAATTAAAAGCATGCAGTGTAAAGCTGTGAATGATAGGCCATTATTGTACATTTGAATATTTTCATGATATAAATTTTCATCTTTTAGTCCTAACCATGCACTCTGTAATTCTGTGCTCACGTCTGATGACATAAAGAACATGTGCCTGTGTCCTTTCCATAGTCTCTTCCCCTTACATTAGCCGTCCTGTAGAAGATGGTGTGCAGGGGTCAGTGAGTGAGGGAAGGGATGCATTTGTTTTCAAGCCATCAATGCCCCTCTCTTCCTACTATGCCCTGTTCTCGGATAGTCACTGCTACTGTGAGCTATTTTCAATGTAAGCAATGGGCAAATCTTTGTCACACACTCTTCAAGGTCCTCTTTCAGTGCTTTTTCTGGGGAATCTTCCTAAACCTTTCCTCTCCCTCTTCTGCTCCCTTTGGGACGCGGTTCCCTGAAGTCTGCAGTAATAGCTGAGGTTCGGAATGGTGCAGTGCTCTTTGGTGAGAGTCAGTGATTTACCGTATTATCTAATTTTTGAACCCTTAAGTGTGCCTCCCTTAACTGCATCTAGTTTGAAAATTGCAAAAGAAAACTGAACAGAGATTAAGAAGTACAGAAAAGTAGGAACTATTTTGCCAACACAACAGCCGGAAACAAACCAAAAAAACCTTTAAGTATGTGTTGAACAATTAGCTGTAAGTCTAGCCTTGTAACCCACTTTGGTCCTTAATGAGCATGAATTATTAACATTATCTAATTACGAATGACAGAGAACTGCGAACGGGAAGAATTTCCCAAATAAAAGTAAATGTTAATTTTGGGTTTCATGCATGATTTTGAAATAAAGTATATACTTTTATTTATAGGGTATCAGTTTCTTTCCACTGCCATTAAATAAATGTTGAACAGCATTTTAAAAATTATTAGTCTATGCAGGGTACAAAACACACGTCCGGTGTCCCTAATGGCATGTGAGCTCCTTTATCTATCCATCATTGGCATCATTCAATAAGCTTTCTTGAATGCATGCATACATGAATTATTGAAATGAAATAAATCCATACAAATTTGATATGAAGAGTTCCTCTAATTTGATTTTTTTTCCTGCCTTTTTTCCCTGGGTGATTGAGAATGTATGTCACCTGAGCACATGATCTTAATTCCTGTCATGCGTTATTTATCCCCAAATTCATATACTGAAATCCTAACCTCTTGTACCACAAAATGCGACCATATTTGGGAACAGGGCTGTTGTAGATCTATTGTAATTAGCTAAGACGAGGGTCTGTTGGAGTAGGGAGGATCCTAATCCAGCATGACTGGTGTCCTTATAAAAAGGGGGAATTTGGATACAGCCGTGTCACAGGCAGAGCGCCATGTGACGACAAGGCAGGGATCAGGGCGATGCTTCTACAAGCCGATAAAGCCACAGGTTGTTTGCAAAACGTCAGAAGCTAGAGGTCAGAAGCTGGAGCCGATTCTTTTCCACAGCCACCAGAAAGAGTCCACCCTGCTGACACCTTGACGTTGAGCTTCTAGCCTCCCGAACTCTGAAACAGCCCATTTCTGGTGTCTAGGCCACCGAGGTTGCGGTACTTGCTTTTGGCGGACCTAACACCTGATACAATTTCCATCATTCAATGAAAAGAACATGGACTATGTGGTTGAGATGGAATGACTCTGAGATTTTCTCTTTATTTTGTCTGGGACATCGCCTGGTTACAGCACTACTTTCAAACAGTCCTGGGTTTTAAGAATTGAAGCAAAACGTGTTGTATATACTTAGGTGGACTGAGTGGTATTGAGTGAGGCTTTTGAGGTTGAATGTTTCACAAAACATTTTTATTTTCTATGTATAGTTATTCCAAAATGTTCTAGCATTGTATATATATTTTAGGAAGTGTGTATAAAGCCTAGACACTTTGAAGTCTTTAGAAATTTAAGTTCTGGTTAATCTGCTAAAAGTAAGAATGTTGGCTGGTGATTTTTCTTAATCTTTCTTCCTGGAAATCCAGTATTTCAAATTGTTTATCAGCCTGAATAATTTTATGGACTGTAATGTTGGTTTAAAAAAAATTTTTTTTTGGACTGTAATGTTTAACAGTGCCAGCAATTTGTATCAGAAATGTATTTTTAGCATGCATGGTCAAGGTCTGAGGAGCCCACAGAACAAAGAGTACACCACGGACCAGTTTTCAAAAGTACCCTGAGAACACCTGGTGTTTTTGAGGGTTATGATTAGTCAGCATGGATCTCACAGGAGTTCCTCTGGTTTCTTCCAAGATTGAAAAAATAAGGCCCACCCTTCCAATTATACTTTGAAAATAAGAGAAGCATGAGTACATGAAAAGACTTTGGTATCCCAGAACATGTCCGGTCTGCAATGAAAATAAACAGATGTTCCCCTTCTTGATGAGTGTTCAAGACCTCAACTTTTATAATTAAAAAATAATGTGTCCATGTGCTGTGATTTTTGACTCTGGAGCTCATGTTAGAACTTTTGATAGTGTAAATCACGCTCAGTGGGTTTTCATTCACCCTGCAAGGAGCATGGCACGTTCAGGATTTTCTAAATGATGCATTTCACTGTATACTTTAAGCACTGTGCTTGCATGTTTTAAAATTTTAGTTTATTGCCTAGGTATGTTTACTAAAATTTTAATTGATTCTCTAGGAGACCCTTATCTGTCCCCACCCATTTCTATCTACAACCCCTCTCCCTTATACCTTCTAGTTACTTTGAGGAGAATCCTAGACTTTAGAGTGTTTCCTCTATGAATATTTTAGTTTGTACCTATAAAATATAACAACTTGCTTAAAAAAACAACCACAACACTATTGTCACACCTAAAAAATTGACTATAACCCCTTAATATTAACAAATATCTCGTCAGTGTTCATTTCCTTGATTGTCTCCGAAAGGTTTTTTTAATCTTGGTTTGTTTGAATCAGTTTCTAAACAATGTTCTCACATACATTTGGCTCTCATATGTCTTTTAAGTCTCTTTTGATCTCTAGATTCCCTCATCTCTTTTTTTCCCTCAGCAATTTGTTGAAGAAAGCAAGCAATTTATCTTGTCGAGTTTCTTGAATTCTGGATTTTGCTAACTGCTTCCTTGTAGTGTCATTTAACATGTACTTTTGCCTCTTGTGCTTCCTGAAAATTGGCAATTAGATCCAGGAGGGGTGTCCAATCTTTTGGCGTCTCTTGGCCACACTGGAAGAAGAAGAGTTGTCTTGGGTCACACATTAAATACATTGCAACACGTAATAATAAAAAAATCTCATAATGTTTTAAGGAAATTTACAGTTTTGTGTTGGGCCGCATTCCCAGCCATCTGGGCTGCATTGGACACCCCTGACAGAGCCCAGGCTCTGGTTAATTGTTGATCCGACTGAGGTCTTTCTTTCCCCCTTAGCAATACATCAGAGATAACGTCTGTCTGCCTCTCTTTTTGATGTGATGTTAATAAACAGTGATGAGCACTGCTCATTATTACTTTTATGTTTATTTTATTTTATTAAAATATTTTGTGGTTTATGCTGTTACAGTTTTGCCAATTTTTTCCCTTTTGCTCCCCTCCACCCAGCCGCCTCATTCCCATAATCAATCCCACAGAGATGCCCATATCCATGGGTTATTCATATATGTCCTGTGACTAATCCCTTTACCTTCTTTCAACCAGACATTTGAAAAATGGTGCTTTAATATTTCTTCATCATTTAATAGGGGAATATTATACTTTCCACTTTATATACCATAGTATATTTATAGAACTATACAGTATTCTTTGATAGACCTTAGGTTCTTTGAGAGTTTATGTGATTTTTTTATCAACCCTTAAAGCAATCCTAAGAGGTATTTGTGGTAAAGTATTACTATCCCCATTTTACAGAGAAGTTAAATCACTTGTCTAAAATTTCATGGTAGAGCTGGAATTTTTGGAACCAGATTTCCTGACTCCTAGTCCATGCTCTTTCGTTGCTGCCTCCGCAATGAGGCACAGACATTGTGACCTTCCATTTGGAAGGGAAAAAAGGCTCCATGTTTATAAAATTGAGTGTGCAGAGCGTGCTCCACATTGTTTATCATTCCACACACAAAAAGATGTAATGTGTACTTGAGAATGCCTACAGAAAGGGGGGCAGGCCGACTGCGGGGTCCCCGACTGCCTTCCTTTCTGCGGCTCTCCTGCTGGGGAAGGACATTCTTTGCTTTTGTGGACTTGGCTTTCAAGGGAGAATAGTGTCTGGTTACCATACACACAGATGATAATACTGTAGCTCTGCTTTAAAATGCATAACCTATTAGAAGTACCAAGCTACTTAGAACAATGTTAGGTGCTCAAATTAGAAAAATTAAACAGGTCAATAAAAAACAGTAGAGACTTTAAAATGGTCATTAAAGTCCTCCCTGCTACCAAAACTTTGTAGCCCAAAGTCTATTTCATAGGAAATTTCTACTAAATTTTCAAGAAAAGTATTGACCTTACCATTTTTTTTCCAGAAAAGAAGCACTATCAGCTTATTTATTGAGCTTAACACAATTTTGATTCCAATACCAGATAAAGGTGATTAAATTATAAGACAAAATCACTTGTGAATTATGTTTTAATATTCTAAACTAAATATTAGTTAATCAAACATTTGGTTATTAAATAATAATACATTATTCAGATCAAGTTTATCTGGGTAATGCTTAGAAAATTCACCATATTAATAGACATACAAAAAGAAGGGAGAGGAAAGAATATGAGCATTTAAATGATGCAGAAGAAGCATTTGATAAATGTAAACACCACGCACAAGGATATGTTAAAGACTAGAGAGGCCGTGCCGATATAATATGTCTAGGAATCTAGGACAAGCTCAGGGTTTGCCAATGGCTTTGTCCCCCCACTGTACTTTTTTTGAATTTGCTCCTTTGTTCCCAAAAGTCCATTAAGGAAGGCAGCAAGGATTCTCTTAATGCATAAAACTACTGTGCAAAAAATGGGAAAATCAGAGGAGGGGTTTTAGCGTCTTTTCAAATAGACGAGGGCAGAGTGGACTGAAGACAAGGGAAGTCAATACAGAGATGACTGTAAACCAAGCTGGAGACCATTAGTTGCCTGGACATGTTATTCACTTCCTAAACAATAAATCTCTATAAGTTTTAATTTTTGCTCTTTAATAATAGAACTTTTGGGAAAAAAGCATTCTACTCTCTCAGTGGAAAAATATCCTAGTATTTCAGTAGAAAAACAATCCTACTAGCCAGCTGCAAGCACAGTTAGCATTTTGGTGTGTAAAGACAAATACACAGGGTGGGGTGAAAGCAGGTTTACAGTTGTTCACATGGAAAACACTGCAACAATTAATAACCAGTAACACAAGACTAAGCTTCATGTTTTGCGTACTCACAACTGTAAACCTACCTATGTCCCACCCTGTATACTGTGGAGGAGGAAAAAAATTCATAATCATAATGGACTTCTTTCTGTTTTGTTAATCAAAAAATATTTTCTAAGCATTATTGCCCCCAGCATTTAAACTAACAGTTTTCCCTTCTCTCCTGTCCATGCTCTTTCTTGTTGGGAAGGGTCCCAGATTCAAATGGCCGCGGTCAGGCACGTTTGAGGAGATAGGCAAGTAACAGGGGGTGGTGTGACCATGTGTTCAGGGGAAAGCACGGCGGTCAGGGGTATGAAGGACAAAGACATCCGTGGGCCACCGGATTGCAGTCCCCACTCAGACTGCAGCTCTTGTCCTTGTAGCAGGTTCTGTACGGTGGGGAGGCAGACAGAGCATTTGCATGTGAGGCAGGAGTATTTGGCAAGAAACAATTCCCTGGCAGAGTTTGTGGTACTATTTCTATGGCCATAGGTATACAGAGGAAGAGAAATCGCTTACGGTGCTGGGGTGTTACATCATTGTCACCATGCTCCTCCTTTTCAAAGTCATCTTGCTTTTTTATTTACAAGTGTTACTAGAATCTTCATTCCACTGTTTCTCACAGAATCCTTGGATGAAAAGCAGGAATGCTATTGTCCATATTTTACATGCGTGGAAGTTCAATATTCGAGTGCTTGGTGATTTACCCTTAGCTTGTATGTATTAGGTGGAAGAACTGGAACTCACAGTCTTGCTGCTGAGGTACTGTAGTGGGCATCCTCCAGTCACGGCATCCCTTTCATCATTCTGTAGGGTTGCTCTGAAGGGGCCCTATTACAAATTGCTCTCAACCCCTGGCCATGCTGTCCATTCAGCTCTTGAGACAAGAGAGTGACGGTGCACTCTCTGCAGAGGACAGAAGCTGGGATAGGTAAACCTTTATACTTGTTGGCATCCTGTAAACTGAGGCAGACTATGGATTGGGGAATAGAAGAAGCAGTTCCAGGAGAAATAGGGGAGAAAGAAACACACCCCTAACAGTAAGCAGAAACAAGAGACGGAGTGGGAAATTCTATGGCATTCCAGGTCCTATGTGCAATCACACTTAAGGGCCGATGGCATTCCTACCCTCACCACAGTTTCCTTGCTCAACTCTTCCTTGGATTATTCTGAGATAAATTCGTCCAACAAACTCTCTTTGTGTTTAAGGTAGATGCAGGAAGTTGTTATTAGACCTGAAATGACTTCATACGGCTTTATGCTTTCTGGGTCCAGCAGGTGTTTAAAGATGAATTTTTCTCTCATGAGGTTTCAGAGACTCCATCACATACTGAGAAACTTCTCCCTTGTAGTGATTCATTCTCCTCTAGCTCATACTTACTCTCTCCTCAGTCACTAGGACTTTAACAGGTCATATGTGTAAGTCTCATTGCCCTTCCCAGTGGGTCCTTTCGGATGGGACATAATGTAATATAAACCTTCAGAGGTTCTCTCCACTGAGCAGGACCTATATCGAATGTGCTGCAGCCCTTCTTGTGGCCTTTGACCCAACATGCTCTGGAGTGGAGGTAGACCGCATAGTCCCCGTGTGCATGCGTCAACTGCTAATCACCTCGCCTGTAGCTCTTTATAATTGTCAGGTGGGAGTCAGATCCAGTTTACTGGGTTTCCCATACTGCGAGCTCACATGTTAAACTCTCCAAGTAGTTCCACTGAAGTTCCTCCAACTCTTCTTCACGTGAGAATGGGCAGAGCAAGCCTCTCCGTGAGTGGCAGTTCATTAGCAGAGCTTTATCAGAGAAATCACTCTAAAAAATTCTCTTCTCATTGAAAGAATCAAGCATTTAATCTCCCTTTGTCATATGAACTGTACTTCAGGGTAATGGCATCCTGAGTGAGGGTAAGTTTCCCTCAATAACATCACTACAGTCAATAAACAAAGAAGAGAGAGGAGGTGTGAAGAGCATCACCATTTTGAGAAGGCTGAGTGATATCGTTGATCTAGGAAATGATCATTTATAGCTGTTATGAACACAAGAGAAACTACTACATGTTATATACTTCTTGATAGTTACAGAAGAACAAAAGCCGTCTTGGGAAGCCACCTGTGGTGAAGTGGAAGGAGTTTGGAATCAGGCACACCTGGCTTTGAGCCCCGTCTCTGCCATTGATGAGGTGCAGTTATTCAGCCTCTCAGTCTCTGCTCCCCACAGGTAACATGGGATGCTACTGCGTATCTCTCTGAGTCACTGTGAGAATTAAAACAAGGTGACATACAGAGACTTCTAGCATGCGGGAGTTTCCCAGTTGTCCTTCAATGGTGTTTCAGTCGTCTTTCTTTCTCCCTGTCATGTTGAGGCAACTTAAAGTTTAGAGAAAACCCACCAGAAAGGGCTCCATCTTGGGAAACATGGTGAACTGGCAAAGTTAAAATTTAGTGAGAAAGGTATAGTTTGAATCCTTTATTTCTTTACAGGTTGTGGTGTTACCATCTTTGAAGTATTTACAGCTACTGTTATTTGCTTGGTTCATTATTTATTGACCCTGTAGGTAGGGGCTACGGGACATGCACTACAGGAGTCCCACACGTGAGCACAGCAGATCCAGGAAGAAAACCCTCTCCTCCTGCAGGGTCTCTGTAGCAGCCTCTACTGGCGAAGTTTGATGTTGTACATTTGACAGGGGAAAATATTTAAAGGGCCCATATCTATTTTCACAGAGCAGGCAAAAAGGAAGAACTTAGAGCTGAGAGGCAAATAATTTATGAGGCATAAGGGGTGGAGAATTCATAACTGGAAATCATGATTGGATCAGAGTGACTGTCTTAATCTCTTCACAGAACAGGTTCCTGGGTGTATTGATCCTTTGAATTGTTCTTTTAGTCTCTATGGTACTGGCATAAGAACAGACACATAGATCAATGGAACAGAATAGAGAGCCCAGAAATAAACACATGTCTCTGTGGTCAGTTAATATTCGACAAAGGAGGCAGGAGCATAAAACGGAGAATATAGCCTCTTCGACAAAAGATGTTGGGAGATCTGGACAGCTACGTGCAAAAAAATTAAACTTGACCACCAACTTACACCATATACAAAAATAAACTTGAGGTGAATAAAAGACTTAAATATAACTTGTGATACCATAAAAGTCCTAAAGGAAAACACAGACAGGAAAATTTTGGATATTCCATTGGGCAATATTTTCACTCATATGTCCCATAGAGCAAAGGATATAAAAGAAAGAATAAACAAATGGGACTACGTCAAATTAAGCTTCTGCATGACTAAAGAAAACATAAGCAAAATGAAAAGGGAACCAACCATATAGGAAAAATATATTTCCCAATAATACTTTGGACAAGAGTTTGATTTCCAAAATATATAAAGAACTCACATGACTCCACTCCAGGAAGACAAACAATCCAATTAAAAAATGGGCAAAGGACCTGTACAGACACTTCTCCAAGGAGGACATACAGAGGGCCCATACACATATGAAAGGATACTCAGCATCACTAGCCATCAGAGAGATGCAAATTGAAACCACAATGAGATAGCACCTCATGCCAGTCAGAGTGGCCATCAGAAACAAATCAACAAAAAACAAGCACTGGTGAGGCTGTGGAGAAAAGGGATCCCTAGAGCACTGTTGGTGGAAATGCAGACTGGTGCAGCCACTGTGGAAAACAGTATGGAATCTCATCAAAAAACTTAAAATGGAACTGCCTTTTGACCCAGCAATTCCACTGCTGGGATTATACCCTAAGAATCCTAAAACACCAATTCAAAAGAATCTATGCACCCCAATGTTCATAGCAGCATTATTTATAATAGCCAAGTGCTGGGAACAGCCTAAGTGCCCATGAGTAAATGAGTGGATCAAAAACCTGTGGTACATTTACACAATGGAATGCTAGAGCAGCAGAGAGAAAGAAGGAGCTCCTACCCTTCCTGATAGCGTGAGTGGAATTAGAGAGCATTGTGCTAAGTGAAATAATCCAGGCAGTGGAAGACAAATACCATATGATCTCACCTATAAGTGGAACCTAATCAATGAAACAAACAAGTGAGCAAACTAGAACCAGAGACATGGGAATAAATAACAAACTGACAGTGACCAGAGGGGAGGAAGGAGGGAGATAATGGGGGAAAGCAGGGGAAAGGTCAAGTCAAGGAACATGTATAAAGGACCCATGGAAGGAAGGATTGAATGTGGGAGATGGGGAGTGGGTAGGGGAGAGTAATGGGGGGAAAATGGGGATAACTGTAATTGAACAACAATAAAAAACAAATCAAAATACAACCAGAGACATTGAAATTAAGAACAAACTGACAGTAACCAGAGGGGAGGGAGGAGGGAAATAACAGGGGAAAGAAGGGAAAGGGTCAATAAAGAATGTGTATAAAACACCCACGGACAAAGCCAAAGGCAGGTAAGATTGAGGGTGGGAGGTGAGGGTGGGTGGGGTGGGGGAAAGTGGTGGTGGACAAATGGAGACAACTGTATTTGAACATTAATAAAAATGGTAATAAAATAAAATAAAATGCTTGGAAAAAATAACATGATTGTCTTAATCTTATACATTGGTTTAATGAGCACTGATTTCATGATTCAAAGCATGGTATCAATGTACCAGTGCCTCCTAGTGACAGTACATTGAATTTGAATTTCAAATCTTTGAGCCTGTTAGAAGCAATTTTTATATTGAAATTTTATAACATAGGCTATAAGATTGTAGCAAACATAGTCTATATCCAAGGTTTCTAAATTACAAATTACTTGATGGTTAAAAAATCTTGATGGTTAGAGGCACATAGCCTGCAGCATAGATATTATTGTATGAATTTGAATGTGGTTTGATTTGGTCCTAAAAGATTTAATTAGGTATCAGGGTCAAGAGTTCAAGTGCTATCTAATCTAACTGCCCAGGCTATACAGGTTTAATTCCCTTTACAATGGGCAAGTAACCAAAAGAAGATCTTGTTGGTTCCAGACCCACAAAAGGGGGTGATACATGGATTCTAGAGTAAGCTCATGGTCCTAGTAACTGACTGACTGCTGAGCACGTGAAAGGGTCACTAGAACTGATGAGTGTTACTAACAGATTTTATTTAGGAGTAGATGCAACATCTACTTTTTCTTTGCCTGGGTTTGTATAAGTATAGATTTTATGCATATTTAATCTATGTTACCTTTACTTCTCTGTGGCATTTGGTATTCTTGACAGTACATTTCTTTCGAAATATCTCCTCTCTTTTGCTTTACGTGGCTCTATTTCTAATTTTTCTTCTAGGCTCTTTCCTCTGGAGCATCAATTTCAGTGTCAGAAATCCTTAGAGTTCCATCCTTGATGCTCTTTCTTACTTTCTTTATTCTTCCCAGGATGGCTGTACAACATCACACTTAAAAGCACAGGGCTTCAAGTTAGAGAAACCTTGACTGTTAGCTTTGCCACTTCCTGCTTTGTAATCTTAGGCAACAATCTTCAGTCTTAGAAATGATGCTTTATTCATATTTGCACATTCATTGCTTTAGCAGGAATCAATACACAATTGTTGGGGGATGCATAATAAAAATATTAGCAGTATTCATTGAGCCCTTGCAATGTTCCAGGCATCGTGCAAAATACTTTATATACAATAGTTCATTTATTTCATGGGAAATAGTCACTATCACTATCCCCACTTTATTGATGAAGAAACTGGGGTTTATAGAAGTTGAGGAAATTTCCCCAAATACTAACTAGGAAATGGCTGAACTCTGTAGGTCATCTCCCTCCAGAGAACAGTACTCTGATCCATTAGTGGAGGGAAAAGAAGCACACAAATTATTTAAGACACTACTATAGAATTCTGGTATTTGTCTCTTCTTTCTCTCACATAGAAAAGTGAGCTTTCTTTCCTAGAAACATGGGTCTTCTCCTGCTGGACATAAAGCAATGAAGTCGGGTAACTCCTAGAGTTGGAAGAAGTAAAAGTTGGGCATGCTGGGAAAGGACTTCTGGGAAGGGCCTCATGGGCTGCCTGCAGCATCACAGCGCTGAAGGGGCAGCAGTGATGACGGGTCCAGCAGGGCCTGTGGACCAGGACCATTGCTAGGTTTCCTGGTCCCTTGTAAGCCTGTATGTCCTGCAGAGCACATGGACTGACGGAAGGAGCCCCAGCGATGACGAACAGAGAACTCCCTGATACAGTGGAGCCATGAGTCACTTTTAATCTCACGTGGAAACACCAAGTAAAATGATGTTTCGTGCCATGGTTGGTTGTGTCTCACTTTTACACCTTCAACAGAAGGAAGGAAGGAAGGAAGGGGGGGGGCAGTGGAGAAGGGACTCTTGTGCACATCGAATCGGCAGCGACCTCATTTCCAACACAGGCTTTGAGTCTGTTTCAGTTCTCATAAGCTCTCACCACCAAGTCACTTCTTTGGAGAGGAAGTTTCTTCTCCAGCAATCCTTCATAGAAACAGAAAAACTGCTCCCGAGAAAGCCAGCTTGAACCAAAGAAATTGAAGCAGGCAGGATGGCCTTGCAGAATATACATACTATACCTTTATATATGAGAAGGAAAATTCCACAGATAGAGGGGGAGCCATGTGAGATGTGATTAATCAAGGAAGTCTATGAAGCTGTGCCCCAAAGTTCTGTTATTTAGCTTTCTGTGTGGTTTAGAAGGAGACATGGCATGGCCAGTAAAGGATGGTTGGTTTATTCCTGTTACCCTTGCAACAGATCTCCTAATACGTTCTTTGAACAGAAAACACATGCAACTGTGTGTACTGGACCACAGCTAAAAGCACAGGCACTCGGAGAGGCAAGTCTTCAGCCATCAGACTCCAGCTGTTGCCTTTGATTATGAATTAAAAACTCCATGACTCTAGAGCCCAGCACCACTGGGTATTCATTCATTTGACTCAGCCTGTGCTGGTGCCATGACCCGAGCTATCTGCTTCCCAAAGATCTTATTACTGCCCTCCAATTGTAGAAATAAGGATGCAGGACCTTAGGGACAAATGACGCCCTTCCTGAAGAAGAGTCTCTGGCAGTATAAGAATAAAGCATAAGGATCATTTTTAACCTAATGATCCCAGGGGAAACCCACAGAGTCCTCTGAGGCCGACGTAGCCTGTGCCCCAGCCACACCGTTTGTCTCCCCCCTCCTCCTGTGTTAGAATGAGACCACTCGTTTAGCTTTACTGGCTTCTCCTGCTCAGTAACACATCTGGGACTTCCTCAGCAGTGCTTAACTTCCTTTAAATTCACTTCTTTTTGCTCACTACATTGTTCTGTGCTCGTAATTTGCCAAGATCTAAACTGTGTTCCAGTGACTCAGCAAGGTATTCAGATGCAGCCTGACACAAAACCAGGTGCCAAAAATGTTTTGACACCTGGACTAACACAATAAAATTAAATTTTCTTGACTGTAGAGTCTTTTATATAAATGCAGAAAGGAAATCAACAAAACAGTATTACATTAAATGAAAAAAGTAGAAGGTTTATAGGACTGAAAATTTAACCTCATGAATCTTTTCACTGAGAAAAGATGTTTCAGTAAGGAGGCAAGCCAACATCACAGCTGTGTGATGTGACCACCAAAAACATTAATTTAATCTTAAGATACACGGTTGAAGTGAATGACGGATGGACTGCACTCTGTCCTAGTATTTTCAGCTGCAGTAGGTTCAGTATCCACAGGATGCTGAGAAGATTTGAAACCTTGATTTGGCCAGTACCCTGAATCTCTTTCCCCTGGAAGCCCCATCAAGGCTAGGTAAGGTCTCAGCAGAGGTACAGTAAAGAAAGCTCAGGGAGCAGGTGTGTGGGTGGACAGTAGTTGCTCAGTGAATAAGAACCCAAGCTTTGGAGTTGAACATTCTGGTGTTCGTATCACTTACTATTGTGGGACTGAGAGGAATACTCAGTAGCTGTGAGCTTGTACCACTTTCCTTCCACTGCTTCGCAAACTACCCCAAACTCCATGGAATGCAGCATTAAGCATTTACTGGTCACTCATGGATGGTTCACTGGCAGTCAGTTGATCTAAGTGAAGCTATGCAGGGCTTGGCTTCAAACTGTGGGTTGGGTCCAGTTCTGATCTTTGCATCTCTCACTCTTCTGGGACCAGCTGGCCTTCTGCAGCGTGTCCTTCTCTTGGTGATGCAAGGAGTGCCGAAGGGCAAATACAACCACACAAGCACATTTCAAGCTTCTGCATGTGCCACACCTGTTGCCAGCCCACTGCTCAAAGGTCATGTGGCCAAGACTAACGTCAAGGGCTGTAGGAGTGCACCCCTGTCCTCACATAGCCATGGCCAAAGGGTATCAAGGTTGGATGTTATTGTACTCCAGGGAAATGAAGAAATAGAGCAATCATTTACTGACCACAAAGCCCTTGTTTTGTCACAGAGAAAATAAGCTTACTTATCTACCAGGTTTTGTAGGCAAACTAATGGCTGCCTGAAAACGCCCATGACCTAATCCCCACACCTGTGAATATGCTACCTTACATGGCAAAGGGGACTTTATAGACATGACTGCATTAAGGGCATTAAGATACAAAGATGACCTCGGATTATCCTGTGGGGCAATGTAGTCACGAAGGCCTTTAGAAGGGAAGGGAGGTGGGACAGTTCGAGGAGGCAGAGCAATGGCAGCAGAGGTCAGAATGATGCAGTCCCAGGACCCCAGGAATGGGGCAGCCTCTGGAAGTGGCAAAAGACAAGGAATAGATTTTCTCCAAAAGCCTCCAGAATGAACGTAGCCCTGTTGAAACCTTAATTTTAGCCCCATAAGACTCATTTCAGAGTTCTCACCTCTAAAACACCAAAGCCATGGATTTGTTTTGTTTTAAACCATTAAGTTTGTGGCAATTTGTTTGAAAAGAATAGAAAACTAATACACTAGGAATTATCATTGTTCAGTCTTTCCTAAATATAATTACTGCAGGCTTATATTTCACATAATGAACATGATTAATCTATATTCCAAAGCCTCTGCCTTTCACTTCTGTAGAGAATCATTAGCCCCGTGTCACTGCGAAAGGAGTGTTTATGTGGGACATTTTAGTGGAGTTCTGCAGAATCTTCAGACATGAGAGAGTGTCACTTCCGCCTAATGCTCCAAAAGCCATGTGCTGGTAGCTGTCAAAGGAAGATGCTCATGAGAAGCCATGAGAGGACTTGAACCTGGTACACCAAAGGCCATGCACAGGCAAGAGCGGCTGCTCTGACAGCAGGGGCTGGTTCTGAGGTCCTTGTGAGCAGGATTGCCAGCCGCTTCTCCATGCTGACCCTGATCTAATCCATGAAAACCCCTTTCTCCCTGAGGTCACGGCCCGCTCAGTTCTTCCCACGTTCCTCAAAGGACCTTCATTTAGTGTCCATTGGTTTGGTACTCTGACTTCCTCCCTGTCCTCTCTCCACTGACCTCTTAGAGCATAATTCTCTTCTAACAAAACCATCTCTTGCAAATAAATATCTTGACTTTCATTACTCTACCTGCTTTGTGGACTAATCACACTTTCAGGGTTTTCATAAAATAGGGATCTTTCATTCCATACCACTACTTACATTAAAGATCCATAAAAGGAGTAATATTCCTTTAATTCTTCCATGACCCAATTTTGTTGTTTAGGATTCAAAAAATAAGGAATACTCCCATAATTTGTCATATTAGCTGTGTAGGAGATTTACATTAACAAAATGTACATTTAATTCTTCTCTTCTAATAAAATCTTCTAAGACATAAATAATTTGTCCGCAATTAGATGAGATAATTAGGGAGTGAGGAGTAGTAAATGGTAAGGGGAACCAAATACGTGGACAGAAGATGATTTGATTTGGGGTGGTGGGCACACAGTGCCACATCCAGGTCTAGTAGCAGAGAAATGGACATTGAAACCTATATGACCCTATTGACCAAGGTCACCCCAATACATTTAATAAAAATGAAAAAAAAGAAAAAAATGAGCAGAGAGATTATAAAATTCCCTTAACAAAAAATTTTATAAATGTTGTTTTATTCTGTTTATAATTTTAAAAATTCCTTCCAATAATGATTGTGGGATTGATATATTTATTTAGTGTGTCAATTTATAGACTATAAATGTTATATTGGTCTTATACAGCATTCAAAATACCGAGTTTTAGAGAAAATATCAGAAACTCTTCCAGCTTGCCCAGGCCACCCAAAGAATGTTTGTATAGTCCCGTAATTATATTGCTTTCATAAATTTTAGAAACGTCAGTTGTGACTTTCCTAATCATGTGGTGCCCATGGGCTGCCCTAAGAGGTCATTAAATAGTCCCAAGTCGTCTTGCGGAATCTGTGATTCTGCTCAACCTGTTATTGTAAAGAAACATTCAGGTAGATTCATTGGATTAAGCTTCCAGCAATTACAACCAAACTCTCACGAATTAAAATGTCATGATGTTACAAGGGTTCTGGTGAAGAGAGGAGAACGAGGGAGACCTCAACCAGACATTCACTGAACTAAAGAGAGCAAGTTTCAGTCGGACTCATGGATAAGCCAGTGCTCAGGGCAGGCTCACCATGACAGACTCCTGGAGACTCGCATTTGTAATATCCTATAAATGTCCGTACTTGCAATTAGAACACTTCAAAAGGTAAAATTGGGAGGTTTTGTGTATAGCATTATGGTTTTAAAATTTTACATAGCTTTAATCGAGAAAGGCATCATTCTTATGTTACCAGCTTTGGGCCAGATGCTTGATTTCTCTGGCAAGCAGTCATCTGAAAACAGGTGTTATAATTTTCTTGCTTATCTCATAGAATTTTGGATACACTGAGGTAAAATTGTGTATGTGAAAAGAAAACCTTCTGCAAAATGCAACTCATTCTGCAAATTCAATAGTATTTTTATTTTATTTGTCTTGAAATATTGGAACAGTCATAAATAGACGCACACTAACCACAGGTGTGCACGCACTTACATCGATGAGTTTTTAGAAAGGAGCCACCAAATTATAGAATGTGGTGCAATTATTTTCCTCCTTTGTATTATTTATCTCTATATAATAATTTTAAATTTGTAGAAAAAAGGGGAATTGAAATTATGAAAACTGCAATAGAAGATTCTAACACAGTAAACAACAAAATATAGAAATTTGAATATAAGGTCAAGAAAATATTACTGATTGAAATTTAATTATGTCTGAAATTTAATCCCATGAGAATAAGTTTGAAAAAAATAAATGGCCTCAATTATCTGTATCGCTGACCCATCCTACGAGATTTTGGCAATAGATATCTTGAATCCATTCATGCGAACGGGGCAGCGAGAGCTCTGAGCTGTGCAGTGGTTCATAATTTGTCTTCCACGAGGTAACAGTAACTGCTTTTGAAAAATAAAAACTAATAATCTTTCTAAAACGTTCCTTTAATGAGGAGTAAAATCATTTATCTACATAGAAATATCTTTCAAGCAGAATTTCTTAAACATAACTGAAACACTGCACCCACACCAAGGTGTACTGGTCGGATTTCTGGGCCTGTTCCTCAGTCACTAAGTGATGCATCAGAAAACCCAGGGAAACACATCTGTCAAGTTATCTTCAGTTTGCTTCAGGAAAGGCCCTTCTTGTAATCTCACAAATCATAGCTCAATACATATCTTCTTTGTTCTCCTCATTAAATATCGAAGACATAAAAACACTAAGGAATATGTTTATTAACTTCAGGCAACTGGATGCATTTCCCTTTTACACTCCAGGTCAATGGTTCTCAAACTTTAATGTACAGGGTCTGGCAAAGCAAAGCCTGCTTGAGTGTGGTTGGTAGGGTAATAATATGGGTGTAATAATTTACAGTTTTAATTTGAACACTTCACCTAAACTGTCATATGGTGTGCGTGAGTGTGATAGTGTTATGTTACAGAATTACAGGCTTATGGTTTTGTAATAAACGATTTTATAATAAAAAAGGGCGTCATTTGTTCGGGACCCTGTCTGTAAGAACATCCTGAAGAGCTTCTAATAAAGGTGTATTTCCAGGCCACTCTTAGAGTCTAGGTTTTCAGACTTCCAGATTGGCCTCCCCTGAGCACCACAGTTTTCTCATCTCTAAGAGCTGGAAATGTCAAGCACCTGGATCTGAAGAGCTATAATCGAGACCAGCTGGAGAGTGTCACCAAGGAACCAACCCACCACCTGCTACAAGGTCCTCAGAGAACCCAGTGGACCTTTCTCTCTCTGCCTCCTGGTCCATCACTGCCCTTAGCAACCTGGTTCAATATCGCACATCCTCAATAGCTCAGGAATCTATAAGGTAAATTAACCGATAAAGAAAATGAAAATTTATTCTAATATATATTTTATAGACAAGTTTCTAAATCAGTGCTACTAAGGAGTAAAGTGTTTTAAGCAAATACTTTCAATGACTATTCTCTGCACAGTTGAAATGATTACAGAGCACATGCCAGTGTTTAAGGAGACAGGAATAACAGAATGGGGAACTAATGGAGAGGAAGCAGAGTGATTTACAGGGTCTTTGAAAGATTTTATTTATATTTATAGTTTTCTTTCAAATTCCAAGTTGATTGTTTCAAGATTTCATGACATAAAACAGGGAAAAAGACCTATTTCTTCGATCATAGTTTCTTGCTTCAATAAAATTGCTTGTGCATTGGGAGCTTAATCAAATAGCCAACATACAACTCCTCACTTTATTCCCTAAGAGAATTTACTGTGTTATAGTTATGTCTAGTTAAGTTTGATGCTTATTTTCAGAGGGATATGGAAAATATAAAAAGATCCAGAGAAGAGTCACATGTGGTCCCATACCCGCGTATGAAGGTAATTGAAATATAACTTCTGCTTTCAACCCCATTATACAGTGTTGGTCTCCCCCTTGGCAAAAATAATTTCTGCATTGCATGAAACATAGAGGCCACTAAGATGATTTCTAACTAATAGTCACATGTGTAGAAATCTATACAAGATTGTTCCTAACCTGGTAAAACATAGTCATCCGTTTCTCATCTATGGTTCCCCACCCCCACCTATAATCTGTGAAACTCTTCATGAGTTCTGTATATGAAAATAACCTTTGATCTTAACTGCTTTTACCCTTTATTTTCTATTTTGAAGTCATCATTGTGTGATCATTCTGTGTACTTCCTTTGAAATGAAAAAAAAACCACCAGTCAAATATTCTTTTAAAAATGCTTTCTCCCTTCCACTCCAGCAGCTCCCTATAATGTCAAGATATTGAATAATTAATTCATGAAAAGATATCATTTTATTTAAATATTGAGAATAATATAAAATGGTATTACAATGAAAAATATTGGTTAGCTACTTTAATGACAGTGGTTATGAATTTCATCCCTGAAATATATGCCTGGTTTTAACAGAATATAATTTTACCAATGCTTCTAGGCCTTTTAAAAAACTCTTAATATTAGACCATTGCCAAAGGCCCAGGACCTGAATAATACATTCCTACATGACTGTGCAAAATCCATCCAATTGTAAGGGCAATTTTTTACTATGAAATCTGGACCCCAGTCTCTACTATTATAGAACAATAACTTTCCCAGTGACGCTCTAAGAGTCCTTAAGCGCAAATTAATGGAGAAATGCAACACAGACAAACCTGCAGCCTCCTTAGGAACGGGAGAGTCAAGGTTCACCTTCATATCTTCACATCATTCCACACGAACCCAACCCCCCGCATGCAGCACTCGGTCATTTTCTGGTTTAAATATCTATACAGCTGCTGATGAACACTAACCTGGAGTCTTAAGCATGATCAACCAGAATTAACTTCTAAGTTTTGCTCAGATGCCTTGAACACTATAGTGTGTCATTTTTCTTGGCTAGGAGGCAGACACGCTGCTGTAGCCGTCACACGCTGACAGAATAGGCTGCGTACATGGTGTGAATTTGGCTTTGAGAAGACCATCTGGTTTGCTAAGCACAGTGACCCTGTTTTGAATCAGTGGCTGTGGAGGCAATATCGTAGCTGGGAAAGTGACTCATGAAGTATGCAGGAGGCGTGAGTGGGAGAGGCTTGCTTTAAGCTGGGGAACCCAGTGGTGTTGAGATGGTGAGTGAGGAACAAGCTTGGGAGGAGAAAAAGGCCGTGACTTACCTCTAATGGTTTGGTCAGGTTGTTAAATAGAGCTTGGCCAGCACTCACTTTGTGTTTGACGCCTCTGACTGTGCCATTTTTGCTCAAAATGTCGACTCTTCTTGTATCAAAACCCTTGTCGCTGGCAGCCCAGGCGAACACCAGCAAGTTATCCTGGTCGGTCTCGTATTCATCACTGTCTGACCCTTCGTGGCCATTGTGTGGTCCATCAGACTCACTTAGCCCATCTATGCCACAGATACTGGCACATTCGGAATCCAGAGAGCCTGACGGTTGCCCATCCTCATACACCTCCTTCAGAACTCGTCCGCTGCGAGATGACGCGATCCGAAACCGGACTTTCTGTGGCCTGTCACTTTCCGACTTCATCTCCCTTTTGAGCATGGTCACATCCACCCACACTAACAGTTCACATAACGTGGGATCCCCTGTTATTGCTTTAGTCCGCCTGCCATATGGTAGTAGCAGAACTTATTCTAGTGACAGCAGCACGAATATGAAACTAACATGGAAAGGAAAGAAGATTCCCAAGACCTTACTGTGCATCTCTGTTGTTAATAATGAATGTGTGTGTGCTATGGTTACCTTTAAACTAAAACGTGCAAAATGATCCCAGCCTTTAAGTATTAAATAGCTATGGTGGACTGTTTAACAGGACAAGTGCAAGAAGGTGGCATGCAGTGAAAAAGACAACAAGTAGGGGCAAGGAAATGAAAGACTTGAACTTTAATGCCAATAGTGAATAGTGAGTGTTGAAATGGGTCTTCCTGACAGAAATATCTGTACATTCCTTGTCCAGAGTGGAGGCCAGAGATAAAACATGGAATCAAATGTACAGTACCAGAGACGCTGGTCTTCTCGCAGTGCTTATTTCTGCCTTATTTCACTCTCAACGAGCACTTTAAAAGGCCAGTGAACAGGCTACATTCCCGCATAGAGCTACCACCACTAGTCCTTAAATCATCTGACTTCAACTACAATGTATGAGTTTTCTATCTACATCTGGATGCACAAGTGTTTTTTTAAAGAACAACTTTTTAACAGACTGAAAAGAGAGAGAACTTTTGGTCTGTTAGTTTCCCACTGCTGCTGGTAGAAAACATTGTTCTCTTGGGCAGAGGGGAAGGTTTTGGAAAGGAAACATGTGGAACAATGAAGGAAGAAAGGAAAATCCTCCAAGCCTGCCAGATCAGCCAAAGCAATCCAGGTGATCGACATTGATAAATATGACATCCAAGTCACCCGTGCACGGAGAACGGTCCTCCTTACGCTATGCCCGGTGTATTTCCTGTCACCTTGGCAGGCCCCTGAAGCAGCTCTTTAGACAGACAGCCACACTGCACCTTACACTAGAGTGAGTGCCCGCCTGTCTGCCTCTCCAGAGGGAAAAGAAGCAGCTGGCCCTCACACTACACCTCAAGGTTTTAAATGTCTATAGTTTGATCATGACTTTAGTTTATTCTAATCTTAGAAAATTCAGAAAATAATAGCACAGAGTTGAAAATAAAAGTCACAAACGATCTCACAGGAGATGCTCATAATGTTGTGAATTGCTTCCAGTGTGTTTGGAGATGACAGGCTCTGGTGCTCTCAGAACCACACTGCCCAGCGATTGCATTAAGGGAAGAGAGAAGGAGCGCCCAGCTTTTACTGGTGGAAGGTGAGCAACAGTGATGTGAACCAAAGAAATTAGACCCCAGCAATCTGGGAGCCATATATCGAGCTTGCTGGAATCACAGGGAAATTCACAACTGCCACCCCCCTGCTCTGGCCTAGTCATGAGAAAAACTAAGACTTGATTGTGTTAAGCAGTGGAGATTGAAATGAAAGTGCTGTGAGAGAAGTTATTTTTGTTGAATCTAAGTGTTTGAATATGTAAAATCAGGTTGCATTTATTTAGTATCGTGCTGTTTTCATTCAGCATTATATAGCAAGTTCTTATATATTTGTCAAAAACAGGAATATAGGGTGTGTATTAAAAGTCCTTCTAATCGCTGCACCATTTTTGTTTTACTCTTTCTGAAAGATAGATGCTTAAATTATTTAAAATATCAAGTAGAATCATACTGTACTGAATATTCTTGCTCATAAATTAGTGTACCTATATTAAATAGTTCTTTAGCATCAATTCCCTTGGGTAAAACTTGATATAAAAATGGTAAAAACTTGATGTGGTAAAAATGATTTTAATGTAAAACTTGATACAAACTGCTAATTACTTATAAGAATAGTTGTATAATTACTACTAGTAAATTCTACTAGTATATGAGCTCCCATTTTACTGAACTCTTGCCAATGCCAACACTGAATATTACCAATTGTCAATAATGAGTTTACAATCAAAGTAACATGAGAACTTACGTGAGGAAATACTTTCTGGGCAGAAGAAACACACTGATGCAATTTTGCGTCCATGTGTCCGATCTTTCAGAACACACGGTGATGGATGGGGAGGGCATGATATCAGCCTAATCAAGAAAAAAATCAAAATTCTGTGTTTGTCCCAATTATTATTGTTTTGTCTTGAGCTCCCACTTAATCTGCCCCAGCTTCACCTTTCTATGCTTTTGCATTGGAAATAGTGTTTGTAGCATGACCAAGGTTTTGGAGGCAAGGGACCCGAGTCCAAATTCCAGCACCTTAAGTCTCACCTAAGTGAGACTGTTCTTTCCACCACCTAAACTTTCAATTTCCCCATCAGTACAGCAGTGACAACAGTGTCTACCTGAGCAAGTTGTCCTTGCAAAACGTCTAGAACCTGTTGTTCAATGTGTCTGCAATGACGTGCACATGTGCCATGTGTTCTTTGTATGAAAAGAACTAACTTCAGTCTGACTAAGGTAACAAAATAGCTATACAAGCTGAGTCCATAGATATACTTGAAGGATGGAGAAAATCATTGGGATTACTGGAAAGCCTGTGATATTTCAAATTGAAAGTTAAATATTCGTACATGTATATATATGTACATGTACAAATGCATATATTGCATATAAAATATTTTATATTCTATTTTAAAAGAATGAGACTAGTTAGGAGTCATCTCTCTTTCAAGGATGAACTCTCAGTCCAGTAGACTGGGAACAAGCCTGCCACAAGTATAGGGAAGTATCTGCTAGTTTAAGAAGGTATGTGTCCTGATATATAATATGCCCTTGATAATTATGACTCACACACTTATCATAAACTAAAATTAAAATTAAGTTGCTCTTCAAAATGAGAAAGTCTTTGCAATTCTTTCATTCAGGCAATGGATAGTATTCCACAAGTATCCAATGAGTGTCCCCCAAGGATAAGACATCGCAAGACACTATGGTAAATATGAAGATATATAAAATTATTCTCATGTCTTCCATTGGTAACGTGTGCTTAAACAAAATAGCTCGAGTTCAACACAGTGTACTTTAAGCTCATATAAAATCCCTCTTCCTTGAAATAACCAAATTACCAGTCACCTCCAACCTAAGACATCAACACTGTGCTCAACACTCTCCACCCTCACTCTGCTTGACGTCCACAGAACAACTTCTAACTACTCCGCTTGCCGCCTCTTCCCACTACCAGTTTGTTGTTCCCTACACGTTAATCTCTTTGCCAGGTTAGCATCCTCCCTCAGCAAGAATCTCCTCCTCTGCCTTCAGATGTATCTTACCATCATTCATTCACTTAACAATATTTATTGAGCACCTACTAAATGTGAGAGAGCTGCTGCATCTACACAGGTGAAAATAAAAGGCACATTCACATTCCCTGCCTTAGGGGTAGATAACATACAATTAACAAATTACAATCAGTAAAAATTATAACAAGTATGATAACAAGAAAATGAACTGGATAGAATGGAAATGATAAAATGGCAGCCTACTTTAGAGGAAATAATCACAGTAAGCCTCTCTTAATGTTGGACATTACAGTTTATTAAAATTAGAGGAGATGGGTCATGGAAAGGTTTAAGGTGGGCAGGTAGTAGGAGACAGTCCACAGCTGCAGCGTCAGCGTAAAGGTCCTGAGGCAGAAAACCTGTAGGTTTGCTTGGAGAACTAAAAAAAAAAAAAAAGGTAGAGTGGCTGAAGACAAGTCTGACTCCCAATCTACAAAGCTCTTCTCAATAAAGGACAAGATTAGCAAGACCTTTCCTTCTTAACCTAACCCTCAATTTAAGCAACTTCCTCAAAACTTGAAACCTATAATCTGTAAACCATTTCCATATTAGTAATATAGAAATATTTCACATATTTATAGATCATCTATTTCACAATAGTAAGTTGTTAATTCTAGAAGCTATACAGAAGTTAGAATGTTGGAGTAACCAAACTAGAACTACTTTAATAAATACTATTAATGATGAATCCAGAGAAAAAGAATACTCCTTGTTGAAAATATATTTACCAATGATACCTTGGACAAGGGTTTGATCTCCAAAAAATATAAAGAACTCACACAACTCCACTCCAGGAAGACAAACAATCCAATTAAAAAGTGGGCAAAGGACCTGAACAGCCACTTCTCCAAGGAGGACATACAGAGGGCCCAGAGACATATGAAAGGATGCTCATTATCACTAGCCATCAGAGAGATGCAAATTGAAACCACAGTGAGATAGCACCTCACACCAGTCAGAGTGGCCAACATAAACAAATCAACAAACAAGTGCTGGCAAGGTTGTGGAGAAAAGGGAATCTTAGTGCACTGTTGGTGGAAATGCTGACTGGTGAAGCCACTGTGGAAAACAGTATGGAATCTCATCAAAACACCAAAAATGGAACTGCCTTTTGACCTGGCAATTCCACTGCTGGGATTATACCCTAAGAATCCTAAAACACCAATTCAAAAGAATCTATGCACCCCAATGTTCATAGCAGCATTATTTATAATAGCCAAGTGCTGGGAACAGCCTAAGTGCCCATGAGTAAATGAGTGGATCAAAAACCTGTGGTACATTTACACAATGGAATGCTAGAGCAGTAGAGAGAAAGAAGGAGCTCCTACCCTTCCTGATAGTGTGAGTGGAATTAGAGGGCATTATGCTAAGTGAAATAATCCAGGCGGTGAAAGACAAATACCATATGATCTCACCTATAAGTGGAACCTAATCAACAAACAAGCGAGCAAACTAGAACACTAGACATGGAAATAAAGAACAAAGTGACAGTGACCAGAGGGGAGGAGGAAGGGAGATAATGGGGGGAAAGCAGGGGAAGGGTCAAGTTAAGTAACATGTATAAAGGACTCATGGACAAAGACAACAGGCGGGGATGGAGATTGAATGTGAAAGGTGGGGGAGTGGGTAGGGCAGGGGAGAGTAATGGGAGAAAAACAGAATAACAATAAAAAAATCAGTGATTGTCTTAATCTTATATAGAGCATTGATTTAAAGATCAAAGCATGGTATCAATGTACCAGTGCCTCCTAGTGACAGTATATTTAATTGGCATTTCAAATCCTTGAGCTGGTTAGAAGCAACTTTTATAATTGAAATTTTATAACATAGGCTATAAGATTGCAGCTAACACAGTTACTCTATATCCAAGGTTTCTAAATTACAAATTATATTTAAGAAACTTGATAGTTAGAGGCACATAGCCTGTAGCATCATTATTGTATGAATTTGAATGTGGTTTGATTTGGTCCTAAAAGATTTAATTAGGTATCAGGGTCAAGAGTTCAAGTGCTATCTAATCTAACTGCCCAGGCTATCCAGGTTTAATCCCCTTACAATGGGCAAGTAACCAAAAGAAGATCTTGTTGGTTCCAGACCCACAAAAGGGGGTGATACATGGGTTCTAGAGTAAGCTCATGGTCCTAGTAACTGACTGACTGCTGAGCACGTGAAAGGGTCACTAGAACTGATGAGTGTTACTAACAGATTTTATTTAGGAGTAGATGCAACATCTACTTTTTCTTTGCCTGGGTTTGTATAAGTATAGATTTTATGCATATTTAATCTATGTTACCTTTACTTCTCTGTGGCATTTGGTATTCTTGACAGTACATTTCTTTCGAAATATCTCCTCTCTTTTGCTTTACGTGGCTCTATTTCTAATTTTTCTTCTAGGCTCTTTCCTCTGGAGCATCAATTTCAGTGTCAGAAATCCTTAGAGTTCCATTCTTGATGCTCTTTCTTACTTTCTTTATTCTTCCCAGGATGGCTGTATAACATCACACTTAAAAGCACAGGGCTTCGAGTTAGAGAAACCTTGACTGTTAGCTTTGCCACTTCCTGCTTTGTAATCTTAGGCAACAATGTTTCCATTCTCAATGTCCTCATGTGTGAAAATCAACTACCCTCTCTTTCCTCCTAGAATATTTGAGATTCTGAAATGAGTGGTTATGGAAAGCCCTTATAGTGCTTGGCACATAAGAAGAAGTACTTACGGTTATCCATTTGGTCAACTTCAAATAATATGCTTAAGATTCCAGGTCTTCAGCTAAAGCTTCCTTGTTGGCCTCCAAATCTCTAATTGCAACAGTCCATTTCATTGGCTTCCAGGGCCATTTTGTGGCCTCTTAGAAGTCAGTGATAAGCCTTATGTTGGTACAAGAGGAACTGAAAAAAATTGATACTTCGCTTGAGTTTTAAAATGAAGTCAAATTTATTTAGTTTAATAAATTGCCTTTTCTATTAGCATTCACTCCTTACTTTTTGGTGTGGAAACATCCTTTTATAAAAGTGAAATGTTGATATTAGTAGATGTTTTCTTTAAAACATATACTGAATTAGCCAAATAAAATGGTGGTGGTCTTAAATTGGTTCCTTATATTTATTTGGAATTGCTGATACAGCTTTTCTTAAGTAAAGGTTCTAAAAATCTTAATAGTTATCTATTTTGAAGGACTTTTTCTGAATTATACTTCCAGGTTAAGAGAATATCCAGAGCATTATCCATTGCCTACCCATAACCATGCCACATGCCTCAGTCCTGCTGCCCAGATGGGCGTATCAGAGAGAAGAAAGCAGCCGACCACTCACAGGAGTCGAGCTTGATGAAAGGCTTATATCATCTACATCTGACCAAAGGCTTAACTTTTCTTATAATCTGTCACATCAGGTATGTTCTTGATGGTATGAAAATCTTATGACATTCTTGCAGTTAGGGTTTCTAGGCCTGCAATTAAACATCCGATTGAGTATTTGAGACATTTTATTCTCTACAAAGAGTCTGGAGGAGGCCATATTTCTAGCTCATCAGTTCAGTGATGTAATCAAGGAATGAATTTATTTATATCTGTCTGTTCCTCAGCACATTTGATTTTTATCCTCCTCAGTTGCATCATGATGGCAAGATGGCTGCTGAAGTTTTAGGAATTACTATGACACACCATCAACACAAACAGCAAGAAATTAAAAAGAGACATAGAGTCGTGATTGGTAAGACTTACCATGATTTGGTCCTTGAGGATGGGTATATGGTCAACTCAAACACACCTGGGCTTCTGTGAGCAAGAAAGAAAGGAGAGAATGGCTGTTGGGTGGGCACCAACCTCGTCTGCTACGTGCAATCCTTCCCTTTTAACTATATGGAATAGAACAGTGTTGCAGAAAGGCTCTGCCTTGGGGTTTTACTTCTATGATTAGGACTGTATCCAGAGTAATCTTTTTTCTTCTTCCTTTTCTCCACTTTATTCTCCATAATTTAACCTTCCCTTCTCATGGGCACCTCCCCACCACCACCCAGTGGATTTAAGTAAGTCCTACTATGCATTTACTGCTATATGTTTAGTTGTATGTATGATGAGAAAATACCAATATTAATTTATTATTTTTCCCACAAGAGTTTTATAATTTGGGATAAATGGAAAATGAATAATGATTATGGATATTAAGTGAATGAAAGTGGCTTTAAGCTACCAGAGAATGGAAAAAAGCTTTATAACTTAAATCAATGAAGGATTCACATTGAACATTTACATTTGGGAAAAAGAGAAAAAAAGCTATCTGTTAATAACATCTGGTCATATTTCTAGAGACGGTGGAGACAAGGTAAACAAGATGTCCATTTTTATTTTTTAAATTTGAGGAAGATAATCCAGTCATGTCCTGCAGAGAGAGAAACTATATTACCTTTTGACTTTCTCTAATAGTGTGAACTTCCATTTACCTTATGCTGTCTCTCTATTCTAGTTGGGAATATCACAATAGCTGCGCACAAATTGAAAAATATATGGAACTCAATGGAGAAGAATTAATTTTCCTACACTTAAAAAAAAAGATGAATGGAAAAAGCCAGCACAGAGGGAAAAGACAAGTAAGTATCTCAAACATCCGAACATGGAGAAGATCCAGCACTTTGCAGGGAGCCATTGCCAGACTTTGTAACAGGAGAGGAGGTCATCTGGAAAATGGCATTTCTCACGCACCAGCTATAAGTCATTCTTCTGGGTAAGAGTATCAAGTTCAACAACACTTGCAGGTCTCTCATTTCTATGAATGCAATAAGATTCCAGGAATAGAATCATCCTTTTGTTTAGTGGTTTCTCACCTGCTACTCACATCCTACTAAGGTCGCTGCTTCTCCAAAGTCTTCCCTACCAAGTTCATATGCCTAGTCTCATATGTCCCTCTGGTGGACAAAACAGATCAATAGTATCAGAAGTCTCCCTGAGGTGAAGCCAAGTAAGAAATGAAGCTGAGTTGTGAACATTAAAATGTAGGTCATTTCACAGCTGGACAAGGACAGTGTGAGAACTTTTGAGGAAGTTAAGAAATGGGAGGAAAGAAAGATAAATGAATATGAATACACAAATGATAAAAAAGGAATGAAGATTTTCAGAAAATAAGGATGTAAAAAACCAATATACAAGAAAACAGCAAAGAGGAGAAAGAATTATGCTAGTTGGGAAAACCTGGATTACAATTCTGACTTCACTAACTATTCATGCAATTTTGAACAAACCA
Source organism: Desmodus rotundus (assembly GCF_022682495.2). NCBI lineage: Eukaryota > Metazoa > Chordata > Mammalia > Chiroptera > Phyllostomidae > Desmodus > Desmodus rotundus. The sequence continues at coordinate 155,335,987 of NC_071390.1, read as the reverse complement.
CCTCATTTTTATCTTTCAAAAATAACATTATGGGAGAACCAAGATGGCGGCGTAGGTAGACACACTGCGCCTCCTCGCACAACCAGAACTGATAGAAAATCGAACGGCAAGGAAGTCCGACACCAAGGAAATAAAAAATAAACATTTATCTAGACCAGTAGGAGGGGTGGAGACGGGCAGCCGGGGCGGAGAGGACTCGAGTTGCTGTGGCGGGACCGAGACTGGCGGAGTGTGGGACGAATGGGGCAGGCAGTCTGACCACTAGCAGCCCCTGCGGCCCCACATTTGCGCAGATAAACAGAGAGGGCCGGACTCAGAGTGGTAGAGAACGGGGCAGGCAGAGCGGCGGGTAGCACCCCGCGGCCCCACATTCGCACACAGATAAACCGGACAAACAGTGGGGAACAAAGTGGACCTCGCAACCCAGGGCTCCAGCTCGGGGAAATAAAGCCTCAAACCTCTGATTGAAAACGCCCGTGGGGGTTGGGGTGGCAGCAGGAGAGACTCCCAGCCTCACAGGAGAGGTCGGTGGAGAGACCCACAGGGGCCTAGGGCGTGCACAAGCCCACCCACTCAGGAACCAGCACCAGAGAGGCTCAGTTTGATTGTGGGTAGCAGAGTGAAAGACTGAAATCCGGTGGAGAGGGGAGCGGACACCATTGCTCCCTCTGGGCCCCTCCCCCACGTACAGCGTCACAGCGCAGCAACCAGCGTTACCCCGCCCTGGTGAACACTTAGGGCTCTGCCCCTTAAAGTAACAGACGCGCCAAGACCAAAAAAAAAAAAAAAAAAGGCCCTAATGACAGAACACTTCAAAGCTCCAGAAAAAATACAACTAAGCAACGAAGAGATAGCCAACCTATCGGATGCACAGTTCAAAACACTGGTTATCAAGATGCTCACAGAATTGGTTGACTCTGCTCAAAAACCAAATGAAAAAATGAAGCCTATGCTAAGAGAAACACAGGAAAATGTACAGGGAACCAATAGTGATGTGAAGGAAACTGGGACTCAAATCAACAGTGTGGACCAGAAGGAAGAAAGAAACATCCAACCAGAAAAGAATGAAGAAACAAGAATTTGGAAAAATGAGGAGAGGCTTAGGAACCTCCAGGACATCTTGAAACGTTCCAACATCCGAATTATAGGGGTGCCAGAAGGAGAAGAGGAAGAACAAAAAATTGAAAACTTATTTGAACAAATAATGAAGGAGAACTTTCCTCATCTGGCAAAGGAAATAGACTTCCAGGAAGTCCAGGAAGCTCAAAGAGTCCCAAAGAAGCTGGACCCAAAGAGGAACACACCAAGGCACAACACAATTACATTACCTAAGATTAAACAGAAAGAGAGAATCTTAGAAGCAGCAAGAGAAAAGGAGACAGTTACCTACAAAGGACTTCCCATAAGACTGTCAGCTGATTTCTCCAAAGAGACCTTACAGGCAAGAAGGGGCTGGCAAAAAGTATTCCAAGTCATGAAAGGCAAGGACCTACGTCCAAGATTACTGTATCCAGCAAAGCTATCATTTAGAATGGAGGGGAAGATAAAGTGCTTCTCAGATAAGGTCAAGTTAAAGAAGTTCATCATCACCAAGCCCTTATTATATGAAATGTTAAAGGGAATTACCTAAGAAAAAGAAGATCAAAAATAGGAACAGTAAAAATGACAGCAAACTCACAGTTATTAACGACCACACCTAAAACAAAAACAAGAGCAAACTAGGCAAACAACTAGAACAGGAACAGAACTATAGAGATGGAGATCACATGGAGGGTTGTCAATAGGGGAGTGGGAGGGGGAGAGGGGGGAAAGGTACAGAGAATAAGTAGCATAGATGATAGGTGGAAAATAGACAGGGGGAGGGTAAGAATAGTGTAGGAAATGTAGAAGCCAAAGAACGTATAAGTATGACCCATGGACATGAACTATAGGGGGGGAATGTGGGAGGGAGGGGGTGGGCAGGATGGAGTGGAGTGGGGGGGGAATGGGACAACTGTAATAGCATAAGCAATAAATATATTAAAAAATAACATTATTAATGGGGTGGGGAGAAAATGCAGACAACTGTAATTGAACAACAATAAAATAATTAAAAAAATAACATTATTGAAATAGCATTTACGTCCCCTACATTCACCTCTTTAAACAATACAATTCGATGCTCTGTAGCACATTCACAGAATTCTACAATTACCACAATTTAATTTTAGAGCATTTCATGACCTGAAAAAAAAGCCATATAACCATCAGCAGTCACTTTCCTTCCTTCTCCCCCAGCCCTAACAACCAGTAAGCTCCTTTCTGTCTCTGTTGGCTTGCCTATCCTGGACATTTTATATAAATTTAAGTTAGCATAATGTGTTCAAGGTTCATCCATGTGTGGCAGGTATCAGCACTTCATTCTTTTTTATTGCTGGACAATGTCCCATTATATAGATATACCATATTTAATTTTTTCATTATGAGTTGGAGGATATTTGAGTGTCTCCATTTCTTAAAGCTATTATAGATAATGCTGCTCTAAGCATTCATGTGAACATTTTTGTCAGCCACTTAATTTTGCCATGACCTCATCTGTGAAACAAGACTAAACGCTCTCACTCTATGTTTCTCCTTTGGAGGAAATTTTAGTTTTTCGATTTCTAATTGATTTATGACAGAGGTATTGTAGACCAAACATAGGTGTGGTTTCGGCTGATATTCCTAGTAAAACAATTAGCAATGGAATATTTTACTTCTTATTTTAGTTAATTAATAGATGAGAGCTCTTTAAATATTTGTTAAGTGTCATACCATTTTTTCTTTTATATTCATTGATTCATTTATCCATCCATTTATTTTTTTCATCAAATATTTACCAAATGCTTATGTGCGTCAATAATGTGCTATTTCCACAAGATACATACAGAATGGCAAATGAGAGAGAACGTGTGCACAAGGAAAGTGCATTCTGGTAGCGAAGAGAGGACATGGACGCAACACACGTGCTGTATAACACACGTTAGACAATGTAAAACACGAGGCAGAAAGTGAAAACAACCTTCAATGAGACTTGGGTGCAGCCTTAGTGAACTGTTCAGAGTACGATTTTTTGCCTACCATGATATTGTTACAGAGCAAGGCAGGGGGGTGGTTCCTTCACAATAAATTATTACAGAAAGGATTCCCCCTTTCTGTCTCTGGAGGTTCCCCCCCCCCCCACGCCCACCTGCTAGGTTCGCAATGCCCGCCGCCAGAGGAAAGACGTCTCTCAATGCCAGAGACTGGTGAAAAGGAAAGGAATTGTTTATTCAAAAGTTACACAAACTTAGAATAACGACCTAATGTCTTCAATAAGATACTAAAGTCCTCTAGAATACCCACAGATGCACAGTCCTTCCCTCTCCCCGTGCCCAGTCCGGGGTACCATGTCTCAGGAAAAGAAGTAGAAGTCCGTGATTCAGGCTCCCTGCACCATCCGCTGTGTGGCTGCTGCAATCTCCAGTTAATCCAAAGCCGTGTGGCACCTTCTCATGGCCCAGCAGCAAGAGTCCTTTCTCCCCTTTCTCTATGGCTGCAAAGTCTCTCCTGCTGCCTAAGCCGCGTGGCAAGAAGAAGCACTCCAAAACCTCGTGGTCCTCTTTACTCTCCTTCAGAACCGCGTGGTCCTTTTCCCCATTTACTTTGGAGCCGCATGGTCTCCTCCTTCTCCCCCAAAACCTTGTGGCCCTCCTCTACTACTATGGAGCCGCGTGGTCTCTTCTTTACTTCAGAGCCGCATGGTCTCTCTTTTTCCTATGGCTGCCGGGCCTAGGTTTAAATCCCAGTTCCCATCTTCCTTTGCAGCCCATTTCCGATTCCTCCTACAGTCAGCTACACCTGCCAGCATCCCCGTATTCTTCCAGCTTTACTGGGCTGCCATAGTAAGTCTGGGCAGGTGTGGCCCCATGGCATGGAGCCAATCTTCTCCAAGCTCTCACGCAGGCCCTGTAACCAGGGGGAGTTGCTTCCCAGTCCCATCTTGGGTGGAAGCCACTCCCATCTCCCTGGCTCAAAGCAGGGCCACAGCTATTTAACATATCCATGAAACCAGTTAAAGGTTATAGATATGTTAAATGACTGCCAGGGGTTAGCTACAAAGCTGTTGCTACCCAAAACAGCTCTGAATGGCCCTGTTCCATGTGTCCCATCCCCCCTGGCTCAGGCCTGTAGGGGTGAGGACATCCTATATACATTTTTCTAATGTTTCCTGGACACCCCGAGTCCTGGACCCCATTACAAATCCCTTCTTGGGGCCCTCCTCTTGGCTGCACCCTGCTTCAATATTTCAACAAGTTCTTTGTGGAAATAAAATTCTTTATTGCAATTATGTAGGAAAAGAGGCTTAAAATAGGAAGTGGAAAGGCTTTGGGTAGGAAGTAGTTGCTGTTGAAAGACGCTGCTGTTGTAGATGTTATGTTGTTGTATAATAATTATTGAAAGGATCTGGAAGTGGTGGGAGAAGCTAGTTACAGAAGCTCACAACTAATGCCTTACAGAGCTGAAGCCCAGGAGGCGAAGATGATAAGATCTACGTGGCCAGGACCTTAAAGCAAAGAGATAAAAGCTCTTTGAGGTCCTTGGGCAGTGAAGGAACACCAGCTACGGCCTTCCCCTGAACTTCTCGTTCTGTGAAAAAAGGAAACTATTTGTTTAAGCTATTGCCAATCAAATTTTCCTTACTTATAGCTAAACTTACTTATACCTGATGAGTAGGAAATATTCATTTCTGTTTCTAAATGAATATTAAGCTTTTATTAAATTCTTTATGAGAAACTTTGAGCTCATAGCTTATTATCCTTTGGCTCTTTAAGAAAATTCAAAATTTGACATTTCTTTTTTTCATTTTATTTATTTATTAAATTTTTTTTATTGTTCAATTACAGTTGTCCCCATTTTCCCCCCATTACTCTCTCCTGCCCTACTGATCTCCCCTACCACATTCAATGCTTGCCCCACCCCCCAACTTGTCTGTGTCCATGGGTCCTTTGCACAGGTTCCTTGACTCGACCCTTTCCAGGGCACCATTATAGCCTGACTTTAATAGCCTGTAACAGTAATTGTTTTAAAAAATTAATAGGGGACATTACTCTCTGAATTTCTTCTTCTGTGTCTCTTTGTCTCTTCTCTTTCCCTCTCTATTTTCTTGATCTCTGTTGCTTTTTTCTCCATTTCTACCCATTACCCTTTCTCTGTGTCCCTAACCTAGACAAGGACTATACTTAATTATAGTCACTGAATACTTTTTCTTCTGTATTCTATTCTAATTAAAAATGGATGAGGAAGCTGTTTTAATTTATGGATTTATAATCTTACCTATTCCAAAGAGGATTTGTATTGCTATACTTTCAATTTTCTTTCATAAAAAAACAGTGACTACCATACGTTAGGTTACGTGTTTGAACTTTGACTTTTTTTTTTGAGTTAATGATCCTTGAAAGAAAAATAAAATGTCATCCTTGTCTGGGAATGACTAAGATCATTATAATTTACTTCATGAAGCAGATGTACAAGCCGAGAAACAGATAGATGTCTGTGACTATTTCCTGAAAATGTAGTGGAAACTTACCTGGGACCTTGTGATTCCAAGGACCCAAAGCCATCTTTAACCTGTTTGCCATTAGTTCATTAATGCAGCATTTGTGCAGGGATGGCTATGTGTGAAGAGCTGTGTTTCTTTATTGTCCCCTGCCAAAAGGATACGTAGGTAAATAAGATGTAACTAATTTCTATCATTCTTATCAAAATCACCGATCCTGGGAGTAAAATGTGCTCATCTAAGGCCTGCTGAGGTACAGCCTCACTGGAAAAAAGTGAATGAAGGGAGAGAAAGCCGAAGGCCTGGTGGGCATTGTTTTCTTCCCAGGTCTGTGGATATCGGTGTCAGTTTGCTAAGAGACTTACTGAAAATACAAAATGCTCCTCATGATTTAAGGTTATCTTAGCCTGTTTCTTTGTCGTTGCAATACAAACCCACAGGAATACTTCAAGGGCTAGGATAAAGCTCTGGGTAGTTTAGAGTCTTAGAAAACTATTTTTGGAATAAGTATGTGGCAGATAGGAGAACAATCAGCGGTCACGGTCTCTGTGGTCTTAATAAGAAAAAGGAACATAATAAATAGAAAAAAAAAGGAAACAAAATATAACCAGAGACACTGAAGTTAAGAACAAACTAACAATGGACAGGGGGGAGTGGGGAGGGGACAGTGAGGAGAGGGGTTTACAGGAACTACTATAAAGGACACATGGACAAAATCAAGGGGGAGAGTGGAGGTGGGGGAGGGAGGGGGGTTTGGCTGGGGTGGGGTGGAGGGATGGGGAGAAAAGGCACACAACTGTAATTGAATAACAATAAAAAATTAAAATTAAAAAAAGAATAAAAAAAAGAAAAAGGTAATAAGGAAGCTTTTCTGAGACCAAGTGTCTCAGGGCAGGAGGCCTTTGCCTCTGCTACCCACTTTGCATATTCTCCTTATTCAAGTCTTTGAAAGAGTATTAATGAAAGGTAACATACTGGAGGTTAGGATTCCTAGGATCATTATTTTATATGTCATTGGACAGGTAATTCTAGAGTCTAATGGTAAGTTCTGTATTTCAAAATTTAAAAGATAATAGAGACCCTAGAAAAAGTTCAAAGGAACACCTCAGAAAAAAAAATGTAGAGCTGTGAATAAAGATTTAAGAAGAAAGGCTCTAAAAAAGGAAACATCACACAATTATCAGCCATGAGGAAGAGATGAAAATTTATTCCATAAAAATAAAAGAATGGTTTCTCTTCATGGGTACAGAACACACGCTAAGTGCAAATATACTTTAATGATGGGTCTTTCATTTCTTAGCAATTTGATGTCTTTTTCTATGCAGCCAAAATAATTGCCCAGGTTGATTCAAGTTGTTAAAAAGAAAAGCTAATTCATTAAAAAATTGTTATTCTTTACACATTGGTGAAATTTATCAAGGGAATTGGAGAGAAAGGGACATATCCAAAGACCCAAAATAAAGTTACTCACACAGTGAACAATGAATAAGGTATGTAAAAAACTTACTTGTAATGGACAATTTCACACAAAAATACTAATCAGCAAAACTGAATCAAGTAAAAATAACAACAGAAAATCTTAACAGGTTTGTAACCTCTAAAGAAATTGGAATAACATTTAAAAATCTATCTCCCTTCATCTAAAAAAGCCAAAATGAAAACTGAAACAGAATAAAACAGATTGAGATCAAATCAAAGGCAATTTATATCACTTTGTTAAGAAACAAATAATTCCAAAGCCACCCAGGGAACAGAACAAATAAAGTATAATATTATCATGATTCCAAAAACAAATAAGGATTTTATTGGTAATCAATGCTTAGAAGTCATTCTCACTTGTGACCATAGATGCAAACTTCCTAAACAAATTCAGAGCTCATCAAACCTCACAATGTACTAAAAAATACATGGACAGATTGGGCTTTTTCCAGGAATTCACAGGGTGTTAATGTTTAAAAATACATTGTAAGGCATGTTATAACTGTCCCTATGTAATTGTAAAAGTTAGCACCTTCCTGCTCATTGGAGAGTCCATGGAGGGCAGAGTTTGGTCTCTTTAGTTTTGTTTCACCCCCAGTTTCACACATGGGGACTCTTGGTAGGCACTCAATGAATATTTCTTTCCTACTAAACTGAATTACATGTGGGTGGATATCATAAACACTTGGTTTTAAAGGTATTTATAGGAACCAAAATATGTCATATGTTCCAAGTTAATTAAAAAAAATATTCTTTAATCATTTTAAAAGTCAAGGCAATGTCCTAAGGAATCCTTTCCAGTTCTTTAGGAGTCAGGGTGGCCAAAAATATGTACCCAAGCCTTCACTCGTGGCTGATGCTGGACTGACCCTCAGTGAGTGAGCCACACGTCCTTCCTCAGAATCCTTCTAAACACAGTCCCCGCGTTGCTCAGTATAAGGCAGTTAGAGTTGACAAATGTGACATAATCTAACTGGAATTTTTATATTGTCTCAGGAAAAAAAATCACATTTTTACTCTAACAAAATATATACTTGTATATTGACTAATTATACTAAGATAGAAAAAACATCAGGAAGTCTACCTTTTAATGTAGATTCAATCTCTCCTCTTTGCTTTTCCACTGTAATGAATATAGGGCCCTAACAGCAACAGTGTGGAACAAATCGTTTCCCGTTTCAGAATCAGACAAAATAACTTTTGGTTTTGAAACTGTGAAACACTGAACGATTGGGTGAAGAACTTGGATTCTAATCACAGCTTGGCTCTGGCGAAGCTAAACACAGATCACAGGGGTCGAGAGGCTCTACCTCAAGTACCTGCCCTTAACCCTCTAAAATAAGTTCCGTCCATAAAAAGAAACACATTTCCCAGTTATTTTTGAAAAATTATATGTTAAGTGGCCAAGGGGTTCAAGATCATTCCAATAAATCACATAATAGAGGCAATCTTAAATTGTAGAGAATTGTCTTGCATAATTAATTTGTTTCAGAGGCAAGATAATCAGTATCATCTTCTCTAACAATCAGGCATCTTTAATTGAGTATTGCTACTCAGCCTTGGGGGACCTTTTTCCAATTTGAGCAATCACGGAGTTTGAAGTGTCAGTTTCAATCAGCCTTGCACCTGAGGGTACCATTTGCCCATATAAATATCATCAAAGAGACCTCAACATGCTTTTTCTCTCAGGGCTTACATATTGAACTTCCCTTGTAAATGCGTCTTTCTGTAGACACAGGAACCAGTGTCTCTACAAGTAAAGACTGAAAGTGTTTTCTACTTTTAATTTGCCTTATTATTTATGGATGTAATGTTTTTCTAATTTGAGTTAAAAATGAACTATCAAAAATTTTCATTTTTTGTCTCTGTAAATGGAGGGATGCATTTGTCAAGAGGTTGACTTGAAAATTTTTCTCTCATAGCTAAATGGAAAATAATTATAAAGCTGACTAAAGACAATGGCAGTGCTTAGAAATAGAATTCTATACAAGTAAGAAATATGAAACTTCCTGGAAATAATTAAAATATTGGGCTGAAATGGGTTTTGAGTGATGAAATAAGTGTGCAAAAAATCATGGCAGAATAAAAATATTACAAATCACTCAAAATAACACTCTCTTTTAGACCTAATCTTTTTCACAGATTTTTAAAAAATCAAATGGTTGTATAAACTTTAATAAAAAATAGAAAAAATTATTTGGTCTATCAAACTATAATGAAGTTCAATTTTAGTATTGTGAGAGTTAAATTTTTCAAATAGGGATGTTATAGAGAGGTGGTAAAACTTATTCTCAAGTGATTAGTTAGTCGGATACACAATTCTAGATTGACTTTGGAATATATTCTTGGAGGACACTTTCTCACATTTGCTGGCTTTTGTTGTAACTGCTGACATATTTTCAACTGAATCATCATACTTTAAAGATACTTTATCATCTGTGGATGCTTTAAGTTCTTTCTAGTTTTGCTATTTATATGAAAACAGTGACTTTGTGTTTTTTGTTTGCTTGTATGTCTTCAGAGTCCAGAGTAGTGTCTGAAAGTAGTTGCTCAATAAATACTTTTAAAATGAATACCTTAGTGGTTTTCTGCAGTTTTAATCTGACCTTTTTCACAGAGCTCTTGTATATGTAAAAGGAGACAAAGCACCCAAAGGGATTTAGTAGTACTTAGCACATAGTAACTACTCAATAAACGATAGCTTCTACTTTTATGAGTGAAAGACATCATTAATCTCTGTAATAAGAGGAGGAGCTCTCTATAAATCTATGTACTACCAATTTACATTCTAGAAAGTAAGTGAAACAAACAAAAAACAACACATACATCATATTTCCAAGTTTAAATAAAACATTCATTTCACTTCTTATTTATTTCCTTTGGCAACTTCGAAGAGATTTCTGAGATGCTATGATAATATTTTAATTCTTCTAATTTTTTAGGATAGATATTTAAAACTTCTAATTAGGACAAACTCATTACATTAGATCAAGTCACTTATAATATTCATGTGATTCCAAACACTCACACATTCACTTAAAGTAGTCATCAAATTAATTGGCTAAGTTTGTCTTGTTAGTGTATGCTACCCTATATTTTCTCTATTGGAGAATCTATACATAAATAATCGTAAAAACTAATCTTGTTTAAAACTAATTTTGTTTCTGCCAGTAAACTTTAAATCATTTTTATTTGATGTGTTTCTGCCAGTAAAATTTAAAACAACTTTCTAGAGTTTTAAATACTGGGCATGTTATGATCAATTACAATTAAATTTATTTCTAATTTGGGGGGGATCTGCTAGAACTGAAATGTGTAAAGCCTCCTTTTTGGTAGCATGTTATATGTGGTGAAATTCAGTGTTCTGTGGTTCCATTTGGGCACAGCCACTCAACAGGACTGGGTTACCAGCATGCTAGAAGGACCCTTTAATATTTTATAAGGTGGGCTTTCCAGCTGGCAACTTCAGAGTGAGTGAGGTATTGATTTGAGCTCAGTGTAAGCTTAACATAGTCCCTCAGAGTGGCCAAAAATACCTGCTGAAAGCGAGAAGCTTTCAGCCCTGGAATGGGGAGAATGATCTTTAATGAATGAGTGGTTTTTGGGTTTTTTTTTTTTTGCACATGGCAGGAAATTTTAAAAACATCATTTAATCCTAAATGTGAATTCCAATGTGAGGCATTTGTTCGGCATTTTGTCTCTTTCATGAAAAACTGGTGGTACCTTTGTGGTGAGTGGTAACAGTGCAAACAAATACACCAACCCATTGCTATGGTTCCCTCCCACGCGTGACATGCGCCCATTCTCGCAACCCCTTCTTCGGAAAGCTGCAAATTTAAGTGCCCAGGTCAGTTTGTCACTTCTCTGTCTCTCTCTTTTTTTTTATCTAGCACAAACAAAAAAAATGTCAAGAGAGCAGAAGAAATTCCTTTCCCTAAGCAGTTCAGTGAATATGATTTTTTGGAAGAAGGATGGCATTTAAACTGTTGTAGAACATTTCTCCTTTTATTCTTTTGAAAGCTTCCTTTTGTTTGGTGTCCCTGATGATCACTTGGACTATTCCAGACGTCACTGGAATAATGGGCTCACTTAGCAGGGCCTGGATATTTCTTAAGTTTGACAAAGCACAGAAAGATACATTTTGTCTTTGTACTCTTTGTGTACAGTTCGTTTTGGGAGAGACTTATCCATAATGCATTGTGTCTAGGCAGTGAGGTGCTTGCTTCCTATATCACATGACAGATGAATGTTTAAGTCTGCCAGATGCTGTATTCAGCAAATTATTATGACACTTCTATTTATACAAAGTTAGGTGATAATTATTTCACGGGTTCTTATCAGCACTACAATTTAACTTCCCAGTGACTCAATGATTTCACATTAAACTTATAGTACTTAAGAGACTTTCTTAATTAACACTTGGGAACTAATTTTTACATTTATTTTTAGAAGGCAGAGATCACCGTGTGAACTGATAGGTGAATCATGGATTAATATAGCTGAAGGTTGCAGAAGGGAAAAATTGTATATTTTAATACTTTAAGTGACCTTTGAGGAGACAATACAATTTATTGATTTAGTATATAGGCTTTGGCTTTTGGACTGCCCTGGGTTGAAATCCTGGCTTGATATTTAAGTTAACTTCCTTTGATCTCAAAGAAACAGATATTGGCCAACTTAAGCAAAAAGGAAATTTATTGGCAAACTGTCAAGAAATAACGAATTTGAAGATTGGGGGACCACATTCTGAAAAAGGCAGAAACCAATGGCTTGATATGGAAAAGCAAGCTAGAACTAAAGGAAATTTCTCGATATAAGAGCAGTCTGATCAGGGTGTGAATTCTATATGAATGAACCTCACCATTTTTTAAAGACTTGCACCACTTCCTGAAGGGTCAGTGTCCCAGAAAAGAGTGGTTGAATTTTGTCCCCTTCCCAGTACCAGTGTAGTAGAAAGAAGGATCTGGGCTTTCAGCTTTATAATGCAAGTCAACTATTTCAGTACCCAGTAAGACTACTCTTAATGAATGAGGTATGATTTCCCAAAAGGAAATTGGAGGCTATGGAAAAGGGACAAGGGGTGCTACAGGCCAAAAATTCACAAACACGCATTCTGCTCAGCTACTTCCCAGGGATGTGATACTGTTACTCAATCTTTCTAGCCTCAGTTTCCTTATCTGAAAAATGATGATGATGATGATAACAACTCCTTCCCTGTTGAATTACTGTGATTATCAAATGAGGTAATATATGGAAAATTCCAGGTACATGCTATTCACTCTATAAATATTGGCTGTCACCATTATTATATTGTAGGGTTTTTTTAAATCCTCACCTGAAGATAATGTTTATTGATCTTAGAGGGAGAGGGGATGGGGAAGAGAGAGAAAGATCAATGTGAGAGAGGAACATCCATTTGTTGCCTCTCCTACGCACCCCTACTGGGGATGGAACCTGAAACCTAGGCATGTGCACTGACTGGGGATCGAACTTGCAGCCTTTTGGTGTTTGGGATAAGGATCCAATCAAATGAGCCACCCAGCCAGAGCTATACTGTTGTTTTTACAGGGTTTTTGTTTGTTTGTTTTTTAACATACATTTACTTCTTTAAATTCTCACACTATCCCAGTAGGTAACTGTAATAGGTTTTATTGTTCTTGTTTTATGGATGAGAAATCTACACTTAAAAGGCATTGCCCAAGGTCTAAAGTCTAATGTTCTTCCAAATCCCTTATGTTTCCTTCTACAGAGTTGTTAAAGAGAAAACCACAAGCTCAAAATGGCGTCACTTGTGCTAAAGTCCATGATACCACACCTAGATTTAATACCTGACCTAATTGCTGTTTCAACCTCTCCCAGAAGCATAATCAACCAGTCTGGAATCTTCTGTTTAAGAACCACTAAGGTAATCTGTCACAAGTGTCCTCTCTCCTGCCCCTCCCCCACACCCCATAGAAAGAGAGGTAATCTGCCAGATAAAAAACCCTTGCCATTTTCTGCCCCATCCCCCAAGAGGTTCTGGTCTAAAAACCGTACTTTCTTTTCTTTTGTTAATAGCTTCGTGCCCCAACCTCATTTCTATAAGAACCTTCCCTGTTGTACAACCTTTTGGAGCACATCTAGTTGCTACATGGGATGCTTCCTGTTTGTGAATCACTTAATAAAGCCAATTAGATCTTCAAATTTACTCCTTCGAATTTTTTTTTTTTTTAACAGACTGAAGTCTGTTACTGCAGTCTCATCAGTTTGGGAAAAAAAGACAAAGGAGCAACACTGGAAAAGAACTTCCTTTCAGAGAAATAGTCAGATCTCTGAAACTCTTCAGCAAGAGGTGCAGGTTAGTCTGGCAATTGTGTATCCTTCCTAGAAGCAGCTGTTCTGAGAGCGGAGTCCTGATGGGTGCTCACAGGATGGCATCGATGTTGCCTTTCAAGTCTGTGATCTTGTGGTTTCACTGCAAAATTGTGTTTTGAAAGTACAGCTTTGATACTGTTAACCTGTGAATAAAATATGAGAGTCCAGAAAAGCAACCTGTGGCACACACCATGGAATTTTCCAGAGCAGTTCACAGCTGAGTGTGGGGGAAGATTTGCATTTTTCTTCCCTGTTCAGCCTGACACCTGGACCCCTCCAGTAAGAGTGGGCCACAATATCTGAGACATTTACCCGGTCTGGACAGCTTCCTGTCTCTGAGGTCCATCTTCCTTTACTGATCTCTCTGAGACAAGAAAGCAGAAATACGCTGGTAGTAGACAAAGTCAGCATTCTCCCACTGTGCTAGGAAAATGAGCAGGAAAGGGACCAGAAATCTGGTAGAGCGTGTGTAATTTCCGTTGGGACCCATTGGCTGATATCTTGTGGTTCCTCCTGATTTTCTTTTGTTACTAGGAGCACTTCAAGTGGGATTGTGATTACTGCCCATGTTGCATATTTTCTGCCAAGACCTCAAGGATGCCTGGTATTCGGCATTAAGCTTCAGTACTGACCCTTTGCCACTTTGTATATGAGTTATTAAGGCTTAGGTTTGTACCTCCTGTGAGACTGAACTCTGTGAGAATTCGAGACTGTATTTCATCCTTTTTTCTGCGTCCTTTAGCGCTTCTCAAAGTCTAAACCCTGGGCTAGCCGCATCAACATCACCTGGGAGCTTGTTAGAAAAGTAGACTATCTGGCCTTGCTCCTGACTTACTGAGTCAGAACCTTCATTTTAACAAGATCCCAGATGGTTCTAGGCACAGTAAAAAATGATCAACACATTGTCAGCATTTTTCAGACAACACATGTTAAATAATAATAAAGATAATAAAGCATTTCAGGCAGGTAATTATATACCACTTACAGAACACCTTCCTCTGTCATTTTTTTCTTTCCACCTGTTCAGCATTCTCTGGTAGCCTCAGAATTCTAAAAGCAATGGAAGCTTGATACTTCTGAATACAGATGACGTTGGCAATTTCGGAATCTACTTGCCCAACTCAAAAAAAAAAAAAAAGAAAGAAAGGAAGAAAGGAAGACAACGGACCTAAATGCTCGTGATGAAGGAAGAGGGAAGAGCGTCCCGCCCATCAGGTTTAGGTTCTTTGTGTTGCACCAGGGGGCAGTGCTTGCTGCCTGCAGGCGGTTGTCACGGGAGTCGGGCAGCAGCAGGGGTTCCGAGGCAGCTCTGCTTCCCGTACCTCTCCATCCAGCCTCAACTGGATCACTCACTTCTATCGGTTTCATGTATCTACTTTTCTGCTCATACTGTATTTAGGGAAAAAAAATCACTCCTGAAAATATGTACAAAACCCCCCATAAAATGCTCCCCATCCTAAACCCCAAAAGCAAAGTTTAAACACCACTTTGCTCAACATGCATTATAATAGTATCAAGGAATGGGTTAATTATTAATGTGCTCCATGCGCAGTATACTAATTGTCATTTACATTTTCTTTAATTAAAAGAGGATAAGGAGGGACTTTAACGGAAGTTTGCCAATGGTCCTTTTTCTGCATCTTGAATTTTCTGTGTTGGAAGCTGGCTATTTTGTTTACCCACAGGGTTCATGCTGGAGGGGTTTATGATTGTATAAACTCAGAGTGCTGTTCCAAAAAGCTATTTTTAGTTGAGTTCTGCTCAATATTTATTGATTGCATGCTCTGGGCCAAGGACTGCAGTAGGAGCTGGGTATATAAAGACGAGTATGGCACAGTGCTGTGTGCTCTCGAGGAACTTTTAGGCTGATGGGCTGGGCAGGCACACAAATAGATCATTTCAAAAGACTAATTGAGTCTATGGCCATACCACCCTGAACGTAAAAGATCTCCTCAAAAGACTAATTGATGTGCCTTGATACAGGGTTACTCAGGATTTTGGGGGTCCCAGGAGAGGGACATTGTGTGATTGGAAAAAGGTCACTTCCACCACTTTTTCATTAATAAACCATATTGTTATCACATACACACAAACACACAGATTAACATTAATTCCCTAATATTGACGCTACCTTTTGAACAAGCTAGGCCAGTGCTGCTGGGTTCTTTCTGAGAAATATGTCACTTAAGTCACTCTAATACCCAAATAGAATTATTCTGAATCTGAAATCCTTATGATTCTAGCTTCCTCTTTTCTGGGTATTTATTAATAGGTTAGGGAAAAGTGTCTCCTTAATACCCCAATAAGTTACAAAAATGTAAGAAATGAAAGACACGATGTGTTCTTAATTTTGTTCCTAAATAAAGTAAGAAGAAGTATTGGCGTTTTCTTCAGGACAGTTGTCCGGTTATTTCTAGAAAGTCCTAGCTGCTGGTTCCAGGCAACCCTCTATGGCCTGCATTAGTGCTAGTGATCTCATGCTACTGTAGCTTGGGTTCTGTGTGGGTGTGGGTGGATGGAGCTCTCTTACCTTTCTCCAGAGGGACAATATTCAGCGCTGTCAATAGCTAGCACTATAAAATAGGAAATTAGTGAATGGGTAAACAGAACCTTACCTGGTACCATGGTATCTTGGGACTTTTTTAAAGTATGAATTTATAATCAAATGCCATCAGCCTTGGAGTAGTAGCTACAGGGGAGAAAGGCCCAATTTTTCTGAAATCAGAATATGTATGTATAGACTTGAAAGCGTGATATATTCTGAGGTCTGCAAGGATTGTGGTCAACTATAGGGTTGGTATGGCAGGAGCTGGAAAAGTTCGTAAGTACCAAATGTAGCAAAGACATGAGGAACTGTTGAAGTATTTTGAATAATAGGTCGATATGATCAGATTTGTGTGGGAGTGGGGCATGGAGAGGGGTACAAAAGCCAATTGGAGACTATTTTATCAATCAAATGAGAGATGATTAATGCATGAACAGAAGCAGTGTCAGTGAGGACCCTGACTGTAGACAGTGTGGGAAAATGTTTGCAGATGGAACCCACAGTGCAGGGAGGCCAGTTAGGTGGGAAGTTGAGAGGAGATAGTGAGGGTTGGCTCCTGGGTTTGTGGCCTGTCTTGGAGAATGGTGATGTAGAGTTGTATTCTTGGCTAACGTGCAAAGTCTACCGGATTACTAGTCAGCGAGCGTTGCTACTCTCAAACCTAGTCAGTATTTCAACAGTAGCGTTTCTGAAGTCAGGACTGTATGCAACCAGAGACTTATCAGTCAGACAGTTTGTACAAGACCAAAGTGCTTATTTATTTAATGTGTCCTCTACTGGGCACAGAAAGCAATTTCCAAGTTCTCATGCTCGATTGAATTTCTTCATATTCCCTGATGTTTGATGTTTAGCTATTCTCACACCTAAATCAGGTTCTATCTGGTCTTCCTAAATTCTGGAGTCTACTCACCCATCTCCAATTCTCTAGATTTTATAAGAAATAAATAAAGAGAACACACTTTGATTTAAAAGCTATTACATCTTAAACTTCAAGTTAATACTTTCATAAGTTAGATGGGGTTTCAGTTACCAGGGTTCCTCCGTATCTTCACATTGATCATTTGTTAAAGTATTTCCATTTATCTTTATCTCTCTTCTGGAAAATAAACATAGCTCTTGAGCTATTTTCCTTCTGGCTAACCCAGAAGAAGCCGCATAATAATTAATAATAGACTGTACAGAGACCCAGGATCTCAGCAAGCTCTACAAGCTGTCTCTGCACTTTTCCTGTAAAGACTGACATTCATTTTACACGGTGTCAAACAGTTGTGGGGACAGGATCTCTTGTTCTTTCAAGGAATCATTTACACCAGCACTAACGGACTGGAGGAGTTGGCTTTATCCGCCTGTTTTCTCCGGGAGCCATTTCTTCCCAGTGCAGTGCACACGCCTCCGCCTAAGTCCAACGGTTCGTGTCTGGCCTGGCCGGCGCGAGGCAACACAATGGCAACATTTACTCTCTAGAAGAGGCACACTTCCCCTTCCTCTCTCTAATGTCTAATCCTTTTGCTGTTTTCCGAGTCCGACGGCACCCGTGACGTGTGTCATACACCTGGGACAAATCAACTGTCAAAAATGCCAGGTCCGAGAAAGAATTTTTCGTGATTGTTTCTACTAATGACACAAATATTTAATAACATTTTGATTTATTATCTCACACCCCGAAGTTAGTTTTCCCGGTGGCTGACTACAGTCCGTAACTTACTGGCTCTGGCCAATGGTTGATTTACTGTTCTATCAGGTACTGAACCGGAATGAATTATTCATAGTTTTCCCTGATGAACTACCTAATTATTATGCTAATCATAATAATCTAAGTCTTCAATGTTTTCTAAAGCATCCTGATTAATGGGGTTATTAAATATGTCTATAATTATAGTCTTATAAAAATTCAGAAACATGCTTTGACAGACATTTTAATTTATATTTAGACTTTCAAAAACACCAGATGGAAGATATCTTTTGCCCTGAACTCAATTAATTTCTTAAATGTCATTTTCTTTTCCTAATACAAACCTGTGAATGAGTGTGATAAATAAAATGACAACTGCTTCCGTAGTAATAGTAAGAAATGGGACAGAATTTTATACCCAGTCCTGATTGTGAGGACTTTGGCTTTAACTAGAAACTTTTCCTTCATGTTGTGGGGATTCCATCGAAGACAAAAAGAGGAACTTATCTGATAGTTACAGTATTATATTGTCAAATCTTAACTGGTCACAGGAGAAGCCACTGTGCTGTGGGTTACTTAACTTTTGACTGTTCGTATCCGGGACATCTCTCCCTTGCTTCTCTCTCTCCTTCGTTTAATGCCTCAGACCTGAATCATGACATTGGCACATGCTTGTCTTACTTCAGGGTAAAACCTAATATTTGAAGATATTAGGACGTTCTCTTGCTTTCAGTAAGAACTACACTGGTACCCAACACCCAAGGGCAGCTAGAGCTGGAACAGTTGACACATAGCTAAGGTAATCGGAAGTGGTATTTTGATATCAGCTCTCCAACCAAGCAGTTTGACAACCTACAGCTAGGTCCATATAACCAAGAACAAATTAGGCTTAAAACACATTATGTTCAATTTTGTTGCAGTCTAGTTGTTAACAGGGCTTAAAAAAAACTTGAAAACAATAACTCATGGCTTTGCTGAAACATGAAGGCTATTCTGTAGAAATAAGACTGACCCCTTTTAGGTCACAACTCATTATGTCTTTGAGCACGCATGTACATAGAGAGGATAGAAAGAAACATTTTTTATTATTTAATTATTTGCTCTCTTTATAAATTCTTTTAAAAATTTTTTAACTCCCTTATTTTCTCTATCATTTTTAAACCATTTCCAATTCAAGCTATGGGGTCAGTAATTGTGTCTTGTAGCACTTGGCAAGTGGAAGACATTTGAGGACCTTATATAGTTAAAATTTTCCTCTTCCTCCTAGTCCTTTTAGCAGGCAGCTATGACATGAATTAAAATTGTGTGCTCTGTTCAGATAATACATCTTCATCCCCATCTTCTGGAGCTGCTATGGTCAGACACATTATTGCACAGGCCAACTCTTGTAACTACACAATGATCTCAGGCTGCAGGGTGGGGGTGGGTATGGTTTGAATGTCAGCCAGAGGAAAAAGCAACATAAATAGTTTCTGTTCTGCTTGTCCGGCTATTTTTGTTATCTGGTGAGCCAACTTCAGCTTACCTTTTGGCCCTGACTTCCTTTTTCCTCCACGGTCTACCTTAGTCTGTTTGGGCCGCTATAACAAAATAGCAGACTGGGTGATGTTGGGTTTATTCCAGTGTGATCTCATTTTAACTGTTTACACCTGCAACGATCCTATTTCCAAATAAGATCACATTGTGAGTTTCTGGGTAGACATGAGTCTTTTGGGGAGGGTATTCAATCTAGTACAATTACCAGAAGATTCCTATAACCCTTTTCTGTATTTCTTGAAGCAGCATATCCTGGGATTCTTCCCCAGTTTTATTTCCTTCAAGAGTGTTTTTACTGTAGATCTGAGTGTAGTAAACCGTCTGAAGGCTTCAGTGCCCAAGAATCTTTTTATTATGTTTTAATGTGTGATTTATAACCTTGTTGAATAGAAAATTCTAAATGGAACATTGTTTTCCTTTATTGCCTTCGGTGTGTACACTTGCACTGACTTCTGGACTGCGTGGTGGTTGAGAACTCAGATGTCAGCCTGATTCTTTTTCCTCTGTAGGGGACCCATTCCTTGCCTTTGCAAGTTCATATTGTTTTCTCTTCCTATGACTTTCATATCCCACATTTTACTAATAATGTACTTAGGTGGGGATTTTTTCTTCTCTCTCCTGTTCAGTAACCAATGACTTTAGTTCAGGTTGCCCTGATGAAGCCTTTGTAAAATCTCTGCCAGGGTGAAGTGCAGATGAAAATATGTGAGCTACCTGGCCAAGGTAGGAAACCACCTTCTCCAACCCCGTTTCCCGCCAGCATCTAAAGGGCTGGCTTCCAAGCTACAGGTACTGCGTTCTTCCAAAGCTGCTTCTCTTAATTCGTTAAACAAATTTTTTTAGATCCAATATATATTTTTTAAATTTAGGGTGTACAACAGGTTTATCTGACACACTTACATATTGTAATATGTATCAAGTAGACAGGTCGTACTCGTGTTGCCCATTTCTATAGTGAAAGGCCAGGCTGTGGCCACACCAGACTGCTGTGGGGAAAGGGAGGAGCCCACCCAGAAGATTTTCTTCCCTTGTGGTGTAGGCTCTTACTGTCCGCAGGCTGCGGCTGTCATTCATCTCCCACGCCTGCTCCATTTAGAAAAAGCTCGAGGTCTCCCAGCATGTTCATAAGTGCTCATGTCTCAAGTGTGTACTGGACCCTGGAACCCACAATCCCCTCTTGCGTCTGTGGTCCTCAAGGGCTGGGCTGGGGAACACTGCGACCTGTGTTATTTTGCCATCAGTTCCGGAAGCAGGAGACCACGATTGTACTTTCGTCTTGGTCACGTGCTCATTTGACTCAGTAGCACTGACGTGCCCTGGGAGCCTTTAGTCTCAGAGAGGAACTTTCCGGATTTGGCACGTTCTCAATGCCGTGACAAAGGGCACCGTCAACTGCTTTGTTGGGCTTTAATGGAGCACCTTGCTATTAACCAGCCTCGAATGAAATTTTAAAAGAAAAGGATATTTTTTACATTGGCATTTGAGAAGTTGTGCTACAGGACGCAGTATGTACTTGTCCTTTCACTTGACAGAGGAC
Organism: Desmodus rotundus; assembly: GCF_022682495.2. Classification (NCBI taxonomy): domain Eukaryota; kingdom Metazoa; phylum Chordata; class Mammalia; order Chiroptera; family Phyllostomidae; genus Desmodus; species Desmodus rotundus. The sequence continues at coordinate 155,315,307 of NC_071390.1, read as the reverse complement.
ACGAAGTACTTTGGATCGTTCATGGCTCCCTGAACTCGTTCAGCAAAAGAAAAGCTGACATTTTAAATATATTGCCAATCCTGGAGAAAAGCTTACTAAATTCTTCACACAACTCAAATGTATCTACTAAGCTTCCTCTGAAATTGGTTGGTGATTGGTCCAGAAGAACATGCCATTGGCCTGCCTGACCCTGGCTGGGCCTTCTGTTTATAATGCTAGCCTTATTCCTACATTCCGATGATCATTCTGTTCGTACAGGCACATGACCCTGACACATGACCGTGGTGCCAAGCAGGGCCTGAGCTATGTTGGCTTTTGGTTTTCTTCCTAAGCTTTCCGTGAATGCCCTCCATGTGTGTGCATGTGTGTGTGTGTAAGTAAGTATATAGGCTTGTGCTCATGATTTAAGGGTGCCTTTTTGATGTATACTTTGTGACAAAGTATAACCTTTGGCCATTTCCTGAGGGCAAGTGAAAAGAAAAGCAGTTCAAAGTTTTATCTGGAGAGGTGAATTTACAGGCATGCCTTTTTGTCTTACAATGTTCCCCGATCATTTGGTTCCTCTTTAATTTTCTGAGTGATGACAAAAATAAATTAGCATTTGCACTTTAACTGTCTCTAATGGAAGAGTAAAGGTTCTCATGTTAAGGTAAGTGGAGAGGGATGCGGGGACCCAGAGAGAGTGGAGAAGTGGGGGCCGCACTGTGCAGTTTACTCAGACATGCGCCACACTTCCCGTCTAATGTTAACAACAAGTAGAAAGGAAAATAAAAACATCGCTTCCAAGTGAACCTGAAGAAACAATCGTGTGACTCAAACCCTGAGTATGGAGGAGTACTTGAGTCACTGACACCTTTTCCAACTTGATCTCCTGAAAGATCCCAGCTTTGAATGTCTCTGACTCCCTAAAGATGTAACATATAGCCATGACTTCCAGAAGTGAAGCCCTTCCTTTGTTTTGAGCTCCCTGGAATCAACTCTAGTTTCTAGATCAGAAGAACAGGCGAGCAAACTGAGAGAGGTATTCGAAACGTATGGGGTAGGAGGGACGTGGGGGAGTGTCTTATGCCCTGTTAGCTGAAAGGCTCCTACGTATGAATACACATATGTAGGTGCAAATACACGCAGCCCTTAGACTTTGCAGTTACGTTTCTAGATTGCTTTCTCATAGCGAAGGGAAAGGAACTGATCAGATGCTTTGCTTTCAAAAGAAGCCACAGGACCCAGGTCACAGTGACTTGTCCCTGTGAGTTGCCATTTTTTGAGAAATGCAGCTGGCATCCTGCAAACTGCGCATGGGTGGAGAAGGGCACCACGATGGCTTCCTGCCTCAGGAGAAAGCACTTGTCTCTTGGGTATTGATTAAAACCTCGTGATACACAAAAGGGGATGTAGCTATTTAGAAAACTCAGATCGGCCACATCAAATTTGGTTTGGAGATACCCCAGGGGCAATGAATAAAACATTGCAGCAGATAAAGTGCTGACCTCTCTTTCCTTTTGAACTAGACCTTCACACCATCCTAAGCCTTTTGCAGTCCATGAAACCCACGTTTGAACCAGTCACTTGGAGCGGAGCCAGTTCAATGATGTGGCTCCCTAAGGCCCAGCTGAGTGACTGACAGCAATGTTTTAAAGCATGAGGACTGTTGACTAGCAGGACATCCTGGCTTTATTAGCTTCCTCCTGACATGCCAGGGCTGCTAGTGAATTCTAGCTTTCACAGAGGTTCTTTCTGACCTTGGAGGTGGCACCGGATGAGGTCAGATTTGCACTGGGTTCAACTGGAGTTTCTTTTTAAGAATCATAAATTACAACAGGCTTTTGGGTCCCAGTATAGTCAGAGACCCCAGCTGACGTGAACGTGCTCAGGAAATGTGTGCTTTGATGGAGTAGACTTTGGTAACCAGTCCTGCAGAGACAATAAGAAGCCTTATAGACTTCAGGAGATAAAGAATGTGCTTTATAAAATCAGCATATGATTTATAATAAAGAAAAACATAAAAAAAGCTGCTGTGAAAAAGAATATGGCATTTCCTCAAAAGACTAAAAATGGAACTGCCTTTTGACCCAGCAATTGCACTGCTGGGATCATACCCTAAGAATCCTGAAGTACTAATTCAAAAGCACCTATGCACCCCAATGTCCATAGAAGCACGATTCACAATAGTCAAGTGTTGGGAGCAACTTAAGTGCCCATCAGTAAATGAGTGGATCAAAAAACTGTGGTACATTTACATAATGGAATACTACACAGCAAAAAGAAAGAGCTCCTACCTTTCATGACAGCATGGATAGAACTGGAGAGCATTGTGCTAAGTGAAAAAAGCCAGGCAGTGAAAGACAAATACCATATGATTTCACTTATAAGAGGAATCTGATGGACAAAACAAACAAATGAACAAAATAGAACCAGAAGCATGGAAACGAGGAATAAACTGATAGAGACCAGAGGGGAGGAGGGAAGGGAACAAGAGAGGAAAGAAGGGGAAGCGCCTAGTTAAAGAACAGGTATAAATGAACCACGGACATGGGCAACAGGGTGGGGATTGACTGGGGGGGGGCAAGGGGAAAAATTGGGACAACTGTATTAGAACAACAATAAAAAAATACAGGAAAAAATAAATATATGGTAATAATTAATGGGAAATTCATAAAAATGAAAAATATTCCAATGATTTGGGTTCAAGCTGGTAAAAACCAAACATAGTGCTTTTATAGTGTTTTTATAAAGCTTGCCATATCCTCAACATATAATGCTATTCAATTTAATCTCTATTATTGAGCGGTAACATTTGATTGAAGTCACAAGTCCTTGAATTCCTGTCTCAGCAGGCTCATTAACCTTAATATTTCTGTTTCTAACTCTAATCTGTTCATATAATTAACTGTTGCTACCAATTTAACAATATTCAAACTTTGATCATGTTAAAAAAAAACAATATAGTAGTTAGAAAGGAATGTTAGTATTGGTTCTAAACAAGTTATTTAAATTCTCAGTGGTGCAGAACACCGGCTGAGTTTTACGCTCACTGTGTTAAAATGTATATTTGCCTGTGATAAACTGGGTTACCTTGGACAAAATTTAAAAAATCTCTTTGATTCTCAATTTTGAGTAACTACTATGTGCTAAGCAGTATTCTAAATGTTGGGATGCCGTGTTGAACGAGGTCCACAGTGTCTCTGTCCTCACGAAGCTTGCCCCCTAGCGGGGGGAGGCAGACCATGAATAAGTGAGTAAACGAGTTCTGGTAGTCTTACGTGCTACTGAGAGTGTGTAACTGGATAACATGGTAGGAGTGCCCTGGCGGACAGATAGGACGATCAGGAAAGCTTCTCCGAGGATCCACCATTGAGGGGGACCTGGATGATAAGATGGGGCTAGCCTTGGGGGGAACAGGGTAGGAGTGTTTAATTGTATTTGTTACCACTGAGCAGTAAATATGAGGCTAAAGAAGTGACTCAGAACAGGGCCATTTCCATGGGAGTGATGGGGACGAGAGCTAGACTGGAGTGGATTGTTACGAGAAGCATAATCCACACAAAGCGAGTGTCTGGTATGCAGCATGCGCTTAATACACGGTAGGTATTACTGAGAAACAGTTTGTGTCAGATTTTGAGGGTTGCCAATAGTAGCCACTCTCCTTGCCTCCTTACCCCATGCCCTACTTCTTTTTCTTGACAGACTCCTCAACCTGAAATCGTTCAAGTTTTCCTCTCTCCCAGAGATCTGAAAAAGAGCTACGAGGAGTCTCTTGCGGTCACTCGTGGTGGTGTCATTACCCTTTGCCAATGGCTAGTTCAAGCACAGTCATGGGAACTAATCCTGGCCAATGGGAACCGAGGGGCAGTCTGGTGGGGGCCTCTGGCAAAGGTTCTCTTTGCTAATGAGAAGATACAGGAAGAAATGCCCTTCTCCTTCACCAAATATTATTACATTATGCTAAGTGCAATCAGCCAGTTATGGATTCATCAACGTACTATAAGATCACCTTGGCACCAGCTACCTGGACACTGGGGCAATCATCCCTTTCCTTGTGTCTTCCATTCTAGCTTCAACTATAGCTCTAGGTGAGGCGACCTTCACTTGCCCTTCTGTTTTGTTCACTAAACCCATGCAGGGCTTCTTTTTCCAAATCAGGAATATCTTCTTTCCATCTCTGCGGGCAAGACTGAAGAATCAGAGTTTTCCTGTCTTCTCTCCACTCCTAAAAAAGTTCTAAAGACAAACAGAAACTAATTGCCCAACTGTTTATTTTGTGTTGGATTGATTAGAACATTAAATAAGTGAAAGCAGTATTTTCCTTTTTCATCATCTGTAGATAAAATAAGCGTGTGTGTTGAACTGTTGGAGTTCCTTTTCTTACTGAGTAAATAACCCCAATCACCTCTTAGATTTCTACTTCATTCATATTTGTACAGCAAACAAAACCTTGATGAGATCCAAGCTGATTGCAGAATGGAATTCCTGTATAAGTTGCCAACATTTTCTTCCCCCTGACAGCCTAGTTACGTGTTGCTGGCTTATATGCCTTTTAAAATTTGTATTCTGCCACCTTCGTATAAAACTTTGAATGATATTTACAGAATGATGTTAGTAATATTGGGTTGGAATGGAAATACCTCTGCAAGAGACTGAAGAGAAAGTTTTATAACTTAGTAAATATTTCCATCAGGAAATAACCTTTCTTCTGATAAGTGCTGAAATACTATCAAATTCAAGCGATTGTGTTATAAGGAGACATTAAAATTCCCCGACATGCCTTGAAATTGGAGTTATAAAGTGGATATTTATGAATGACACTCCTTCACTGCCATCTGTTCTTTCAGATTTACTTTGTTTTATCAAATCTTTGAACATATACATTTTTTAAAAGTCAAATCAAGCTCCACTAACACATTGTCTATTATTTCCCTTAGCAATATCTGACTTCCTCCTTCTCCACTGAGCCGGTTATAAGTCCTTCTTGAGAGAGGTGTCCTCCCTATCCCAGAGAAAGTGAACATCCTTATCTCCAACCACAAGGGACACAGATAGGAATCTGAACCCACAGCCTTTCTAAGTTTCTCCTAGTTTATTACCTTTGTCGTACATATTACCCCAGTTCATACCCCTTTACCCTATCACTTGTCCCCACAACTTTCTTCACCAAACCTGGTGTAAAGACGTTCAGGTTAACCATGCCTTTGGGTCTTCACTTCCTGATGAAGGTTCTCATGCTACACAGCATTTCTATTAAATAGATGTGTGTGCTTCTCTCCTGTTATCCTGTCATCGTCAGTGCAATTACAGACCCCCAGCTGGAGGACCTGAGGGTGGTAGGAAAAGGAACCTTTCCTTCCCTACAGCCGTAAAGGTGAACATTGTTTCTTGTGTTTTATTTCTTGTATTTTTCTTTTGTAAATTTCCTATTCATGTACTTACTTTCAGAAAATTCTTAGACAAAAAATTTCCTACAATATTCTTTTAAGATAGTATTGTAGTATTTTCTCTTTATTATGGAAGGAAAATAGAGTAGGTATTGATCGAATCAGAACTAACGTTTGAATGAAACTCCTAGAGCTCGTTTAAGAAAAAAGTACCTTGAAAGGACACCTCACTTCGCTTCAGCAATCAATGCATAGAGCAGAGCATGTACTACTTTTGTAATTAAAAAAAAAGATAATGGAAAAGTCAAGTTTAGTGTAATAAGAAGTACAACAAACACATTTCATTACACAGTTCAGAGGACTAAGCAACCATTTCTTTGAATTACTGAATCATTTGTGACTTTATCATTTTGTGATGAAAACACCGAAATGCTGCAGCTGGGCACTGGTTTGAGGGGAAATGTGCTTAGTGTTTAACTAGTAGAGACAAACCATTATAGAGAACAAACAATAAAATTAAATCAAATAACCATACATGTCAACTGCTGGGGGAGCTGGAAAAACTGTGAACCATTTTATTTGGATTGAAATAGCGTGCTCCGATAATTGTAGTGTGAGGCTTCGTATTCATTCCACTGTGGTGCTAAGCATCCTCCCTAAGTTACAGAAACATTAGCTGTGACATTAAAGCAATCCAGAGAAGTAGGATGAGCCTAGAGCCACAACATTGAAAGCAGTGGGGGAAAAAAGCCAGATTTGTGGGTCTGTGAAATGTATATGAGAGCTAACAAGCTCCAAAAATCTTACTCTAATTGAGTGTATGCACAGTGCTCTGAACTCAGTGAGAAAGAAACCCAGGAATGGGAAAGGGCCGGCTAACACGGATTATTAACACCACTGACACATCAGTGCCGGAGTTCGCCCTCTGTGCCTGCATTGTTCAGGGCACTTCGCAGTCCTGTATTTAATCACAATACCAGCCCCTGAGGGGCGTTCCATCCTCACAGCAGCCTGGGACTACTGAGCCACGTGGCTGATGCTCAAAGGCATGTCTCTTTCCAAAGCCCATGCTCTTATCTCCTTGGAAATGCTGCCACAGTCTTCTCTAGCCCCATTATTGTTATTTTTTCCCATTGTCCAACTCTATCCCAATTAATCACTCATGCACGCATGCGTCATATATCCAAATAGTTATGGAATTTTTAATATGGGCCATGCCTTGTGCTAGATGCTCTTAATATAACAGAATTTGACACATTTGTTTCTATCATTCATGGAACTTACTGTTTACCAGAGGGGCTGAGAATTACTGTCTCCTAATCATCATATCATCAGGCAGCATTTATTAAGTATCCAGAAAACACCGGGCCCATTTCCAGGCACTTTCTGTTCAGCCTATCATTTCTGCAGCAACACTGTACTATGGTGTTATATCCTCCACTGTCCATAGAAGGAAACTGGGGCTCAGATGCATTTGGCATTTGCCTCAAATATCAATCAGTGGAAGTGTCTGATCTGGGACTCCGCCCTCGGCCTGTGGGATGTTCTGTTGCCTCCCGACTACCTCACGCAGCCTCATCACCGTGCCTCTCAATTCTTCAATTGACTTCACATCACGTAAAGAAGTCCCAGTGCCACCATCTTCTGTGCACGTTTTGCCACTGCTATGTTGTTGCTCTCTAAGTCACTGCCATTGCCAGAATTCCCCAGAGATAGGATCATTTTTGTACAAAGTAATGTGTTCAAAGCAATGTGCTAACATTGTTTCTAACAGCCCCTACCGTCACCTCTCACTAGAAACACACACACACACACACACATGCACACACATTTTGGCCATAGGGGCATGCATTAAATGAACTAATATTCAGCATGTTAATTAAGTAGTTTCTGGAAAACTTGGACCGCAGATGCTTTTTGCTTTTCAAGGCATGTGTATGCAAATTCAAAGCAATTTTCAACTGCAACTGCATTAGCCATATTGCCTTTAAATCATTCTTCTTTTAGGATGCCTCATAATCTTTGGTGATGTGACAGAGCTTAGATACATCTTTCTAAATCATTTCAACCACTCCTATAAATGTGTCATAACCATATGCTAGCTCTGGCAGAGTGATAAATCTCCCCTTTACTGCGAAGTATCTGCTCAGTCTTGTGGGACTACCTGTCTCAGAAATACATGCGCTACAGGAAGCAGCTCTCTCTGTGTATAATATGAGTTCTTTAAAGAGCATTAAAAGGTTTCAATCTACAGTATCTTAATTATGCAAGTAATTAAGTATCTTAATTACACAACATACAGTACCTTCATTACCTTAGGGTCCCTACGTTGGAGTGGAATCATTGGACAACCTTTCCAGGCGTCAAAGGCAGCTGTGCTGATGGCTGACGTGGGGACAACTATGCAGTGCCTCTGTAAGCCCAAGTCTACTTTCCTTTAGAGTAGGGTAGTATCCACAGTGGCTTTACAACCTGGCCAAAATATCTGACGTACCTCCCATTGACAGGTTGGGTCAGTGTCCTCTCTCTCTGAAATGAATGGGTTGGTCACTGCTTGACCAATAGACTACAATGAGGTGACACTCTGTGACTTCCAAAGCGAGGTCAATAATGGTCATGCAGCTGTCATCTTGCTCTCAGGAACACTCGCTCTCGGAGCCCTGTGCCTCCATGTAACAAGTCTTATTACCCTGGACACACCAAATGCTGTGGTAGACAGTCTCAGAGAGCCCAGTCTTCACACCATGTCCACCAACGTACTGGACATGAAAGTGAGGCCATATTAGGCCCTTTGGACTAGTTTATCTGCTAAAATACCATGAGTGACCTTCACCTATATCATTCAGAAATTTTACCCAGCCAAGGCCTGCTTGAATCTGTGACCCACAAAATCACGAAATGTAAGAAAAATTGTTGTTGCTTTAAGTTACCATGTTTGGATAAGTCAAACACTGTCTCATACATTGTGGTGGCTGTTGTGAGACTCTGAGCTCAGGACCTGACTTGATATATGTCAGCTAAAAAAAATCAAAAAAAGGAAAAAAGATAATGTATGTATTGTTAGAATCATATGCATTATAATTGCTGGAAGAGTTTGAAGAAAGGAGAGGTAAATCTTTATGAAGAAGGTGGTTCTTGAGCTACATCTGAGGCCTCATCTTCAGGGAGAAGAAAGGAGTGTTTGTTGACCAGAGACTGTGCAGGTTAGTTTATTTTGGGGGGAGGGGGTTGTATTGGGTTGGCCATTTAGTTTCTTCCATAAAATAAATGACACATTTTAAATTTTCACCAATGACTTTATTGATCTGGATATTTTGAATATGTCGGCTGTCTCCCATGTGCTATAACGTTGATTGTTCTCAATTAATGTCTCGATTTGATCGCTATCAATTTCAGCTGGTCTACGTGACCAGGGAGCATCGTCCAGTGAGAAATCTCCAGCACAAAACTTCACAAACTTTGACATGTTTTATCAGTCACCTTCTCCATACACTGCACACACCTTTTTTGTGTGTGTTTCAGTTACATTTTTACCTTTTTTGAAATAATAAAGCATAATATGCTGAAAATTTTGTACATTTTCTTCCATCTTCAATATTAAAATGGCTACACAAAAATTCACCAATTTAATCAGTTTTTTTTTAAATGCACGCTGATATGACAGCTGTCACAATACACTCTAACAAAGTTGTTTTGAATGAAGTTAAAGACAACTAAGCACTACTAGAGCCATCTTACAGAAAAATAAAACAACGAACTTTTTGGCCAACCCAATATTTTAATTACCATTTTACCAATTAAGAGACAAGAGAGGTGATGCATATATTTTGACCACCTGCTACTCACCCTGTTGGTCGGGGAGGGATCCCTGCCTTAGGGTTATGGGGATGGTTACAGGATACCCACCAATGAACCGAAGAGATCAACAGCAGTGGATTTGTCACAGATATTCCAGCCAACGGAGGAGGGTGCTGGCTGCTACGCAGGGCCACACAAGTTTGCACTGAGGAACAGAATGAACGGCTGGGGCTGTTGGGAGTCAGGCTCTATAGAATCAGGAGCGTGGTGTGACCCCTGAATAACTTGACAGCTTGCAGGGAACTTAAACTAGCTCTTCAGGGATAAACAGGAACTGTGCCTGATCCCTTTGATAAGGAGGGTTGTTCAGCTGGGAGACCTTCTGCACAGGAACAGAATGGGAGAGGGGACTTGCTGCCTGGCAATTTGAAAACCTGCCAAGTTTGTCAGATATATAAATTTAAAAAGCAGTACCTGATTTTGGCTGCAATTTTTGGCCTTATATCACACAGCATAACCTACTCAGGATGCTTAGACCAGTGAGAAGTGGAGCTCAGATTTGAACCTGAGAGTGTCTGGCCCGAAGTCCCTTCACGGGCTCAAAGTCTATGCACTGGGTGCAAATGGAGGAGAGGTGCTGCTGCTTTCCCTGCCACTCCCCTTTGTTTCCTTGCATGTACCCTAGTTCCAAAGCACCTGGTACTCTAAGAATGCTCGTCAACATTATACACAGAAGCTGGATGAATACACAGGCACACAGGAATATTCTGCAATTTCTTAGAGTCAATAATTATTTCAAAATAAAAATTTTAAAAAATGTTCATGGAGGCCTAAGGTTCTCAATTGCACTGGTAGACTTGGGGATGGTCACTGTGGTCGTTGTAGGACAGCGGGGTCACGGTTGGTTTTGCCATCTACGCTGACACTTTTTTCTGTCTCACCCACCTAATGTGGTCATGTCCCCCTATTTCAAGCCCAATTCTTTGGTAATTATTAAAATCACTCTCTTGCACACTCACCCAATTTCTTTTCTCTTTCCACTTTTAAAAAAAATTTATTGGCTAACCCACACTCCTGGTTAAAGCCAACTCTGCGTCTGCTGTATCTGTACCCAAAGGGTTGGGTCTCGCTGGAGAAAAGCTCACGGCCAGGCTTACTGATGTTATTTAAAAATCAGGATCCTGACCCTCTACTGGTCCCTTAGTGTTACTTGGTGCCATGTAACGAAATGTTTGTGTCCCCTTCCCTAATTCATATATTGAAACATAACCCCCAGTGTGATGGGATTAGGAAATCATCTTTGGGAGATGATTAGGTAGAGGGTAGAGTTTTAATGAATGAGATTAGTGTCCTTATAAGAGGCCTGGAGTGCTCTCTTGCTCCTACTACCAAGTGAAAAAACGGCTAGCTGTCTATGAACCAGGAGGAAGACTCTCATCAGACACTGAATCTGCCAGTGCCTTGATCTTGGATTTTTCAGTCTCTAGAACTGCAGAAATATATGCCTGTTTTTTTATAAGCCACCTACTCTATGATATTTTGTCAGGGCAACCCAAATAGACTAAGATACCTGGCAATTCTTACTTGCTTCCCCAGTTTCCTTGGTTTCAAATATGCACCTTCTCCTCTTACCCCAAAACTCCAGCATCTCCTTTCCCAATCTTATTCTTTCACCTTTCTCCATAGTACTTATCTCTCTTCAATATTCAGTATTGAATTATTTTAATATGTATGTATGTATTTAATATTTCCCCACAAGGATGCAAGCTCTAGGACTTTTTATTCATTTGCTTCACTCCTGTGTCTTTAGTGCCAAGAATAGCACCTGGCGTATAGTAAGCATTTAATGTATATTAATTGAATGAATGAATGAATGAATGAAGCCATCTCTTTGGGGCTTAAAGATGGTTGCATTAAGGACAGTGGACATAGTCTCCACTTCTTTATCTTTTATTCTGTTTGCAGTGTCTCCTGAATGCAGAAGTCTGAGTAGAACCGATGTGTCATCGGAAACTCTATAGAAAGCCCTGATATTTATTAGCTCCAGAGTGAAATCTTTTTATTTGTCACCCAGAGAGGTAGAATTAAGGAGAAGGCAGAGACTTTCCTTATAGACACTACTTAATTTGAGGGTACCTTCCATTTAGGTATTGTATCTAATTGTGTAAATGAAGCGACAGAAAGCAATGAAAATGCTGGAGTCCAAATGTCATGATTACTTTCTTAAAACTAAAATCCAGTAGTAGAGACACATAAGCATTGCCATTGCTGCTAAAATTTAATGTCTGGAAGATGTAACAAGCAATTAGCAGTTATTTCCATGCCATTATGAACTGTTTCTAATAATACTTCTACTCTGTTTTTGCCACATACATTTTATTTTAATAAATTGAACACATCTCTCCTAATAGATTGCCTTTTCTTTAAAGAGCTTGAACACAGCCTATTGCTTTGTACTTTCCTAGTGTTTAGTACAGTGCCTGGTACATAACAAGAACTTCCTAAAGGTTTGGTAAAAAAAAAAAAAGATGTGAATGAATTTGCATACCTTCACATGTTATATGCCACAATTCTCTTAACAATCTTCCTACATAGGCACATAGTACGATTTGAGGTGGGAGGAAGACTTCTGTTTTGCGTGGCGGGAGGAAGAGGGTTATGAAATAGGATGTGGGGAAAGGGCTGCCAGGATGGCTGGGTCATGTTCACGTTCTCAGCACATGTTAGTAGCGTACATGCAGAAGCACATGGAAGTTTTGAATTTGGAAATTAACATTCTTTTAGTATTACTTTTAATGTTATTGTAATAAGAACACTTACCATGACATCTATCCTCCTAACAAATGTCATGTGTATGTTGTCATTAACTATAGGTGCAATATCGTACAGAAAATCTCTGGAGTTCACTCACCTCGCTTAACTGAAACTTTACGTCTGTTGGGTAAGAATTTGCCATTTCCCCCTCCCCCAGCCCATGGTAACCACCACTGCAGTTTTTGATTTTGTGATTTGATTATTCTGGTACTTCATGTAAGCAGAATCATGTAATTCTGCTTGCATGATTGTTATATTTTAGCAAGCTACTTTGCAAACAAAGCTAAGATTTTTATGGTGTAATTTTTGAAACCTAGAATGACCTTGAATCTCCATTAGATTGTCACAAAGTCATTTGTATTTATGAATCAATTTGAAAACGAGAGCCAGTGATTTGGGTCTGACTAATTTGAGATGTATGTGTTGACATCTTCATAATATCCAGGGCATATTGCTCAATTCCTCACTTTAGAGTCTCTCTGAACAGCACGACCTTTGATTGGGAACTTCTGACTTCAGCTTGTGTCACTAATCCAGGCCTACTTTGCAATATTAAGGTAACTTTATTTTATATAGATTATATGTAGCACATAAAAAGCAGATATGATTTGATGCTTTTGGTTGGAGGTAGAGAATATTTCAGAACATAAATAGATATTTTTAATTTCTGATTATAATGATATCATTAGATAAAAAGGCAGTTATTCTAACAAATGCTAGTTTTTGTTGGAGGAGGTAACATGTAAAAGCAACCTCAAAAATGACTCTCTCTCTCTCTCTCTCTATATAGGCATTCCACAATGGTAGATTATATTAACTTCAGAATTTCTACCTAAAAATAGTAATAGTATTATTTTGGACTCAGGTCTCACCCGCTAAGTAGCAAGGTCTTACCTGCTGAGAAGCAGGAAGCTCTTGCTCAAATCTTCTCACTCCAGACTGGAGGTTATTATGTGAGTTTTTCGCATGTGCTTTAAAAACTCCCTTTCTAGACAAAATAGCATAGGAATATCTCTTTGAGGGGAAGAGGAGAGGCAGGAACATGTTCCTAGAAATGAGAGCACTTAGTGATCACAGCTACCATTACTGTTCACTAGTGAACACTCAGTGTCTTAGTACTACTATTACTATTACTAATGATAACTATCATTATTACTATTAATTACTATTATTATTACAGCACATCTCTAAATTTCCTGTGCCTCCCTACACATCTTACCCTATAGTTGGTATCAGGCAGAGATAAGGTCAGCTGGTGAAAGGCCACAAGGCAAGAACTAGGATCAGGCAGCAGGGGGAGCCAGGCTGCAAGAAGCCAGGTACAAACTGGTAAGAGAACAGTCAAGGTCAAGGGAAGGTCCAGAAAGGTCCAAACCAGCAACAGGGTATCCTGAACACACAGGGGCTGGGCCTGTCCAAGGTGACACTTGGGAGGTAGGCGGAGGGTGTGATGTTCATATTCTTCTCCCCTGTTTGCTGCCCTCTGGCACCATCCGCCTGCAGCTCTTCTCTTTTCTATTGGGCTTCTGTGTCCTTTCCAGCTCTTCAGAGTTCACATTCCCTTGCGAAGCTTGGACTGTTCTGGTACCATCTTCCCTTACAGAATGTTCCTGCTCAGAGTCATGAACCTCGACAGATCTGTTCTAGGTGCTCTGGCGACCAGTATATAGCAAGGATTCAGTAGGTTGGTGCTGTAGTGTAATGTCTCCCTTTTCAAGTCAAGTCCATGAAACGTACATGGACTCATCTGGAAGAAATAGGAGTTTCAGGCAGATCATGAAAGAGACAATTTGGTCCGTATGCATGCAAAATTCCATCTCCTAAGACGTCTTCCTAAAGTGTTCTGCATTCAGAGCTGAGGTTTATCTTAGAATCCTATGATTTTATAGGTGAAAGGAGATTTGTCTCTGTCATTATTTCCTGATCTCCTAATGGTTCCCAGTACATGTTGTCTGCAAGGGGAGCTCACATAGTGCTTGTTAATAAACAGCCGTGACAGGGAAATAAAATTCCTGTCCTATAATGACATCTGCTGTCACTGCTGGTGACTGCACAAAGCACAGCTGATGAAATCTGTAGCTGAAATACGGAAGCAACCTTTTATAGATACTGTGGGACGGAACTGTTATTGTATTGGCACTTCGATTGGTTTGTTTAATTCCATTTGGATTGCTGTGGGTGAGGCATTTTTAGAACAGGCTCTGTCTATGAATGGGAGACGTAAATCAACTCCTGAAGGGACTTGAAGGTGCTGGAAAAGCTCTCTTCCACCTGGTCTCTAATACAACTCCCTTGCTTTCTGCGGCCTGAAATTCCACAAATGGAGCTTCAGATTTTTCCTTTTGTTTCCTTTTCCTGTGAAAATAAAATAACACAATAGAGTCACCTGGGGAGATATTAGAAAAATCCCCATGCTTGGGTCCAACTCCCAGAACATCTGCTTTTGTTAGCCTGGATAATGGCCCAAGCATTGTTTTTTTGTTGTTTTTTTTTTTTTAAGTCCTTGGGTGGTTTTAATGTGCAGTCAGTGTCGATAAACACTGTGTTAGTTGCACAGCAAAATGCATTCACTTGCACCTGAGCTATCTGAGTATGGGCATTTGCTTTTGCTTTCTTTTATATTAGGCGTCTTCTTGGAAAACAGGTTGTGAGAAGTGAGAAGGACCATAAAGCAAGAGAACTCTGGGCTCTGAAGAAATTAGAGTGGTCAAACCAGAGACTGGGAGTGGAGGACACCGGGATCCCCAAACCACGTGCTGCTTTCACAGTGCTGTGAGGCTAGGCTTATTAGTGTTAATGACAGACAATGAGGAAATGACAAGCAACAACACACCTTGCCTCCCTTCCCTTCCCTTGGGCATTTAAGGGGCCATCCACCCGTATTGTAGGGCAGGGGTCAGGGAAATGGCGCACACACTGGCCTGTAGGCAGCACAAGGAGTTTTAAGAAACTGCCGCCCCACCTTTGCCGCTGCTCTGCAAACCCATTAGGGAGGTGATTCCTCTGTCCTTTGATTTGCAGTTCCAGATTAATGGGCCTGAAAATTGAATGAGCTCAGAGACTGCTCAAAGATCCACGGTGAAATGAAAACAAGTCAGAGTGGAAACAAACCTGTGGCTAGTTGCTACAGAGGCTTTTCAGCTCCTATTGTTTTCAGGCTTAAAGTGAGTCCCAACCGGTCATACCACATGGGAAGATCAAAGTTAGGGTATGACTAAAATGTTAAAAAATATTCTCAAGTGTCAAAATGTCATAGAATAAACAAGCAATGCACAGACATTTTTTTCTTCCTAGTTATAAATCTTTTGCTTTTCTTTGCCTAGATGTTCCTTGTTTTTAAAAGCAACAAGAAATACCATATGATCTCACCTTTAACTGGAACATAATCAACAAAAGAAAAAAGCAAACAAAATATAACCAGAGACATTGAAATTAAGAACAATGAGGGGAGTGGGGAGGGGTTAGTGGGGGAGAGGGGTTTACAGGAGCCACTATAAAGGACACATGGACAAAACCAATGGGGAGGCCGGAGGTGGGGGAGGGAGGTGGGTTTGGCTGGGGTGGGATGGAGGGATGGGGAGAAAATGCAGACAACTGTAATTGAATAACAATAAAAATTTTTTAAAAATAAATAAATTAATTAAAAAAATAAAAGCAACAAGACTGGTCAAAGAAAGTAAGTAAATTAAAAAGTGGGGTAAATGTAGTCTTTGTAAGGAATTAAGATATGCTTTTAAATTGCTTGAGAATCCCAGAAATACTATCTTCCTTGTAAACAAAAATTGAGGCATTGATTGAGAGGGCTCCCTGCCATTGTTTTGGGATGTCTCTCCAGAGCTGAATTTCCTGTGAAGCTAACGAAGCTGACGCTTCAGGCCTCTCCTGCGCACTAGCCCCACCTCAGGTTCTGGGAGGAGGGGCCCTAGCAGTGAGTTCAAACCATCCTCTGTTGCCTGACATTAGAAAAGACAAGATACGTTAATATCAATCAGTTAAGACCACTTTCTCCACTCCCGACTTTCCTTTGATGGACTCCCTCTCATGGTGTGTGGCGTCGGAGGGACCAAATGCATTTTTGGGGATTTGGCTAAGGGTTTTTTGAGATAACTTGTGTAGGTCACAGCCACTTCAGTATGTACCTAAGTCATTGCTAGTTATTTTGATGCATGGATAGCTTACAGGAAAAATTTTCTGTTCATTATATGCTCGTGCGGAATCTTCACCTAAATCTGTAGGAGAACAAATTTGCCAGCCTAAAACATGTTACTCGGGCATATTGATTCTTTTGAATTAAAGTTACTCGAAAAACAGCCTGTACAAGAAGGATGCTGTGGCCCTCTTCTCTGTCCCCCTCAAAGAAGGAAGTACATCTCTCATGTGAAATGTACCTTCCCTGCAGCAGGTAGAGAGACGTCCTTAGCCAGAGAAGGGAAATCCAGGGCCCAGAAAGCCAGGTAAATAAATTCTTAGTTTCTTCACTAATGAGACCCAAGGCTACGTTTCTTTGTCTTGTCAGTTCTTCACAGGTTTATTTTTTGTTTGTGTAAAAAGTACAAAAGCTGCCTTTTTGGGTCATTTCTTTAGGTCCCATATCTATGAGACCTCTGTACGTACAGGTTAAATTTGTTTTCTTCTGTTAGTCTGTCTTGTGTGAATTGAATTGTTAGACCAGCCAAAAGAACCTAGACGGCTAGAGGAAAATTTTTTCTTCCCGACAGTCTAAGTGAGTCCCGGAAACGTGTTGGAAGGAAAAAGGGTGAAACGAAGCTTGGAATGTAAGGAGGCAGAAACCAGTTTGTGGAAACTCCCCCCTCTGTCTGAATGGGAAATTGTAAGTGGAAGGTTCAGTTCATACTGATGTCGATTTAAAGCATGGATTACCGGTAAGCAACAGTCCACTTTTTTTGAAGGGAAAATTACATAGACCGGAATTTATCAGAATCTATGGCAGCAGGAGAAATTGGTGAAGTTGCCTATTTTAGGCATTGTAGTTTAGCAGATGGCACATTAGAGAATCCGCTCTGTCTTGCCTTATTGAAATTTGGCAGTTCCAAACCACCTGGCAGGAAGCATTGCCTTTAATAAAGTGAAATAATCCACTATGCTAAGGAAAAGACTGACTTGTTCTAATATTTTAAAATCATTATATGAAGAGGTATACAAAAATGCAGGAAACAGTATTATAGATGTGTTTCATATAATGTGCTCCCATGTGTAATGTGCACACATGTTTTTGTGCGCATTATACACAGGAGTATTATACCCACAATTATACCCATGGTATGTAATCATTCTACCCATGTGTAATGCTCATTCTTATTTTCCCCTCAAAAGTTTGGGCAAAAAAGTGCACATTATACATGGCAAAATATGGTAGCTGGTTGGTAAATGGTATATTCTTTTTCTGGATTTTGTAATGTTTTTATTTTTAGTCAGCTTTTTAAAATTCAGAACTTTAATAATTAAAGTTCTAAATAAATAACACTTTTTTAACTTAATCTTATAGTCTCAGTTTCATATTATTTTCTTAAAGAGGGAACTTCCAAATTGTACAAGTGTGTCAGGCTGCCCCAAACCCAGATCAGCCTCTGTGACGCTGTGGGAGAGATTTTCATATAATAGTGAAGCTGTAAATTACAAGTATTGGGGGGGAACTGTGGCCCCTGATCTGGCCCTTTCCCACCTGCTTACGTCAGGGAATTGGGTTCTCTTCTGAGCCCAATTCTCTTCTGACCACTTCCTGGCTGAGTGGTCAGACCGAGATCTCGGAGAGAGGGAAAGAGGAAGAGAAAGTGTCTTTGTTGGAGATGCAGTAGTAAAACACCAGGGTCATACCAGCACTTTTTATACATTATCTCATGTAATCCTCGTACCTGATTTTTGAGGCTAGAGGATACTGAGACGAATAGATGAAGAACCTACGTTGAGTGACTTCAGTGACTATGACTTTTGCTATACCTTACAGATTTTGGATTCTAAGATTCCTCAGCAGTAAACTGAAGATAATTATGTCTTATTTGTATGCTTTGCAGGATTTTGTCAGCCATCAAATGGGGAGCTTATGAGAATGGATTTTCAATATTACTCTATAAATATGAAATAACATGTATGGTCTGCAGCTCTGTATGCAGCCATGTGATTTCAGGAGTTAAATTATTTAACTGCGACAGCTCTGAGGAATTGCAGCAAATGGAGCTAGTTAAATATATTTAATAGATAGTGACATTGAAGGTTTTTGTGTGCACTGGCATGAGTCGTTTCTTGCTTGGACCCCAGTAAAGTTGTGTCTCTTTTTACCATAGGAGTTCTTGACTCCATGCCGAGCAGGGAATGGAGGTATGGGAGGATAATCACATAAAAGGAGGCAAAGAGCTTAGAGCTGAGTTTGGAGAAAGATATGACTCCTTATCCGACGATATATCAGAGACAGCCGTCATCCACCAAAACAAATTAATGAAGATTTGGTCATTTCAGTGAAACTTGTACTTTTGCAGAGTCTTGGAATAATATGTTTAAAATATCACAGACTCAAAGAACGAGGTTCCTGGCAAAATTTGGAAGAAAACAAATTAAAACTAGACAAGACAGAGTGTATTCTCTTTGCCAGGGTGGCTAACAAAGGTTAATTTTTTTATTGAGAAGGAACGTTTGGTTAATATCAGGATGAAATTGGGAAATTATTTAGAAGAAGGTCTGTATGTCAACGTTCAAGTTAACTGTATTTTGATATGTAATAGGCTTTTGTTTCAATTATGTGATCAGTGATTCTCAAATTATTTTTTCCCTTAAATTATATGAATTTAAAAATCATTCTACATTTTTCGTAGATGGGCACTTGAACTAGGGAGCATACCTAATTATTGTCGTCCAGATTCTGGTTTCTGGAGAAGGCGGAAGCGGGTGAGCAAAGCTGCTTTAACACGGTTTACTTCTGAGTGTGCTACATGTAAGGCCAGACCGAGGTATAGCACCCGATAGGCAGGTTAAACAACCCGACACTTTTTTAGATGGAAATTTTAAAAATATATTTTGAAAATATATTTTAAAACATTAATATAGTGGGGGTGGGGAGAAATATTTTTTCTAAGAAGTTATAGTAGACAGAATCCCATTCATTCATTCGTGCTACCCAAAATATTTGTCAAACTATTTCCTATTTTACCTACTTCTTAGCTTTCTGTGTTTTAAATAATTTTCTAACTTATAGGCATTAGAGAATTATAAATCTGAGACAACTTCTTTGAAGACACAGAACCAGGTTTTAAAACTTAGTTAACTAGATTACTCATGCCCTTGAAGCAGACCTATATCTGACTTAATTTGGTTTTAGAACCTCAGCCCACTTTACTGACATCTAACTCACTACATTTATATACGTGTAGGGAAAAATACTCCAAAGGTAAAGTAGTGCAATAAGGAATTTTTGAATTTTGACTTCATTTTATCTACTTTAGTGGGGGAGGGGACCAATTTACATTGTGTGACTGCATCCTAATGATGTTTCATTGTTGACTAGAAATCAGTGTCCCAGGCAACCACCCATTAATCCAGTTCTAGATACAAGGTTTTTTTTTCTTGTCAAGATCTCCTCTTCTAAATTATGTTCTGTTCGGTTCTTATTTTTAATCTCTGTTTACATTTTGCTGTTTTATTGCATGTGCTCTGCTGTAAGTCATATTAAATCTTCTGGGGAAAGTGATAAGGCATAAAACAAATAATATGAGCTGTTTCAATCTGTCTTGCCTGTTCCCTTTTGTTTTTATCTTTGCTATCTGCCTCAACGTTTTCCGAATTCTGATGAGACGGTGGCCTGGCACATCCTTATTGCCCTAAAGTCCACTCCCAACTCTAATCCAACTACCAACTGTTTTTACATAGACGTGGTTGGATTGAGGGTGTATGGGAGGTCTGGCCCTGCCCTGGGCTGGAAGTTTAGGAAGATTCTCAATTCTGGGACTGGCAGTTGATCTGGGCTGAGAATCTAACTCTTTTGTTCTGAAGAGAGGTGGTACCTCTGGGGTATACACATCCCCAAGAGGAAAAGCCTTGTCATTCCATGAGTAATGTTCCAAAGGACCTGCTAATTGTGAAGGCTTTGGAGGGTCTCTGTGATCCTCCTTCCACCTAAGAGAGCACCTACCAAGATTCTTCCTGATGTTTGCAGAAGGGACTGGCATGTTTCCAGGATTCACGTCCCTGTCTGTGAACAGCAGTGCTTCCCACCACTTGTAAGCTTCTATCCCTCCCGGAAACCCTGTTAGCTTGGTGTGAGAATAAACCCATGAGTATGCAAGAGGGGTAGTTACAGTCTCAGAGAACCCAATAGTCACCATGAGATAAAACAAGCAGAAAGAGAGAGGGAGAGAGAAAGGAAAAATCAGAATAGAAAAGCTTTTAGTATAGTAATAAAATTGTTACAGAAACAGATGACTATTAAAATAGCCACAACAAAGTGTTTTTAAAGAAGAACCAGGAAAATTCTATTATAGATTTTAAAAGACTTCCTAAAACTTAAAAATCTAATACTTTAAAAATTGAGAGAATGAATTAAGGAGATATTAGTCAGTACAAGAGACCAGCATTAGTAGCCTGGAGGGTTAAATAGAAGACACATTTCAAAATACAGAGAGAATCAAATCATGAGGAAAAAGAGAAGAGATTTGGAGGATAGCACCAGATGTTCTAAGATGTGGAGAATAGGGGTCCCAGAAAGGAATAGTTAGAAGGAAACATAACAATCCGAGTAACAACTGGGAAAAAGAACATGGGATCGAAATTAAGACTCATATATTCTGATTGGAAGTACCCAGGCACGACTGGTTTCCCACTTTTGGAGGTGAGAGGGAGGGAGAGAAAGCAGGTGGGTGGCCACTAGCTTCTTATTCTGCTCCCAGTTGTACCCCTTTGGGAAGTGGGTAGTGCTTTTGTGAGTGAGGATCCTGTTATTCTCTGATAACACCATTATGATCACACCTTAAACTTCTCATGTGACATTTCAGATCTTGCTTTAACTTGCTTTCACACCAACTGTCTTTATCTAATGGATGATATAAGTTGCATAAGATACTAATTTGTATTATGCAAATTATTTTGAGCTGCTACTCACCCTGGTGGATTTGGGTATACAAAATTGGCCCGAGAACTAGGTTTTGGGCTGGGAAATGGGGGGAGTGACTTTCTGTGCAACTGGGGTGAACTTGGCAAGTCCGAAACTATCTGGAAAGAAGGAGTGAGATTGCGTGTAGGTGGGATTTGATGTGGCGTAAAGTAACGGATGAAAACTCTCACAGGAAATTGATCCAGAGACAATAATAAGGATGCCTAAGGTCTGTTGTTCAGTGTGAAATTATGTTTCTGGGGCATAAACTTTTCATGGTCCTGCACCTCCCTCATATTATGTCTAATCTACCATAATTACAAATACTTCTCTATGTATTATATTTGAAGCAGAAAGAAGTTTGCTACATGAGCATAGGTGCTTAGAAAATGATTGGAGAGGCCGAGGAAGAGGTCTGGGCTGGGTTTCCTGAAACATCTCTGGGAAGAATGCATCACTGTCCCACTAGGTGGGCCATTGTCCCCAAGGCCTTCATTGTGGCTTTCCTTAGAAGCAAGGAGCCTCCACTTTAATCCAACCTGCCTCTCAACCCAAAGACCTGAAGAGTGAACCCTGGAAGGCTGATCAAGGAAGATCTATTTCCACGACCTTTCTTAACTGCAGCTACAGCTGAGAGGGGCAGGGAACTAGAATTCACTGTATTTTGCCTTTGGAATCTTATGAAAGGTATCTGATTAGCAGGATCTAATTTGCTTCCAGATGATAGCACCTGGAAGATACTTGTAAAAGTCAGGCCAGGCAATCCAGCATAGAACTGACTTTTCACAGGGCCAAGGAAGTAGAGGCAGAGAGATACTCGTATTAGTGGTAATTAGAGAGTGTGGGGGCAGGAAGATAATTCATAAACAAAGAATCATGGGGGGAAGCAAGATCTGGGGGACCGTACGATTGTGATGCCTCAATTTAGGTTACAATTGTCTTTGGGTGACTTCGGTTGTCTTAGGATGGGTTAGGGTGACTTTGGGCTGGGATGGTGAGTGTTGGAAATGACTAAACTACCTTCTATATCCCAACTAATGGTAAACATTGAGAATGTACATTGACACCATATTCCCTGGGCCTTAGATCTTCAATAAGCTCTTTAGAAATGCAATTCACCAATTGCCTGGAGTTGGCACTAACAGAGAAAAGAAACCTGTTTGCTACCTTGCTTGTCATTACTTTTGAAACAAATTTGCCACAGTACCATGAGCTCTTACTGTTTAGACCTTGATGACCAAAACCACGGGGGCTGCACACAGAGCTGCAGGCCGTAAGTGTTATTCCCCATTTACAGAATTTATTAAGTGTCGGCGACTATCTAGGCACAGCCGCAGATGGGAAACAGCAAGCGAACAACAAAAGACACTGGGAGGGGAGGCTGGGTGTCAACTGCCCGTGTTTCATAGTGGCCAGGCGGGCTAGTCCAACAGGCAGCGTGGTCCATAAAGATGAACAGAACCATCAGCCCCACTGAAGTAACTTAACCTTAGCAATTCTGTCTAATTATTATATTGTTTCATATCATTGATGATCTTAAAAAAACTTGTTTTCAGCCTATGTAAAAAGGCATGAAGAAAGCTAATGCAAGTATACTGATGAGAGTATACTTACATACTAAAATTAAGTAAAATTAAGAAAAATGAAGATGACATACCGAAAATTTCCCATGTACTCTTATGTATGTGTATATGTATGGTATGGGGTGAATTGTCTTCCCCCAAAATTCATATGTCCTTACCCCCAGTAGCTGAGAATGTGACTTTATTTGGAAATAGGTCTTTGCAGATGTCATTACTTAAGATGAGGTCATCAGGATGGGTGCTAATCCGATAGGACTGGGGCCCTTACAAAAAGGGGAAATGTGGACACAGATGGACATGCAGGGAAGAACGTCACGTGATGATGAAGGCAAAGATTGGGGTGCTTCTCGTACATGTCAGGGACCATCAGAGATTACTAGTACATCAACAAAAGATGGAGGAGAGGCACACCACAGATTCTCCTTCACAGTCCCCAGAGAGAAACAACTCTGCCGACTTCTTATTTGGATTTCTAGCTTCCAGAATTGTGTGACAATAAATTTCTGTTGTTTATGCTGCCCAGTTCGTGGTGCTTTCTTGTGGCAGCCTTTGAAAACAAATACAGAGTATAAGAATTAAAAAAAAAATTCTTATAAAGAATTCTGAATTGATAAATTAAAATTAAAGAAGAATGAACATAATGGTGTTATATATACTAGGCACGCACACGGAGGCCAGTCAGGTAGCATCTTTCCAGATGGAGAAAACTTTGGCTACAAGTTTCAATAAGACTGACCCAGCTATAAGCAAATTCCATGCTGTTATACAGCCATGAAAGATTAAAAAAATATTTAGCCTATTAGAGTTAGCTGAACAACTTTGATGACAATTGATTCCAATTACAATTGTTTGGAAGCAATCTTTACCAAAAGATTTTGAGGCAGTGAAGCCATATGAATTAGAAGCAGGAGGTTAGTGTCATTTCAGAAATTGTGCGTGGACATATTGCTTCATTTCTGACCTCCATTGTCCCTTGTGGTATTATCCTAAAAATGATAGTCAACTTTAGGGATGTGTCTAGAGTGAACATTGCCTGGACTTTTGACATTTAGATTTTCATGGGAAATTGGGCCTGCTTCTAAGTACATGTCAAAAGCAGGCTGGTAAAGAGATCAGCTGGGGTGTGCAGTCCTGGGGTGTCTGCCGGAGAAGGTGTAGAGAGGCCACCCAGGAGAGAACCCAAGTGCAGCCTTTTCTCTTTCCACCCTTAATCACCTCTGCTACACAACAGCGAGAGTGTGTTGTAGCAAATCTTAGGGGTTTGATTCTCAATACAGGGGAAAGCATTTCTTATTAATCTGGAAATCTCTAACTGCTTTACTGAAAAGTTATTTCTTTTCCTTCCGGAGCCCCCACATTTCTAAATATGTTCTGTGTATATTTTTTCTTGTTAGTGTGCATGCTTTTTCAAGAAAGAGCCCATTTCAGAAATGAGAAGGTATTTTTTTTCTTAGATTTTATTTATTTTTAGAGAGAGGGGAAGGGAGGGAGAAAGACAGGGAGAGAAACATCAATGTGTGGTTGCCTCTCGCACATCACCTACTGGGGACCTGGCCTGCAACCCAGGCATGTGCCCTGACTGGGAATCAAACCAGCGACCCTTTGGTTTGCAGGCTGGTGCTCAATCCACTGTGCCACACTACCAGGGCGAGAAATGAGAAGGTATTTTTAACTTTACTTATTGCACAGGAAAATCATGACTATATTTTTACCCTGTGGGGAGATTTTACATGCTGCCCAAAATCACATTTCAGTGAAGTCAACAAAAGCTTCTAAGTAGGATATTATTATATATGGGACAATATGAGGATTATTTTACTGCAAGTCCAAGAAAAAACCCCAAACTTTGGTGTTAATTTGAACTAGGGTGTAAAAACAATCTTTTGAAAAGCTACTTAAGTATTTGTATAAAAATAGCTAGCAGTAGCTATCATTTATGGAATGTTTACCATGTGCTGACCCCTGTATCAATACCTTATTCACTTATCGTACACACAAGATTTTTGAAAGGGCCAAATTCCTGCTTTTGAAAAACTTCGGACACTTGAAAGTTGCTGAGCTGGCTGGAGTCCAGATCCAGGGCTAGAATCCCTTGTCCACCAAAACACATGCTACAGGCTGTGTTCACAGGTTTGAACGTTCTTACTCACTAGTATACAGGGTCCAGCAGAAGGAACTCCTGCTTGAGTGTGGTTGGTAGGGGAATAATTTATGGTTTTAATTTGAACATTTCATCTAAAATGTCATATGCTGTGCTTGAGTGTGATACTGTTATGTTACAGAATCACATGCTTATGATTGTGTAATAAAAAGGGGCATTATTTGTGTCAGACCGTGTATATTATTGAGAAACCTCCAAAGGCCTTTACCTATTAAAATTAATTAGTGATAGCAAACAATGGGAATTGGAAAGTTCTTCTGTTTGGGATGAAAAAGAGTTTGGTATAGTTATTACTGCCACTGAGGCACGTGGGTTCCTCAGTTCAATACCATAAGACTTTGTCAGCTTGGATGCATATGTATTTAGAAGTGTTAGTTCGAAACCTCCTGAGCTTCCTGGGTGAAATCTGAAACTCGTCCCCATTCAGGGAGGGCAAGGAGAGACAAAGGAAAGAGGCAGATAGCTCCAGACTGGTAAGTGGCAGTTTTAATAGGAAGGGATCTTACCTGTGAGGCTTGTTCTGGGGAGCTGCAAGACAAGGTTTGCACTTGCCCTCCAGAATCTTAAGAGTTCAGAGACCTTAACTGAGTTTAGTCATGTTTGCCATTCAGATGGTCTCAACAGCATAACTCAGCACAAGTATTTTGCGATTCATCCAAGTTGTTGCCTGCATCAGTAGTTCATTCCTTTGCTATATCGCTGAGTAGTGTTTCATTGCACAATCTTTTTATCCATGAACTTGTTGATTGACCTTTGGCTTGTTTCCAGGTTTTGGCTATTATAAAGAATATAACATAAAACATATAACATAAAACATAACATATAACATATAACATAAAAACACAGGTATTTTTATGTACCTCTGCTTTTATTTCTTTTGGGTAAACACTTAGGATTGGAATGGCTGGGGTATATAGTAGGTGCGTGTTGGATGTAAGAAACTGTTAAACGGTTCTTTAAAGTAGTGATGCCCATTTACATCCCTGCCAGCAGTGTCGGAGAGTTCCAGGCCCTCCGAGTCCCCCAACCCCCCAATACCTGGCATGGCCAGTTTTTCAATTTTAGACACTCTACCAAGTGTGTAGTGGTATCACATCATGGCTTTAATTTACATTTCCCTAATGATGGGTGATGTAGAGCCTCATTCGTGTGCTTGCCTGCCGTCGGTAAGTCTGCAAAGTGTTTCAGCCATTTTTTATTGTTTATTTTTCTTGTCATGTTCTAGTGGTTCTTTATGTATTTGGGTAAAAGTCCTTGATCAGATATGAGATTTTCAAATATTTCCTCTCGGCCTGTGGTTTGCTTTTAGAACAGAAGTTCTTTTTTTTGATGGAGTTCATTTTACTTTTTTTTATTTACGCCTTGTGCTTTGATATCTTATCTAAGAAATCTTGGCCTAACACAAGGCACAGAAATTATCTCATCTTTTGTTTTAGAAATTTTATAGTTTTATATTTTACATTTATATATATGATTCGTTTCTGAGCTAATATTTGTATTTGATACACGGTATGGAGTGAAGTTCATTATATACATATATAACGAAGACTATCCACTAAACTGTGTTTAAAGTTTTGTGGAAAATCAATTGATTCTATGTGTATTAGTCTATTTGTATTCAAATCCATGGATCAATTTTTTAAAATCTTGGAGCCGATACTGTGTCTGGATTATTGTAATTTTATGACAATTTTTAAAGTAAGGTAGAAGACCTTTTTCTCCTTTTGTGATGTTACTTTGACTATCTTAGCTCCTTTGCAATTCCAAATGAATTTTTGAATTATTTATCAACTTCTACAAAAAATCTGCTGGGATTTTGATTGCTACTGTTTTGAATTTATATATCCATTTTGGAAAAATTCCACCATAACTGAATTGTCTTCTGATTCATAAACACGACATATATCCTCATTTAGTTAGCCCTTATTTAATTTCTCTTTTCAATATTTTGTAGTTTTCAGTGTTAGTTCTTGCACATATTTTAACGGATTTATCCCTAAGTAGTTTATATTTTTTATGCTATTATAAATTATATTGTTAATTGAGATTTCCAATGGTTGACTTTTGAACACTGATGTTTTATCTTGAAACATTTAAAACCCACTTACTACTCTCAGTAGTGACATGGATTTCTGCATGAGTACATCAGGACATCTGCGAATGACTAGGCATGTGTGCAGGCAGCGGGGTAATGAGGGGACTTTGGATGACCATCACGCGTCTGACGTGGATTGCTAGGTTGACAGTGACAACATTAATAAAGATAAGAAATATACAATAATACATTTTGCAAGAATAAATACAATACATTTAATGCTGGATATGTTGAATTCTATGGTCCCATGGAAATTCAAATGGAAATGTTTAGCAGGCAATCATATCCATGCTTAGAGGAAATAAAGCTTTCAGGAATGAAATATGTTTGGGAGTCATCATTACAGATGGTGGTTGTTTTGTAGGAATACATAAAGTGAAGAGGAAAAGAAGGATGTCAATGATAGAATTATGGGGAGCATCATGTTTAATTTAGGTTGGAGAGACTTGGAAACTTTCACAGTCTGAGATAAGAGAGAAGAAATTAGTTTAGAGAAAGACTCTTTAATTTCCTTTTCTTTGGTGCTTTGTTAGGAATCACTAATATTTATTTGGATCCAAGAGAAACTATGTTGATTTCCATAGAGGATCATACCTCTGCCTCTGGCTTCTGTTGGATTCAGGTTCTGTTGGAAAATGAGTGTTTCTCATCCTTACATTGCATTTCTGAAATTGAAAATCTGAGGGACAGGTTCTAATATGATTGTGAGTCCCCCTATATGTCATAATTTTAAAAAAGTTTTTATTAAAATAACTTTTTTGTAGTTACAGAAAGAATGCACACACTGTAGATAATAGAAAACACAAACAAGCATAAATAAAAAGTAACCCAAACATTACGTCCCACTCTCTCAGGGATCACGCCATTGGTGGCTTAGTACACAGTAACATCATGCATCTTGTTTTGTAAGCTTCTTTTCTTAATCAGTGGTCCTCGTCTTTCCTGTGCAGTAAATTGTTATCTCACCTAATACCCAGATCACATGCAAATTTGCGCAACTGGCTAAATACAAATGTTCTTTACAGTTGGCTTGTCTAAGTCAAGACCACACATTGCATTTGGTTATTATATCTCTTAGGTTATTTTTTTATTTGACACTATTGCCTCATTAATAATGTGACTTATCAAAGTGATTCTTGTATATAAAAATCTTAAAGACCTGGTTTCTAAAAAGAGCAGCCAATATTGTTCATTGAAAAATACTATTGCAATAAAAATCAGTAATTAATCTACTCGTCTGTTACATGTTAACGGTTGGTACGTTGTCCAGTCAGGCATGTTTATATAAGATGCAGACGGCAAGAACAATATGTGTGATGGAGTAGTTAGTGCTGCTCTTGTGGGATCACTGGGCTTGGGTTGGCAAGACCTATTTCTCATTCCAACTCTCTGGGTGATTGCAGCTCAGCCTCCTCTGTCCCCCCAGCACCGGCCTTTGTGGCTCCAGCTCCGCAGTTACTGGTTCTTGCATTACCGATTTCTATCATCTCAGACACAAGGATGGTGGCTGCTTCCTCTGTGTGGTGGTTTTGAACATGTCTACAAATTCTCTGACATTCCTACCACTAAGAGTAGTGGGGCCTATGTGCCCTTCCCTTGTATCTAGACCACTTCCTGACAGAATCTGGCAGACCTGACACTAAGCGATGTTTGAGGGGGTGTTGTAAAGGGAGACAGGTCTTCTGACTTTTACTCATGGATTACTTGCATCCAAAGTCTGACCCATTGGGTAAGAAGTCTGAGAGTACGGTGCTGTAAGAAGGGGCAGGCGACATGGAGAAGTTCTGTGTGGGTGTGCTGACCCCTGCCGAGTTCCCGGCCAACAGCCAGCATCGCCAGCACCCATGGGAGCAGGTGAGCTTTCAAGATGACTTCACCCTCTGCCACAGATAAATTGCATGAGAAAACCCAAGTGAGAGCCACCTAACTGAGCCCGCCCAAGTCTCAGAAGGGGGAAAGATAATGATAAAAAAGGATTGTTGTTTTGAGCCAAACGAGCTTGAGGCACTTTGTTATGCAAAAATTGAGAAATGGAACACTCAGTTACTCATTTCTGAGTGACCTCATCACCCCTGGTCTTCTCTCTTAGCTCATTTAACACCTGTCTTACCACTCCCCTCAATTAAGTTTCCTCTCTTTGAAAAACTTAGCATTGCTTTTCATTTCATGTCTGGAACCTTATGGAAAACCCTCCCAGGAAGGGCGTCCACAAAATTGGCAGGACAGATAGAAAACAAATCCAGATCACATGCTGATCTTTTTTAGTCACATGGCTTATGATGTTTATTATCAACTGGTTTTGTAAAACCAGCATTATAAAATGTTGCTGTTCTCTCAAAACTGTACATGTCACCTTTTCAGAATTGTAGAAAATGGTGCTACAATTGAATAAGCACAAGACACAAGAATTCCAGCACTTGTTTTTTAAAGTGCTTATAACATAAATGTGATTCTTCAGTGATATCCTGTTTTCCTCTCTACAGCAAACTGCCTTTTATTTTTCTGACTGTCCACTTAAAGGGGAAAGGTTTAAAAGCACACCCCTAATTTTATTGTTCTTTCATGTTTTTTCCTTCGGACAGTTATAATCTGGGCAATGTGAGGAAATGCAGTGGAGATGGCCCTGGCACAGAGCAGTTCTCGCTGCTTAAAAGTTGGCTTTGCCTGTGCTCCGCAGTGCGTGTGGAAAGATGGTGCTGCCCCTGAAGGAGCCGTGCATTGGGGGTACTTAGGAAGCACAGACTGGCAGTTACAGAATAGAGTGCAGCACAGGGAATATGGTCCATGAATATAGTGTGATAACTGTGTGTGGTGCCAGGGGGGTACTGGAAATATCAGGGGAAACACTTTATAAAGTATGTGATTGTCTAATCACTGTGCTGTACAATTGGAACCAACAAAAAATAATATTGAAAATAAACTGTAATTGAAAAATTTTCAAAAAGACAAGGGGCTTAGATTTATGTAGATGGAGGAAGTAATTCTAAAGGGAATGGTATGGAAATATTTCTCTTAGGGTGTCCAGCTCTGCTGAATCCTTCAGCGGGTGATATTTCACAGCTTTGGAGTGCCTGGGTCCTGAACTGGTCAGGTTCCAGGAAGCTAGATTTTGGAGAAAGGAGACTTCTCAGAGCAGGGGTTTGCCTCAGTTCCAAGCCCCGTTTTCTTAGGGCCAGCCAGTCTGCGTCCATCGTTAGTATTGCGGTACTAGTTCAGCTCTCGAGTTTCCCTTTACCATGGGTTTCTTTGTCTCTGATTTCTTCCGCAGGCTCTGCGTGGCCTGGGTCAGCCTCAGCCTTCTCTGGCTCAGCGTTGGGCCATCAGGTCCCACTCACTTCCTGACACAGTAGAGACTGAAGGAGGAGACTCTTGTCCGTCATGCAGTTCAGAGAAGTTTTGTTGCCAAAAGCCATAAAACTAGTGCTGGCCCTCACTAGGTGCTGAACTGCAACCTTGCCTTGATTTCTGCATTGCTGGCCTCTTCCATGCAACTATCGGTCTGTAGTTCAGTGCATCAGGGCCTGTTGGTACAGGAGCTAAGTCCTGAACTCCCACATGCTCTGATGGGTCTCTGACAAGCTGCCTAGTTCTGGCCTAACCCTTTTGCCAGCTCGCTCTTTAATATCCATGGCTGCAAACTGTCTCCCATTTACTTGGGCACATGATGGAGCCTGTTCCCAGAGAATGATGACTCAGAATCCTGACCCTGTCTCCTCCCCCACCTCACCTGAGCATTGCATTGAAAATGACTCCTATCTGGACTCTCGTGCGGCCGTGCCCCACCCTCCATTGCTTGCTGCTGAGTGGAGGTGCCCAGCTGAATGCAAGAGCAGCTTGTCATGCTCTCTTGGAAGACTCCTCTTGCTTTGTTTTCTCCAGCCCTGATGTTGTTCATTCCTGGTTTCTTCTCTTTTCATGCCCCTCTCTCCTCTCCTCAGTTGGCCCTGCCAACTGTTTGAACATCTATCTGGCTTCACTTTCATTCTTGTTCCAAATAAAAGCACATAAAAAGCTTTGCATTGACATTTGAGAGGGGAGGGAGATAAATGCCAAAGTTAATTTGTAAAGCCAGATGCTGTGGAGCCCAACAGGTGTGGAATAGAAGGGAAAATAATGGAGAAGCAGGTGACCAGCACTTATCAGTAGAAAATAATAGGAAAGAGGATCCATAACAATACTTATAGCCTCAGGTGGCTGTATATTCAACAATGTACAGAGCTCAGCAATGAACAAAAAGAACTTAAAGCTTTACCTAAGAGGGCAAATATGATCTCTTAGGCATTATTGAGACTTGGTAGCATGGAACAGAGGCAATGGAACAGTGTCTCCACTGGAAGCCAGTCTTTGTTTGGGTGATGTCCCTATCTGTCCATGCCACTGATGAAACTTTTTTCCTTTGTCTTTTATTGTTGTTATACAATAGTTGTTTCAATTTCCCCCTTTGCTCTCCACTGCCCTGCCCCCGCCCCAGCCAATCCCCACCT